>NW_006408677.1:2692392-2711084 GCF_000296735.1 Chrysochloris asiatica | reverse complement strand
AATTGTTTCCAATGCTGTATCTATCTTATTTGATTGTCCTTGTAGCACTTTCCTGACTTTTTCATTATTTTTCTCAAAGCCATTTATAAAGTGTTTTGATATATTTTATAATCATTTTTCTGAATTCCTTCTCAAGCATTTCCAAAGCCTGCTTTCCTTCCAGTATGGAGTGTTGGTCTACCTCCAGCTTATTTGTGTCAGTCACTTTATCTTGTTTCTGGACATATGCTGATATGGTCATCTGTTTCTGGTTTGTGGGCATATTCAGTAGTTAGCTGTGGCCTTAATATTTAAATGGGTGTGTGTTTTTGTATTTTTTATGCTTTCTGATTGCCTCCAGGTAGATGTGATCAGAAGATGGGCTTCCATTTTCATTCTTCTTCCTGAGAAATTTCAAGATGCCACTATTGGTCGTTATGACATAACTCAGGATTTAATTTTTGGCCTGTTTCCTTTTTAGCCTTCCTGTCCCACTCTAGAACTCCCATGCAGGCCTTTTTCTTAGTGATAAACAGTTCAGGGCTGGTTGTGGCAGTTTTGCATTACTGTTTGGTTTTAAGTGGAAACAGTCCCTTTAAATTTTGAGGAAATCTGTTGTTGTTGTTGTTGTTAAGTGCCATCGAGTCGGGTCCGACCCATAGCGACCCTGTACAGGGTTTCCGAGGGTGTAAATCTTTACGGGAGTAGAAAGCCTCATCTTTCTCCCGCGGAGCGACTGGTAGTTTCGAACCGCTGACCTTAAGGTTCGCAGCCCGATTCGTAACCACTACGCTACTGTATGCATGCATAATAGAAGCCTCTGGGGGTGGGGTGGGGTGTCCACTCGCTCAGGCACCCCTCTATTCACCAGAATGGAGGTGCGCAGACAGCGAGAGACCTATGAACAGATGGACACAAAAAAAGAATGTCCACACTTTTATCTCCACACTTCTTTCAGGCATCCGTGGCTGCACTGATCCTTCCCCCACTTGGTCTCACTCAAGATGGTGGCTCCAGTTGTAGCTGAGAGTCTTGGATTATAAAGCTTCTGCTACAAATTCCACTAGCTGTAAGACTTCCACCTTTCTAAATACTCCTTCATATGTGGTTCAGAGTTCTGAGACCATCCCCTGAGCCTGCTTGGTCTGATATTCTGTGTTGTTGTTGACGGAGCTCCTCACTGCACTTCTACCTGATCTACCATCTTGTTTGTTCTCACATCATATAGTCTTAATTGTCTCCCTAAATATCAACTTTGCAGGCTCTGTTGTTACTGTGATTGGCTGTTGAGCGGGCCCCTGACTCTACAGATCCTATATACAACAGAACAAAATGCTACACCATCTCCATCATGGGTTGCACATCTTCCTAGTCCAACTTCATCTGGAAGTTCTATTGAAACCTTCAAGGTCATAGCAACATGCAAGCCTTCATTGATAGGCGGGTGATGGCTGCATGTAACACATATTGTCCAGGAATCAAACCTGGTTTAGAGCATACCTCAGAATCACCACTGCCCACATTTATAGGCTTTATATTGTTGAAATTGCCCTTGAAGCCCTGACGAACTGGAATTACCAAAGAGGGAATATGACCCTGTCTTCCATTTTTGCCCTTGGAGTGCCAGTCTAACATGTTGGTAGAAACAGGTGGTCCTATGACCTGAGGAGTGACAAGAAGGCCTCTTCCAATGATCACTTGGCAGTGGTACTAAGGTGGGGGGGAGGGTGGTGGTTCTGGACACTTAATGACAACAACAATAATGTCTCATGAGGGCATTGTCTGCTTTACAGCCTTGCACACATGTACACCCCACCCCCGTGGGTCCTGTGATATCGGACAAAACCTGATGGCTTCTTCTTCTCTATGCTAATGATATTAATAAGACCAGGGGAGCCTAGTGAACATTTAATAGACTAGTATAAAATGTTTCACAGACTCCGTCTGCAGAAGTTCTTTGAAGGGCTACAAAAAGCCACAAAGGCTGCTTAGAACTCTCCATCCAAGGAAATTATTAACCTTCCTCATTTCTGGAGAACGAAGCAATCTGTTTATTAAATGCCTAAATTAAAGGGAGAGAACAGCATGCAGTTGGGGTTTTTTCACCATAATTCATCTGAGACTCCCAGTCAGGGAAATTTGAGCCTGAGGCTGACTGGGCTTCCTGACCACTTCCTGCTCCCAGGCTTCCTCCAACCCTGTGCCTCTAATAAGCCCAGGTTGTTTAGAGTTCAGCTCTAGTTAACCCTTTGAAGTGTGGGTGGATAAATCACAGTTAAAGCCCATGAACCACTTAATGTACATCAAAGATTGGCAAACAAGCAATTGTTCTAGCATGGGTGCTTCTATTGTAAGGATCAAATGAGATAATACATGTGTGTGAAAGTATTTTGTGGTCCTTGAAACACTGTAAATTACTTTTATTATCGTATTTCTCAGTAGGATGGTTTATTTATTTACAAGATGGATGCCTGTCCCCATTAGTCATTGAACAAATGAAATGGGTACTTGTTGGGCCTGGAAAAGTACTAAACTTTCCTTGTACTCCTCAAAGTTATTAATGCTTAAGTATCTTCTGATAGGCCTATAGCCGTGCAAACTTGGAGCAGTATAATTTGCTTATTGCTTCTTCTCAACAAAGACTTTGACAGTCAAAAGATGCAGAAGTATTTCCAATAGTAAAGCCAGACTGGGTTTGGTCCATTACTCCACTTGGGCTGTGGTGCTCAAAGAGCAGGGTTATGTGCTGAATGCCCCAGGGACCTTTATGAGCAGTGAAACGGATCAGTCACAGACAAAGGAAACAGAGCTAGTTAATGTTCTGAGAAATCCCTCTTGCAAAAATGCCTGAGGTGACTGTTTTACCTTGCTAGTGGGAAAAAAAAACAAATTGCGAGACTGCCTTTTTTTGGGGGAAAAATGGCAACATCTCACAAAATTATATAGGCATTTATCTTTCGATTTAGAAACCCCGTTTCTGGAAATTTTCCCTAAAGATACACCTCCAATGAGCTGAAAGAAAATTTGCATAAGATTATTTATCACAGTTATTTCCAGTCGCAAAATATTAGAAACTACCTACATGCTCAAACATAGAAGAATGGTTGAATTGTTGTTGTTGTTAGGTGCCATCGAGTCGATACCGACTCATAGCGACCCTATGCACAGCAGAACGAAACACTGCCCAATCCTGGGCCAACCTCACTACTGTTGCCACACTTGAGTCCATCAATACTGCCACTTGGCCAATCCATCTCATTGGGGGTCTTCCTCTTTTCCTCTGACCCTCCACCTTACCAAATATGATATTCTTCTCCAGCGACTGGTTCCTCCTGACAATATGTCCAAAGTATGAGAGACAAAGTTTGGTCATCTTGGCCTCCAAGGAGCACTCTGGCTACACTTTGTCCAAAATGGATCTATTGGTTTTTTTGACAGCCCATGGCACTTTCAATATTCTCCTCCAACACCATAACTCAAAGGCGTTAATTCTTCTATGGTCTTCCTTATTCACTGTCCAGCTTTTGCATGCATATGAGGTTATTGAAAATACCATGGCTTGGGTCAGGTGCACCTTAGTCCTCAAGCTGACATCTTTGCTCTTCAACACTTTAAAAAGGTCTTGTGCGGCAGATTTGCCTAATGCAATACATCGTCTGATCTCTTGACTGCTGCTTCCAGACTATGTTATATCACACAATGGAATACTGTGTAGCTGTACAGATAAAAAAAGAATGAGGACATTCTGTGAACAGATAAAGAATTATTTCTGTTCTGTAAGAGAAAGCAAAATGAAAAAAAAAATCTATCATATGCATTTTTTGTGAGTAAGAAAGAAGAGAACATGAGAAAATAATTGCTGAATCCGCTCTTTTGTGCAAAGAGTAACACAGAATAAACAAGAAGTAAATATTATTGGCCACCTATAGAAAGTCCTTCATAGACACTGACTCAGAATGAGTTACAAGCACCATAGGTTAGTTGGTATCAACTAACTCATTAGTGGATTTTGTTTGTTTATAGAAGACACAGTGGGGGAATGATGGATCCAGCCTGGCAGTATCAGGAAAGGTTTCTATTTCTGTCTTTAAAGATGAGTATGTGAGTATAAAGAGGATATCTGGTAGCGTAGTAGTTATGAGTTGGGCTGCTAATCTCAAGATCAGCAGTTCAAACCTAGCAGCCATTCTGGAGGAGAAAGATGAGGCTGTTTGCTCCCATAAAGATTTACAGCTTTGGAAACCTTATGCAGGGTCACTATGAGTCAGCTACAAACTCCATGGCACACCACCACCACCATATGTATGCCAGATTGGTTGACTATAATGGGAAGATTATTTCAATCAGAAGGAACAAATATAAGTTTCCAGACAAGGGACATAGCATGGGATGTCAAGTGGTTGGAACATTGGGTGAAAGTGTGGACTTCCTTTTAGGTGGTTCGAGCCCCCACAGCCACTCTGTGAGAGAAAAATGAGACTTTCTGCTCCCACAAAGATTTACAATCTCAGAAACTTTATACGGGGTTGCTGTGAATTTAAACCGACTCAATGGCACTTAACAACAACCACAAGGAGTTTTCATTTCATTCTACGTGAGATGAGAAGCTACGGGAATATCTTGAACAGAGGAGTAATATGGGTCAGTTTATCCACATAAGTCCCTCTGACTGTAATGTGGGATGTAAACTGAAGGGGACAAAAGTGGAGGCAGTTAGGAGGCTATTACAGTCATCTTCTGGTGTGGCGCTGTGGGTTAATGCACCAGACTGCAAAGCTGTTTGAACTGCAATGTCGGCAGTTCAAGCTCACCAGCTGCTCCTCAAAACCCCTATACAGGGTCGCTGTGGGTCGGAACCGACTCAACAGCACTTCACAACAACAACAACAAGTGACAGATAAGGGTACTTGGACCAGAATAATGATGATAGTAGAAATATCAAGAAGTAGTCAGGTTCTGGATATGTTTTGAAGGTAGAGCCAATAGAACAAACGGATGGATTGGATGTGGAAGAGGGTGAAGGAAAAAGAGAGGTTGGCTTGAGTGATTGTATGTCTGAAGGTACCACTCAGCAAGTTGAACAATACAGAAAAAGCAGCAAACTTTTGGGGAAAGAGTGGGGAGTTCAGTCTTAGTTGTGTTAAGTGTGTGGTCTCAGTGGGGCATGTAGCAGTTGGACATATGGATTTGAGGCTCAGAGTAGAGGTCTGGGCTGGGACCATCGATGTGGGCACATATAGAGCTTCAAAAGATAAGCCTGGGTGAGACCAGTCTGAGCCAGCGTAGTAAAATAAGAAGAGAAGACATCTGAGGACAGAGGCCTGGGGAACACTAACACTTATCAACTTGCAAGTATTATGTTAAAGTGGAAGAAGCCAGACACAAAACATCACATATTGTATAATCCTATGTATATGAAGTCTCCAGGATTGAGAAATCCATAGAGAAACAACCCGGATTTGGCATGTGCCAGGGGATAAGAGAGGCGGGGAATGAGGAGTGCTGGCTGGTTTAATGTGAGGGTGGGGAATGTCTGGTTTGCGGGGCCATATTGTTGTTTTTAAGTGCCTTCCTGTGGATTCCGACTCATAGTAACCCTGTATAGGGTTTCCAAGGAGCAGCTGATGGGTTTGAACAGTTCCCAACATCACATTGTTGTTGTTAAGTGCCCTTGAGTTGGTTCCAACTCATAGCTACCAGATATAGAGTTTCCAAGGAGCAGCTAGTGAGTTTGAACGGCTAGGGGCTCCCTTTTGGAGCGCGGCAATGTTTTGGAGCTTGTTAAAGGTGGTGGTTGCACTACACTGTGAATTTTTAAATGCTACTGAATTGTTCATTTTAAAATGGCTAATTTTGCAAATACTGTTAACTGATGGTGCATGGCAGGGATTATAATCAGTGCAATAAAACAAAATATGATGGGTTGAGTGCAAATCCAATGTTCTGCCATGTAAACTATCACTCAATTCATAATAAAAGCTTTTTAAAAATGGCTAATTTTATGTTATGTAATTTTTTTTTTTTTTAAGAGGGTGCAGAAGACGATGCAAAAAGGTGGTTAAAGAGGAGAAGAAAGTTTCAAGGGGAGCATGTTCAGCAATGCTCAAGGCTATAGAAGGACCTCAGGGAGAGCCGGGAGCAGAAGCCAAACTGCAAAGGGAATGAGGAATGAGTGGCAAGTGAGGAAGTGGATGAATCCTCTGAGGGAGGTTATTCTTCAAGGACCTTTAGCTGTGAATGGAAGGAGTAAGATGGTCGCCGGGGGAAGAGAGGGGAAGAGAGAGGCTGGAGGCTTTATTACTACAAAGGTAAGTGATGAATGGGTCAATTTTAGCCACAGAGAAAGAGTCAATAGACAAGGTTGAAAACCCAGAAGAGAAAGATAGTAACCCATGGAATCAGGTGAGAGGGGAAAGGGGCGTGGAGTACATGAAATGCCTAGAGTGAGGGTTAGGGAGACCTTGCTTTGAAGAGTTACTTCTAATGAAATCATTTTCATGAGCAGGAAGCAGCAAACATCAAATTATCAACGCTTGAACTGGGGCTCTTTTGCAAACTTGGATCGTGCAGGGTAATCATGTGTTAGTTCAAACAGAAAACCCTGAGCCTTGGTCAGAGGCGCTTGAAGAGGACCGTATTGACAGAGACTCTGGGAAGTGCAAACAATGCACACTTCAAATCTGCTTGTACAAATTCAAACCTATTTAAAAGTGCTCATGGGAGCTTGTGATATTAATCAAGGTAGAAAGTTTCCCTGAAAGCAAATTATGAGTCTTTACAATGACTAAATAGGACCTAATGAATGGGCTGACCAATTGTTCTTTTTCTGCTCTGGACATTGGCCAGGAACTGGAGGGCTGAGAATAGGGTTCGGAGAAACGCCTTAGGTTCCTTTCGTAGTTCTCACCTCCAAGGCAGCAGCTAACCCTGAAGGTTCAGCAGGAGGAGTTAAGGCTAAGACATTTTGTTCCTTAACTGACAATGAGATCTATGAACTGATTCAGAAAGCTCATTGTCTAATGTAGGGGTGGGGAACCTTTTTTCTGCCAAGAGCCATTTGGATATTTATAATATCACTCGAGAGTCATACAAAATTATCAACTTAAAAATTAGCCTGCTATATTTGGATGGCTGAAACCAAGGTTGCCTTGGCAGGACCAAAATGATTTCATAGGCCTTATATGACCCGTGGGCCCAATGTTACCCACCCCTGGTCTAACTGAAAAAAAAAAAAAAAAAAAAACAATGTACTGACCCTTGCCACATGGCAGTGTGGTCCCTGTTGGGCAGAGCGGTAAAACATTTGGTTTCTGCCCAATGTAACACTTGGTGCTACAAGCTTACTATGTGACTTTGGACAAGGACCTTCCCCTCTGTGTGTCTCAACTGTTCCATCTGCCAAAGAAGTTGAGTAGATAGATGATTTCTAAGGAACCTACCACTCTTCACTTACTATGTTCTCTCTTTTTTCCTTTCTGTGTTTGTTTACAGTTTGTCTCTGTAAAGAAAGCGGTGACTCTGTAGGATAAGGACTGCACTGCGAACCACAAGGATAGCAATTCAAGACCACCAGTCACTCTCCAGGAGAAAGATGAGACTTTTTGCTCCTGCAAAGATTTACAGCCTTGGAAACGCTATACAGTCCTGCTATGTGTCCGAATTGACTCAATGGCACTTAACAACAACTATACTATAAACTCTGACAAGATAACTCCCTTTTCTGTTTTATCCATCTTATGCATTCAGTGTCTGACATTGTACCTGGCATATGTTAGGTACTCAACATATTTTCAGTGTGAAGATGAGGTAGTGGGAGCCAGAAGACCTTGACTGTTTGATCTTGGGCAGCATTAGCTTCGTCTCCCCCAACATTAGCTTCCCTACTATCTGATGCTGCTGTTGCTTGTTTATTTCTGGGATGGGGAACCCAAATTTATAACATCATTTGCAGGTCATACAAAATTATCAGCTTAAAAATTAACCTGCTTAGACATTTTATAGCAAGGAAGGGAGTGATTAACTTTCCAGTCTAGGAGCGGAGGTCCCTAGGACCATCAACGGAGAAGAGCCGAGAGCAGGACCCTACCCAGAGAAGCAGCGGTGCCTGAGATGGAGGCAGAGACAATGGCGTGGAGTGATGGAGCAGCTGGGGACTTTAGATCCAGAGAGGGAGAGCAACTGTGTGCTGAAGACTGGTGGGGGTGTGGGGGTAGTGTAGGGGTCAGGCTTGCAGGGTATACCCTTTGGTTTGTTGATGATGCATGGAGGGGATTGGAACCATGGCAATGAAACGATATACGATAGAATGAATGTAAAACTAATGTTCTCCCATGTAAACTATCATATAATTCACAATAAAACATTAAAAAAAAATTAACCTGCTATATTTGGTCAAATATTTAATTAACTCATCCCTGATGTGATGGCTGGATTGTGGTTGCCTTGGCAGGGCCAGACCAAATGATTTCATGGGCCCTCGTGCCAGACATTCCCCACTCTTGCTTTATTGTCTGTCTCCCTCCATTAGAATGTAAACTCCATGCGATCAGGAATCTCATCTGTCAAGGTGGCTGGACACAATAGATTCTCTATAAATATTTGTTAAACGGATGAATACATTAACGAATACATCTACAAAAGGAGGAGGTGGACCTCGGTAACATGATGGTAGGGGTTCTGAGAATGTCTCTCTTTGCCTAGCCTAATGAGAAGGAACCCTGGTAGCATAGTGGATTATGAGCTGAGCTGCTAACCACAAGGTCAGCAGTTTGAATCTATAAGTCACACAGCAGGAGTAAGATTTACAGTCCGGGAGAACCTATACAGGGTTGCCATAAATCAGAACCGACTCGATGGCACACAACCACCACCACCACCATTTTGAGGATATCTGTCTGAGCTAGTTTAAATACT
Organism: Chrysochloris asiatica; assembly: GCF_000296735.1. NCBI lineage: Eukaryota > Metazoa > Chordata > Mammalia > Afrosoricida > Chrysochloridae > Chrysochloris > Chrysochloris asiatica. The sequence goes on along the minus strand of NW_006408677.1, from coordinate 2,702,192 downwards.
ACTAAGAAGTAAGCAGAGTCCTGGTGTTGTACTGTACGAAAAGCACTGGACTACATGGTTGGCTTGACCCGCAAGGTTAATGGTTCGAACATGCCAACTGTTTCTCAGAAACCCTATACAGGGTTGCGATGAGTCAGAACCAACTTGAAGGCACTTAACAACAGCAACAACAAGAAGTAAGTATAGAGGGTCATAGAAAAAGAGACCCTTTAACAAGATGTATTGACACAGTGGCTGCAACATCTGGCTCACACATAGCAACAATTGTGAGGATAGTACAGGACTAGGTGATATTTCACTCTCTCGTACATTGGGTTTCTATGGGTTGGAACCAACTTGAAGGTACCTAACATCAAGATAAATGATCACTGCCCTTCTCAGAGAGGCACTCAAAGTAGATAGCCAAGGGGTTAACATGATCAGGAGTGTATGAAAAAAAAACCAAATTAGGCAAGCTTTGGCACTCAGTAACTTCCCTTTGTGTCACCCAGGGTATCAGAAGCTATACTCCAACTTGTGTGTCTGAGAACTATAGAAACTTGATGTTCAGCCCTTTAAAACTATATAACCTTGAGGAATGTGACCCGATTCCTTGGTTTTACATAGAAGGGAAGAAGAGAATGCACTTATTTACTAGTTTCTTCCCAAGGGCAAAAAACCAAACAGAATGTTCAGCATTCATGGGAAGAACTAGAGTATGTTCCACCTGAGGAATCTTGCTTACTGGATGGGGCAGGGTCAGGTGACAAACTTCCACAACTTAGGCTGGTCCCAGAATGGCCACTGTCCAGAAGGAACAAGGTTGCTATTCTTAATATCCTAGTTTGCCTAGCAATTTGTAACAATGTGCTAGTGCCCATATTGCAGGCTTGATTTTTTTTTTGGGGGGGGAGGGGTCTGTTTTCCAAATAAAAGTGGGGGAACTGTAACTAAGCTATAATATCTTCAAAGAGAAGGCGCCTTGGTGGCATAAAGATAAAGTGCTTGGCTATAACCAAAATGTCGGGGATTTGAACCCACCCAGCAGTGATCTGTTCCTGTAAAGATTACAGCCTAGGAAACCTCATAGGGCAGTTCTACTCAGTCATATAGGTTCACTCTAAGTCAGAATTTACTGGACGGCACACAACAACTTTCAAAGGAAACTCATGGTAAAAGAGTGCATTCTAGAGCCACTAAGTCCAAAGCTCTAAAGAATCCCTTGCCTTTATTGCTAAAGGCAAAAGAAACAGATTCCTTGACCCTCTGCAAACAGAAGTTGACCAGATGATATTTATGACTTTGGAGTGAGCGGGAGAAGATGCTTACAGGAAGTCATCTGTCTTTCATGACATATGGTTGTCTTGTGTCAATGTCTTGCTCTTGAGCAAGTGTGAAGACTGTTAAAAGGTATCCTGTATTCCTAGGTCTGGAGAACTAGGGAATAGTGGATAATTTTTACCCACAAAAATCTTGTAGCTCTGCCAAAAGGCTACATTTCCACAGAGAACAATCTGCTCAAATGAACATCTTATCCACCAGTCTGTCTATCCTGGGTGTGATGTTGGAGGACAGACGTCTTCCATCCCTAAGATCTGAACATTCTGTACTGATATTCCTTTTATGGCAACTAAAACCTAAGAGGGTTTTTTTCTGACATCTTGACTTTGAATGTCAAAATCCCAGCTTTTGACCTGGAGTGGCGCTGTGGGCTAATGCGTCAGACTGCAAAGTCGTTTGAACTGCAAGGTCGGTGGTTCAAGCTCACCAGCTGCTCCTTGGAAATCCTATACAGGGTCACTATGGGTAGGAATCGACTCGACGGCACTTAACAACAAAACAACAACAATCCCTTTGCCTCCATAAAGACATTTAAGAAGATAAATGTCTAAGGTGAGAAGGCTCCTTAGGCCTCTTTGGTTGGGTCATTCTGTGAAAACGCTTCTGCAGCAACAGAGACCCTGGAGGTGGGGTGGGAGGGCGGGGAAAAGGGCTGCTCTCTACATTGCTCTGTTGGTAGACAGCCATGGATCACTAGAGCCAATGGTTAGAGACCCTTTCATGAAGCTCTTTTCTATGTTCCCTTCCTCTTTTCTTCTCTCCCCTTCTCATCTCTCAATATATCCAAATACGAGCAGAAACAATTGCTGGCTGCATACTCGAGTGTCCATTTTTCTTTCCTCTTTAATAACAGAAAACCTGAATTTATTTGAGAATAGCAATGTATCCAGTTCAAGAAAGCCTCCTTTTTCATTAGAGTCTTCCTACCAACCTTGGGTTGCCTTTTTAAAGGGTTGAAGAGCAAAGATGTCAGCTTGAAGACTAAGGTGCACCTGCCCCAAGCCATGGTATTTTCAATAACCTCATATGCATGTGAAAGCTGGACGGTGAATAAGGAAGACCATAGAAAATATGATGCTTTTCAGTTATGGTGTTGGAGGAGAATATTAAAAGTGACATGGGCTGCCAAAAGAACCAATAGATCAATTTTGGAAGAAGTGCAGCCAGAGTGCTCCTTGGAGGCCAGGATGGCCAAATTTCGTCTTTCATACTTTGGACATAATGTCAGGAGGGACCAGTCGCTGGAGAAGGATATCATGTTTGGTAAGGTGGAGGGTCAGAGAAAAAGAGGAAGACCCCCAGAGAGATGGATTGGCCAAGTGGCAGCATCGATGGGCTCAAGTGTGGCAACAATTGTGAGGTTGGCCCAGGACTGGGCAGTGTTTCGTTCTGTTGTGCTATGAGTCAGTACCAACTTGATGGCACCTAACAACAACAACAAAGACAACTAAGTTCTGGCACATGAGATCTAAGCAGTAGGGTTGTGCAATATTTCTGGGATACTTCCTCAAAAGAAAGGAGCGATCTTTCTTTCCTTTCTTCCTTTCTGCTGTCTGTACTGTGGATATAATGGCTGGAGCTTTAGCAGCCATCTTAGACCATGAGGCAACATGCTAAATATGATGGAGATGCAACTTGAAAGAAATTTGAGTCTCTGTTGATTTTACCGTGTCTTCCTACCAACCTCGGGTTACCTGTCTCCAGACTTCTCTTTTGTGAGAAATAAAGGAACCTTTTAAAGTCACTGGGTTTTTTATTATTGTTTTGCTTTGTTTTCTGTTATTGTAGCCACGGCTAATTCTAAGTAATATCACATCCCCCCTCCCTATAGTATGACTATAGTTTGACAAGTAGCACTAGATGATGGTCTGGAGTATTATGGGTTAAAACATGAATATAGAAAAAAGTAAGTATTTAGGCTATTTCATGGCATAGCAGTGGGGATTTCTCTGCACAACAGATACGTGGGTACCATTAGGCTGTAGACAGTTTCCTTTCACAGTAAGCACCATGGGAACTCACATCATAACTCCCAGATTTATCACTGTATCCCCAGTGTTTGACATATAGGAGGGGCTCAATGAAAATTCACAAAGGAACAGACATTTTATTTCTTTAAGAATTGACATAATCATCAGTCCAGTTTGCTTGTGTGCTTTGAAGCACAAGCTTGTGCGGGAAGAAGTTTCTTCTGTGCCCATCCAAAATTTTTCAGGTGTCATAAGTTTTCTAGGTAGCGTAGTGATTACAAATCGGGCTGTGAACTGCAAGTTCAGCAGTTCGAAATTACCAGCTGTTTCTCGGGAGAAAGATGTGGCTTTCTGCTCCCGTAAAGATTTACAGCCTCGGAAACCCTACAGGGTCGCAATGAGTCAGAACCGACTCCATGGCACATAACAACAACAATCTTTCCAATAACAGATTGCCAGGTCTTTCTGAAGAGGTTGAACCACATTACTCCTCATATGTAGCTCTTAGCAAGTTGTTCTCTTAAAGAACATTAAGAAAATTTTACCAATTGCTGTGCATGTTAACTATTTGAACTGCTCAGGGACTCCATTAAGGAAACAGCCACTTTGAAAGACCAACACATGGAATTTCGTAAAGGAAAGAATCACCTTAGTTCTCAGGCTTTCTCATTTCCTGAGACACACCTGGTTGCCTGCACTCAGACAGCACACTTACAAGCTCTGGGAAAGCATCACAGAATTAAAATGGGAGGGTTATGGGTACATTATGTATGGGGGACAGCTTGGGTAGGCAGAGGAAATAGGTTTGCTTTTGAAAGACTTCTGGTGGATGCAGATAAATGGAGAAGGCAGGAAAAAAGAGAAAGGCACATCTGGGAGGAGGTGAATAGCAGCGGAGGAAGAAAAGCAAAAAAACTACGTGAGCAAAATGGTTACCCTCAGCACTTTGATACTTCCTCAGCAGCTTTCCTCTGTTAATTCTCTGCTTAGTCTCAGTGATCTTGCTGCCACCAAGAGAAACCCAAGACAAAATCTCCAGGGACTGTGGGGTCTTAACCTTCCCCAAACATAACTGCTCTCCTTTGCAATCCAGAACATAGTCGTTTCAAGTGTAAAACTAACCTAATCACAGTGTAGAGGAATCTTAAGGCACAAACAACTATGTACTGATGAGTAGAATCACACCTGGGATCAGAGAATAGTCATACAACGTTAAGGCTGAACAGGATTCTAGAGATGACCTATCCCAGGCTCCTCACTTCAAAGATGAGAACACAGAGGCCCAGGGGAAGAAACAACCTTGCCTCAGTCACTCACACAATTATCAGCCGGACCAGACAAGTCCTCTAGTGATCTCCTGACTCTAGGACTCAGTGTCCTCATCTGTCATAGCTTGTCACCTTGGACACTCATTGGAATCAGCTGGGGAAGTTTCTGATGCCTGATGCCCAGTCCCAGAAAAATTTGAAAAAAAATTAGTCTGGGGTTGTGGCCTGAGCATAGGCATTTTTAAGTTTCTCAGGTGATTCCTGGATGATTTGTGAGGAGTATTCCAATCCTGACATGCTGATTCCTTCACTTACTCATTCAACAACCATTGGCACATACAATATGCCAGGCATTGTCTTAGACATGGGGGATGCAGTGAGAATCTGTACTACTGGAAAGAAATTATGCATGGTGGAACAGGGACTATTCAGTGTGGCCCCATCCTCTCTCCTTTCCATTTGGGAACTTTTAGCTTGCATAATATAAGTGCTCTGGTCTGTTCTTACAGCCTTGTGGTGAATTGAGTGGGGCAGACCTATGGTTGTCCAGAGACAAGATGGGGAAGTATGTTTGGGAAAGGGTATATATTAGCAAACTGGTGTGACTGCAACTCTACTCCCCTTTCTCCACATAACTTTATGAGTTATAAAGGCAATATTTTTATCTCCTTTTGTCTGACTTCTGTACATGCCTCTCTCTTGATTGATTCTGATTTTAGGAAGAAGACAAGAGGTAATATTTATCAGCTACCCCAAACTCCAAAACATTCCAGTGGGGATGACAGGCAATGCATACATAACCCTATGGTCTCTTCTACGTTATCTCTGTAGGCTTCTCCTCCTCTATTGGAGTGCCTCTGGGCTCAGCTCGACCAACTCTCTACTTCTCTCTCCTTGGTCAGGTCCATCTATTTCCAGGATCTTAAGTAACATCAGCATGTTCACAATTCCCACATTTCTAACTCCAGTCTCAATAATTCACCTGCCTCCTTGACAACTCCATTTGCATGTTTCACAAGTACAGTATGCCAATACCGACATGACCAAAACCAAGTCTTGCCTTCCACCTCTTCTAATGATGTACCTACCCCTCCTTGCCACCATCAATACAGTTGATCAAACCAGAAACTTTGATCTGCCCCCCTGTCTCAGCTTCCACATTCAATCCATCACCAAATGAAGTCCGCTCAACCTCTCACACACATCATGAGTCCACCTGCTTCTCTCCAACTCCTTTGACATACCCAGTCTAAGTCAGCTTCATCTCTGATAGGAAGCAAGAGCCTTACACATTGGTATCCCTGTTTCTATGCTGGACCCTGTCCAATTCCTCATAGCAGCCACAGTAACCTTCTTAATGCATAAATCAGATCACAACATTCTCTTGATTTAAGCTTATCAGCCACTTATCATTGTACTTAGAATAAAGTCCAAACTCCTTCCCATGGACTATAAGTCCTTACATGATCTGGCCTCTGTTGACCTCCACTCTTTTCAAATGCCACTCTACCCTCCCTTGCTAGCTCCAGTCACACTGAGCCTCTTTCATTCCTCAAACACCTCAAAGCCTTTATACTTCTACCCAGAATGCTCCTGCCAGTCACCAGCACCGTACCTTACTCTTTGCCTGGTTGTTTGCTCCAATCCAGGTTCCCTTCCTCTGACAGGCCTTGGCCCATCACCTTGTCTAAAACAAATGGCCTCATTATTGTTTCTTTCATTATACTTAGTCACAGATAGCAGTTATTTGTTCACTTTTCGTTGGTTTGCTTGTTTGTGCTCCTTTACACTGGAAGTTCCCTGAGAGCAGGAGTCACTATATCCTCAGAGCTGAACAATGCACCTGATACATATGAAATAATAAATGAATGAATGAAGGTTTCAGATATCGTGCAGGTGATGGTGGGTTCAAAGGAGGCTTAGTAGCCAACATGAGGATTGGTGGGAAACTCAGCTATTGAGAACCCGAGGGAACACAGTCCTACACTCATGCACATGAGATCACCATAAGTTGGAATTGACTTGACAGTAATTTTTTTGAAAAACCTTTTTTTTTTTCATATGGTGATGGAGCTAGTTGGAAAGACTTTGGAAGAGGAAGTGTCCAAAAGAGTAGATAAAAAGATAAAAACAGAGAAGAGATGACCAGAGATTACTCAGTGGTCCCTTGTTTTCTCCCTTTTTTCTTTGAGACCTCCCCAAATCTGTCCTTTCTCCTCTCCTGTAAGCCCTCATTTAGGATGGCCTCCCAAACTCAGAGCCTGACCTCTGTTCTTCCTCTTCGGCACCCACTTCTATGGGCCACATATCCACTCGCATGGCTCTAGCTCCTGTGACGTGCCCACATGCCCACACCCAGTACCCCAGCTCTTGACCTCCCCTTATTTCTCTTTCCACAGTTGGTTATGGGATCTTTCCGTACACAAATGTGCTTACCTCAGTTGGAAAGCAGCATATCAAAATTCAAACTCATCTTCCCTCTGAAAATCTGCAGTAGTCTTTTCCTATACTTCTGTTTCTTGCAATGTCTCTGTATTCTTTCAGCCCTGCCCCTACCCAAGATGAGCAATTTTTACGTCATCCTTGATCTGTGGTTATTTTGCTCTCTCTCTTCCTCTACTCATTTTGTCACCAGGTCGTGCTGAATTTTCATTTAGTGGAAGTTACTTTAACTTTAAGGAGCTCTGGTAGCATAGTGGTTACAAATTGGGCTGTGAACCACAAGGTCATCAGTTCGAAACTACCAGCTGTTCCACGGGAGAAAGATGAGGCTTTCTGCTCCCGTAAAGATTTACAGCCTTGGAAATCCTGTACAGGGTCACTATGAGTCGGAACCGACTCCATGGAACATAACAACAACAACAACACTTTAACTTTGGGAGACTCCACCATTACCAAGGAGTCCCGATGTGGCACTGTAGGAGAAGAACTGGACTGCTAACTGAAAGATAGGCAGTTTAAACCCACCAGCCTCTTCTTGAAAACCCTATACTGCATTGCTAAGAGTAAGAACTGACTTGATGGCATTTAACAACAACTTTCACCAAGGACGCTTGTTAGAGCCACCACCAGTCCCTGAGCCCTGCCCTCTCTTTAGTCTGGGGGTGGGGACAGGAATCTGCAATTTAAACAAATTACACAAACTTTCCAGGTGACTCTGCTGGTCTGTTTCTCCAACACTGCCTGCCAGTGTCTTCTGGTTTTACCCCTTGGTCCTTTAAGGGATCCCTCCCGCTCTAAGGAGCTCTGGTAGCAGTGGTTACAAATTGGGCTGCTAATCTCACGGTCAGCAGTTCGAAACTATCAGCTGTTCCATGGGAGAAAGATGAGGCTTTCTGCTCCCATAAAGATTTACAACCTCGGAAACCCTACACAGTGTCACTATGAGTCAGAACAGACTCCATGGCACATAACAACAACAACATTCCTGCTCTGGCTGGCCCTCATCACCTCACACCTGTATTGCAACAACAGCTGATCTGCCTGTCACTAGCCTGTCCTCGTGCCAGCAATAGTACAAATATCTTTTGCATCCCATCACTTCCCTGCTCAGAAGCCTACTATAGCTCCCTCAGACTTACTGGGCCCTATCTCAAATCATTTCCTTGTTCACTCTTATCCCTTCATATCTAAGCGAAATGTTTGACCCTGTGCTATTCTGAGGGTGGTCTCCTTCCTACCCCCTCCTCCTGGAACACTTTTGGTTACATAGGAGTCCTGGTGTGGCGCTGTGGGCTAATGTGTCAGACTGCAAAGTCGTTTGAACTGCAAGGTTCAAACTCACCACCAGCTGCTCCTTGGAAACCCTATACAGGATCGCTGTGGGTCGGAATCAACTCAATGGGACTTAACAACAACAACAGGGAGGAATTATGAAAATTCTTTAGATTCTCCATCACGGTTCTCACTGCATCTGTTCCCTTCCCATGCTGGCTCTGCTAGTCACTAGCGATATGACTTTAGGCAAGGTGTTTAGCCTCTCTGTGCCTTAGGTTGCTCATTTCCTCATCTGTAAAATGGAGATATTAATAGTACATACTTCATAGGTTTGTGAACAGGATTAAAAAGAGTTAACAGATGTAAAAGGGCTTTGAACGGTGTCTGGCATAAAGTAAGCACGATGTAAGTGTGGGCTATTATTATTAATTATTGTTATTATTGCCCCTTAGTCAGTGCCTCCCTAGAAACCACTTCTGCTTGCAATAGCTAACTAATGGAGTTCTCTGTCAAGGCTTTCCTGATCTAGCGGAGGTGGTTAAGCATTTGGGTTTCAGTGAGCTTCTCTGCACGAGGGAACCTGAGGAACTGGGCTGTCTACAAAGCTCTAATTATGTCGATTACTTTCTAACCAACTAGGAGGAGAGGAGGGGAGACTCCAAGTAGATTTGAAAGCAAGATTTTTCCAGGATAAGTAGGATGATGTTAGGGCAGCTTCCAAATATCTTAAGCGACAGTGAGTCATGAGCTCTTCTGGGGAGCTTCTTTCTTATGGTCTCTCTAGAGTCCTCTCAACACCCAGGTCCATGTGGCCCTGCCTCCTCATCTGTTCATTCCCTGGGTTCATTCTGGGGGTCTTCCTGGGAGCACCTTCCTCTGGGGTGATTCACAGCCTGTGAGACTCATGCTTTGTACCCTAAGCAGTCTTTGTAAAGAATGCGTCTCCCACATTTCGGTTCTAGTTTTTAAATCCATGTCTCTATGCTTTTGTGGTGAACACAATAAATTCCTTTAGAAAACCTGTGGAATTCACAGTCACTTTGTCATTATGGGCTCAACTTCAATATGACAGGGTATGTGTGTGAGGGGAGGTGGGGCTGGTGGTGGTCACAAAATATTGTTGACATTTAAAAGGAGCCTGTGTTGCATTAAGGCTAAGAACCACTGCCCCATGGGCTGGCTACATGGAAGACATGGCGGTCCCACAGAGCTCTCTGGCTCTCAGTTTTCCTGTCTGCCAAATAGAGGCAAATAAGAACCACCTCTTTTCCTAAGGGCAAGAAACAGAATGTTCTGCATTCATGAGGAGGGTGTCCTTGTGATTCTTGTGTTGATGTGAGGCGAAGACTGTGGTGAGGCTCAGATGAGATAATAGAGCAGCACTTGGAGACGGCAGACAAGGCTGCTGTACCCGCAGCTGTTTTTATTCTTTGCCTTGTTTTGAATCCAGCTGGATCCCCTGAGCCCAGAACCCCAAAGCCTATGAATCTTCCCAGGACCACTATGTTCTTTTGTTCCCCCCCCC
>NW_006408677.1:2603408-2692292 GCF_000296735.1 Chrysochloris asiatica | reverse complement strand
GGTTTTCTGTGAAACAACAAAACTGTTTCTCTATGTGAGTGACAAACATCCACCAAGTTCCTCTTACCTAGTCTAGTAACCGCTGTGGCTTCAGACATTGCAGTGTTTGTCTCTGTTTAGTTAGGGTTGCCTAGGGAACAAAGTTGTGATGTGGGGCACGTTTTTCCCCCCTTTTCTTATAAGGACTTGATGACCAGAGAGGTTGGGCTCTTTCTGGGCTATTTTCTGAGTTTTCATTTTCATCTGTTGGTTCTTGTTGGAAATTGGGTGTGAGAAGTCTACAGATGAGCTGAATAGTCAAAAGGTCCTTCAGCTTGCTTTGAAAGTTGGGAGGTGAGGATTGGGAATGAGTGGAGAGCTGGATGAGGGTGGGGAAATGGCTGCCTGGGTGGCTTCAAACATTCTGGTCTGCACTTTGTATTTGATTCTGCACAGCGAGATCACTACACTCCATGACCAAAGCGGCCAGTGTAGATGATGAATTTGGCAGCATAAAGAGAGGTTAGGAGCCAGTGGGAAAACTGGAATTTGGAGGCCAGCAAACATGGCTTTGAATGATCTGAATAGAGTTTTGGTGATTGGAAATGAACAGGCCACCATGTATGGTCTTTACAGAAAAAGAAACATATCATTTTGATTCTGTTTGGACATGCTTGGAACAGGGGAAGGAGACAAGACATCTTGGTCACCTTGCGGTTTGTGGCTTGAGAAAAATGGGGTTCTGTTCAATTTCAAGTGGCAAAAGGATCGTTAGACAGGCTAGAGAGAGTTAACATTGGAGTTCCTCCCATAGGTGTGACCATCTCTCTTGTGAGGAACACAGTGGACTTAGAACACAACTCTTGGTCCAGGGTGGGTCCCCCTTGGGGTGTGGTAGAGGAGACACTGAAGAATGATCAGGCAGAAGATCCGAGAATTGGCAGAACTCCAGGCGTCAAAGACAGGAGGTTGGGAAGAGAATGATGGGTGATAATGAACCCTAAGAGGCTAGCCGGAGTCAGGATCCTTAGAATTGGTCCTGCCCATGAAGGTCGTGGGTTTTGTGAGAGGACTTTCTGTAGTGACAAGTGGAGCAGCAGGGATTGGAAGTATCTTTCCTGGGGAGAGTGGGTATTGTACTGCTCTACACCCTTTCTTAAGGCCCTCTTAGTTCCTTTGCCAAGGTCAATGGCCATGTGGAGACGGGTGTTAGAATGCATTAAATGACTTTGACAATGTTTCAGAAAAGGGAAGAGGCCCATTCATGTTTATTTGGCTCTCTCCTTGCTCCCTCACATGTCAGTTCTGTCCTTTTCCTTTGGACCTTCTATGAGTAGCCTTCCTCCCAAATCATCCCTTCATACTGAGGTTGCATGTTCATAGTCATCCTAGAGGAACTCCCTAAATCATGACCACTCTGCAGCGAGATGGAAGTTTGACTCTCATTTGATCATAATAACTGTGGGTCTTTCGGCAAGTCACTTAAACTTGCTGAGTTCTCAGCTTCCTCATCATGGTGTTGTTAAGTGCCTATGAGTCGGTTTTGACCCATAGCGACCCTGTATAGGGTTTCCAAGGAGCGGCTCGTGGGTTGAACTGCTGACCTTCTGGTTAGCAGTCAAGTGCTTATCCTACAGCACTGCACCAGGCCACACCCTTTCTTATCATTGAATGAGAGCAAAGGGCACTTACTTCATACGGTGACTGAGAGGGCTAGAACATGAGTGGAGCATAGGCCTGACACTTAGTGGGTGTTCAACAGGTGTTCAGTAAGTCAAACAAAACCCCACCCCCACCACCACTGCGTGAGGAGTCCCTACTTCCCAGTCCACCCGTTTGTACTGAATAAGACTCCAATTTTATTTTTAGAAAAAAAAAAGAGCAACGTTTATTGAAATTTCAAGCTACATTTGGAAAAATCCAAATCCTGGAGACAGACATCAGGATAAGGCGTCAGAAAATGGAAAGTGTTCACTGCTACCGAACCCCTCCCCGCCCCCAGCTTGGAGGGAGCCAAGCTACCTGAGTGTATCACCCAGGCACCATCAGGTCAAAGCCATTCCCGTGTCTACAACAGGACACCATTGAGTTATTCACTCTGATCGCTTGAAAGTTTTCCACAATAATAATAATAATAATAACAATAAAGTGTTTAAATGGCACTGTGAAGTCCAAGCAAATCTTCTCTCAACCCCATTCTGTTAGTCAGCACCAGTGAATGGTGGCTTTGGCGTTCAGAAGAGGACTTCACGTGCCTTCAATGGACAAAGGGGGAAAGGGTTGCAGCAGCAAGGCATCCACGGCCTCATCCCGAGGAGGCTGGCCCCCTCCCCTGCCTTTTATGCTTTCGGCTTACTTAATCTAGAGGACAAACTGGATCAACTTGGTAAATGAACACAGTCAAACGATTAGCCTTAAGAGACAAGGGACCCGTCAATACTCCCAAAGCTGGTTAGTCCCTTCAACATGTAGGTGTATGTGTATATGAATACATCGCTACACTAAGATATAGATCTAGCCCTATGGATATATATACGCATTTATGGCTATATAGAAAAACTATGCCAATACTAACCAAACAGAACTTTGTAAGCGGTCATCCCAAAGCTGTAATCCCACACTGGGCTGTGCACAAAGCCATGCATTATACCATATTAACCAACAGAAGGCTGATTTGGCTGCATCTCTCCCATCTGTTCCCCCTGCCTTTGCAAGGCAGGTGAGAAGAGAGAGGTTGCCTCTGCTTAAAACACAAGTGGCTTCTTCAGAGGAACAGTTGTCTTGTGAAACTGTTGAAGATGTCCATGGAAATGAAAAACAGACCCCTTATACTTTCTGGAGCAAACTGGCATCTCAGCTGAAACTACCTCTCTCCTTTGCCAGTTGCAGCTAAGTTGTCCAGACCCTGGGTTCCCCTAGGGTGTGGTGGTATTAAAGGCTCACTGGGTTGGGGTGATTAAGCCCCATGCAACTCAGCCTCCAGAGACCTGCTTTTTGTCAGGGGTCTGTCACTAGAGTGGACCCAGGTGGTCATGTCCTTGGGACATCTCTTGGCACCAGCTATGCTAGGTGTAAAGTTCTCCACGTGAGATGACGCTTGGGGAGCCAAAAACAAACTGGAAAGAACTAGGTAGAACAAATTTAGTGGCTCTGCCCACCGTAAGGACAGAGCCACTTACACCGCAGAACCACCGGGAGCCTCCGGTGTTTGTGGGGCCTCAGGTGTTGGCTCTTCCGGGCTCAGACGGGACTGGAACTTCTCTAGCTGCTCTGGGCTGGCCAGCGTCTTCAAAAGGGTGTTCTCGCGCTCCAGCTGGGAGTTCTTTTCCACCAGGTCTCGGATCTGCTCCTTCAGGATCTCCACCTCCTCTCTCACAGCATACATCAGATGGTTTTTCACTAAATCCTGCCATAGAGGAAAGAAGAATCCCCAAGCCATTCCTTAACCAGTTACAACCACTCTGAAGCAGCTCTGCCAATTGGTGTGCCTGTGCAGAGCCCCGATATTGACGCCCTCTGGGAGACCTGGTGTGGTGCTGTAGGATGAGCACTGGACTGCAAGGTTGGTTTCAACCGCAAGGTGAGTGGTTCAAACTCACCAACCGCTCCTTGGAACTCCTATACAGGGTCGCTAGGAGTCGGGCCCAACTCAACAGCGCTTAACAACAGCCTTCCCATTGCAGCTCCTTAGCACACTGCCTCTCCAGCCCTGTTCCTCAAACCCCTTTCTCTGGCACTTTAACCCTCATGTGGGAAAGCTGGATCCTTTGGGACAAGCCTGAGGTGGAATTCCTTGAAACTAGATAGGTCTCCCACCCCCAAAGTTTCTTCTAATGGCTTTCAAAGCTAGCTGCTTAGGGGCCTTTGGAGTGAGCATGTTGCTGGTGGTCTGTGACATTCTCATTATATAATATCATTATACAATATCAGGCTCTGAGGCTGACCCGGCTCCCAGGGAGGACCTGTAACTGCTTGTCTGCTTAGAAATCTTCAGTGAGAGAGAATAAAATAGGCTTTAGGAGTCTCTTCCTTCCTCTGACCCACGCTGCTGGAGTCTGCAACTGTCTTCAGCAAGGCCAGACAGGACACTGGGCCTAGGGGAAGGCCAAAGGGGGTGGCTGCATCCTCCCTGAATATAATGTCTGCACTATAGGCAGGCAACTGTCAGTAGGTTCCAGGGCACAATTAACCAGCTGCTAAGTACTGTTGTTAAGGACCTCTGGTAACATAGTGGTTACAAATCGGGTTGAAAACCTTAAGGTCAGCAGTTCGAAACTACCAGCTGTTCCTTGGGAGAAAGATGAGGCTTTCTGCTCCCATAAAGATTTACAGCCTCAGAAGCACTGTACAGGGTCTCTAACAACAACAAGTACTGTTGTTGGTGTTGTGTGCCGAGGGAGGAATTGGCTCTGACTATTAGAGACCCTGTATAGGGTTTCAAAGAGTGGTTGGTGGGCTTGAACTACCAGTCCAGTGCTTTTCCCACAGTGCCATACCAGGATCCTGCTAACTGCTGTTGTTGTTGTATATCTTTACGGGAGCAGAAAGCCTCATCATTCTCCCACGGAACAGCTGGTAGTTTCCAACTGCTGACCTTGCGTTTCACAGCCCGATTTGTAACCACTACGCTACCAGAGCTCCTCAACTGCTAGAAGCCCCAAATCCCTGCAGTCGTGTTGGCGGCTGGTGTAGTCAGACCTCTACTTCGTGGAGAGGATGCTATGCTTCCTGTCTCCTCCCAACTCCTGACCCCAGCCCAGGCTCTGCAGAGGCACTGCAGTGCCGTTGCATCCAATGAGCTCTGCCCCCTGCCAATTGCCGGACTGCAGACATATGCAGGTCCCTGAGCTCAGACCGCTGTGGGGCCAGGAGGGGAACCAGAAGCTGCGGGAAAGCCCTGAGATGTGAAGGGAGGGGGCAAAAGAGGAGCCGGTAAGGGTAGGGTGGAAATGTGCTCAAAGGTGCCACACTAGCCAGACTGTACTTGGGGGGGGGGGATGGGAAGCAGGCTGAGGACTTACTTCCTCAAGCTCTTGTGCCCACCCCTCAGTCCTGCCCCAAGTTATATAAGCAGCAGCATGGAGTTCTGGGGATGGGATGAACGCAATGAGGGACACTCACCATGGCCTGTTCAATCTTGTTGTCTAAGGCCACCACACTGGCTCCGGAGGCACTGCCAAGAAAAAAGCAAAGTGACCACGTTATCCACTCATTCTCACTCTGAGTAATAGCCGGTAGCTGTAGCCAAAGTCCTCCACCTGCCCCAGCTCTTCTTCTCTCCCGCTTTCCTGGATCAGGGTGCTCGGCAATTTGTCCTCAGGCCCCTTCCTGATCCCTTCCGGAAGCTGCACCTCCCCACCCAGGCTGACTCCAAGCCGCCAGCGCCGCCCGCCCCGAGTGCTAACTAGAGCTGCACTGGAAACCGGGGTGGCTCAGCCCTGGTGATGTGCAAACAATGGAAGACTAGCGGTCCAGGGTCTCGGCAGCTTACTCAACCCAGAAGATGGCGGGTGAACCTACCTGGCTCTGAAGCTAACTAGGAATGGCTGTATGGCTGGGAAGCTGCCTGCCTGGCCTCCTCAGCGGCCCGAGGCGAGCCCCTTGCCCAGCCTTATTGTCCCTGCCCCGCTGCCCCTCTGCAGAGGCTGCCTCTGCGGCTGCAGCAGCTCCTTCTCACCGCGCAGGGGCCGCAGGGACGCTCAGACGGCGGATCCCAGCGCGGCGGTGACCCTCCCGCCCCCGGAGGCGTCCCAATCCCCCGCCCCTTCCCAGGATGCTGCACCGCGGGGAGCGGAGACCAGCTGCACCGCGCTGGCTCCGAGATCCAGCTGGAGGCCCGTCTCCCCGGCTGCACCCGGCTCGCCTCCGAGAGGGGCTGGGGCCAGTGATTACCTGTTATCCAGCTTAACGGAAACCACATCTCCTCCAAGCAATGAAGAGAAAAAGGAGATGGAGAAATTGCGCAGCTGATAGACCGCCACCTCCATGGGGGTCTGATACATTTCAGTATTCATGGCTTTGGGCGGCGGGGGAGCTCAGGGCCCGTTGAGGGCTGGGTTGGGCTGGGCTGGGTTTAGGCGGGCTGGGCTCTACGAGGCCGGCCTGGGGCTAGGAGTGGGGCGCAGGCTGCAGAGGGGACCCCAAATGAGGCAAGCGCTCCAGCTGGAGTTGAAGGGAAGTGACTCGAAGGGTGTCACCTAGTGTGTCACAAACTTCAAGGCCTCCAGTCCAACCCAGACTCGAAGATATTTCTGCTCCTGCTTCTTTATATAGGAGGAGCCGGCTGCGTCACGAGGCGTCAGGGGCCATGCAAATGAGTCCTGTAGCGGGCTTTGTGGCCCAGTTAAACCACATCCCCTCCCTGAACCTTCGGCTGGAACTGTAAACAGTTCAGCACTTTCTTGTGCCAACTGGCATCCCCAAAGAGGGCTCGGGAGCTTGCTAAAAACCAAACTGGAGCTGACCCTAAAAGATTGCTGATTTCTCGACAAATAAAAAAGCACAAATGCCCTAATAGGAGGTAGAAACATTCGTAGAGGGCGGCGCTGGAACAAGTATTCAAAGGTTTTGGTGTGGTAGCCAGCACCATCCCTGGACACCCACTCCCCAACGTCAGGAGCCTCTCTTTTTCCTATTGTCTGCCCTCAGCTTCTCTCCTGGCACCCAATCAGCCATCCCCTCACCCAGTTACCAGCCTGCCCCAAGCCCTGCACTAATCCACTGACCTTCTATTAGCGCAAGAGTGAATTGTGCATGCATATGAATGAAGGAGAGAGCGTCCAGGAGCTCAGGTGAATGCATGAACATGTAAATGGGAGCAGTTGAGGTTAGGTGGGTATCAGAGGAGGTAGGGAGGAGAAAATTCTCAAATGTATTGCAAAGAAAACACATTCAGCATCGTCCAGAATCTCATGCCCATGTCGTTTTAAAATTTAAAAAACAAAACAAAACAAAAAAACCTTTCACATGAACAGCAAATGACAGCAAAAACACAAACCAAGGCTATATATAAACCATCCAAAGACATTCTTCTGAAGGGGGTCCAACCATATCATAGGAGGGTTGGTCCTTCAGGTAAAAAACAAAACAAAAAACAAAACATCAAACAGATTCAACGGCACAAGGGACGCGAAGAAATTAGTGTAACCTAATAAGAGCTGCGTCTGTTTCCATCAAAAATGTATTTTCATCCTCAAGCTTAAAAACAAATAATAATCATAATAATAATAACTGGTGGGGGGAAGCATGCATGAAGTCCTTTTCTCCTGCTGCGTCCTTGTCCTTAGTGAGTCCACCTGGTGGACAACTGCAGAATTACAGTCAGAAGGAGCAACCTGGGCAGGGCAAGAGGACAGGTGATGCAACTAGGAGTATTATTTACACCAAAAACCCCGGGGTCATAAGGAGAACATTGGGTTCCACCACATATATAATAGTTTGGATGAGTCTAAGGCCAATGATCCACAGGCCCTGGTCTTCTACAGCAATACACTAATGCAATCATGATATTGGAAAAGTACTAGGGCCTCTTATCAGCAAACAAGGTAATTATTATCTGCTTCAGTATAATAATCCTAACCAGGTGCCTGGCACTGACACCCTGGCCAAGGCCCCAGCCAAGCCCAGTATGAAGGCCTTGATTTTCTCCAGGTCGTCTGTGCAGTTATGCCACCGAGCAGCCCACATTTTTCACTAGGACTTGGGATTCCTGTTGGATCTACTTGGTGGTAACACATGCATAACAGCCATTCTGTTTGTAGAGGGCTGACAAATAGAACTATCCAAGCAAACCTACTGCACTAGCCTAGCATGTTTTCCTTTGCCCCAGTTATAGGTGGGCAATGATTTAAATCTTCAGACATTCTGTTAACACTAAGGTCATAAACTCTCTGACCATGAAGTTTGAAGTAAGCAGTGTGGTCTAGTCAGAACAAAGTGCTGACTATGTCTATATATCATCAAGAATACTCACTGAGAAAAAACACTTCTTAAATGAGGAGATCAATTGATATTGGAATTCCCTAGTATGCCTTCTATGACACATACAGGAGTCCTGGCGTTGCACTGCGGGTTAATGTGCTGGACTGAAAGGTCACTTTGAACTACAAGGTTGGCGGTTCAAGCTCACCAGCTGTTCCTCAGAAACCCCTATACAGGGTTGCTATAAGTCGGAACCAACTGGACAGCACTTAACAACAGCAACATGCCACATAGGAGCTTTCTTGGTCCAGAAATCTCTGAAGTGATCTTTCATTACTTTGTAAACACTTCCCAAACTAATAATGGCTATTCACCAAGATTCTAAGGGAGATGATGAGAAGAAAAGGGAAAAGAGACATACGCTGGGATGGTGGGTACCTAGGTGGGGGTGGGGGATGGAACACTGCTGGGAAAATAGGACACAGAACAGAAAATAAAAGACAACTTATCACTGCCAGCAAGTTGATTTGACTCATGGCGACCTATGTACTTCACAGTAGAACTATGCTCCATACTTTTTTAAAAATGTTTTATTGTGAATGATGTGATAGTTTACATGGGAGAACATTAGCTTTACATTCATCCTATCGTATATCGTTTCATTGCCATGGTTACAATCCCTCCATGCATCATCAACCAACCAAAGGGTATACACTGCAAGCCTGCGGCCCCTACCCCCCCCCCCAGCATCAACAAACAGCCCCTCTCCCTCTCTGGGTCTAGAGTCCCCAGCCGCTCCATCTTTCCACGTCATCATCTCTGCCTCCATTTCTGGTGTCACTGCTTCTCTGGGTAGGGTCCAGCTCTCCATTCTTCTCCCTTGATGGTCCCAGGGACCTCCAATCCTAGACTGCAAAGTCAACCACTCCCCTCCTTTTGCTACAAAATGTCTACCTTTACATTTCCAACCCTCACAGTCAGTCCTGATAACAATTATTCACTATTGTATCGCAAGAGACCTATCCCCATCTCCTTTCATCAGCCTGGCCCAGACAGATTGGATACTACTCAGTGGAGATTTTACCTTCCTCCACGCCCTCTGGATCTAAGCTCCGTCTTGAAAGCTTGTAGGCCCATCGCTTCTTGCCTTTGTAGCTCCCCCCACCCCCATTTTGGGTAGCCAATGTCCAAGTTGCCCATCCCTGTCTACTCTGTGTATGGAGGACGTGGGAATGATCCTTGCTGTAAAGATTTGTTCTCTCTTTTGAGCTACTGCATCCATAGATGTAGGTCAAGTTCATCAAATTGTATCAGATTACTCTTTTTTCTTCTTCTAGTTGAGCTCTGATCATCTAGTCATTGAAGCCAGGTCAAGTGGGTATTATCTGCAAGTGTGGGTGTTCTTATGCATATGCCCTCTCTTCTAATTCACTGGATACTTCAGTCTCCACTCTAGTCCTCTGTGGCTATGTCACTGACTCTGGGCCCAAGAGTCCCCAGGTCTTGCCACACTGCTGGCCAACCAGGTCTCCACTCGGGTTCATAGGAGTCTATTGAACATTATAGGGCTTAGCTCGCAGCTTCATTGCTGTTTTTCCCTCACTTACCCTTATCGGTGATGAATGTGGTCACCAGTCAGAGCGTGTATTCCCATTGAGTCTTAGTTATGGAAGGGGATTTGCCCTGAAGGGACCCGACCACTTGGCTTGATATCTCCTGGGCGAGCAAACTTGTTCTTGTAGTAATCCGTCGGACTGCCTTTATTGTTTTATATTTTTCCTGTCGGTCTTTCTTTCAAGAAGTATCTTCTGTTCTTCTAGCCGCTCCAGGCTGGTCTGCTCCATAGGGGTTTGTTGTTGTTGTTGTGTTTTTTAAATGTTTTATTGTGAATTACGTGATCGTTTACATGGGAGAACATTAGCTTTACATTCATCCTATCGTATATCGTTTCATTGCCATGGTTACAATCCCCTCCATGCATCATCAACCAACCAAAGGGTATACCCTGCAAGCCTGCCCCCCAGTCGTCAGCACACAGCCCCTCCCCCTCTCTGGGTCTAAAGTCCCCATCCGTAGGGTTTTTAAATGCTGATTTTTCAAAAGTAAATTGCCCAGCCTTTCTTCCAAGGGACCTCTGGGTGGACTGAAACCTCTAACCTTTCAGTTAGCAGTCAAGTGCTTAAGTAATTGCATCACCCAGATACTCCATGTCAATTAGACTTCAATGGAAAAGTAAGCTAAGCTTGAGCCCCATTAACAGTAATGGTCTTGTTGGTGTTAAGTGCTGTTTAGTCGGTTTCTATTACTCATAGAAACCCTGTTTCCGAGGAGTGGCTGGTAGGTTTGAACCACCAACCTTGCATTTATTTAGCAGTCCTGTGCTTATCCTATATCACCACACCAGAATTCCATTGACAACAATAAACAAACAAAAACCAACCAATTGCTACTGAGCTGATTCTAACTTATGGCAATCCCAAGAATAAAACTATGCTCCACAGGGTTTTCAATGGCTTGATTTTTTAGAAGTAGAGCTCCTGGCCTTTTTTCTAAGGTGTCTCTGGGTGGATTCAGACCTCCAGATTTTGGGCTAGCAGTTAAGTGCTTAAGCAATGGTGTCACCCAAAGACTCCATGTTAATTCTATTTCAGTGAAAAAGTAGCTGAGTTTGGGCCCCGTCGTCGATAACGAACCACTGTCATCAGTGAATTCTGACTCATAGTCACTAGATAAGAACAAGAGAAGAACTGCTCCACAGGGCTTCTAAGACTGTAAATCTTCATGGGGGCAGACAACCTTCTCATTCTCTCTCTGAGCAGCTGGTGGGTTTGAACCACCGACTTTGCAGTTAGCAGCCCAATGCTTAACCCACTGGGCCACCAGAACTGCTTTTGACAGTGACAGCTGCCATTAACCAGCATCAGCTCTAGCTCAGGCACTGTGCTGGTGGCATCACATCACATAGCTGGCAGCTTGGGCACTGTCACCATCATTTCAAAGATGAAGAAACCAAGGAAGGCTTTGGAAAGGCTAACTTGCCTATGGTGATACGGTTCATGTCACGGCTGTGGCTCCAGAACTAGAGACCAAGTTTGTTTCTACTACATTTACCCGTGGGGCAGTGGGTAGGCTGAGGCTGCCAGGAGGTTGAGAAAGAAAAAAGAGACAAGGGCAGGAAAAATACCCCTAGGGCACCAGCGGCGATACCCTTAGGGAGGTCCAGAGGAAAATGCAAACCCTGTGAGTATAGTGAGCATTTCTGACTCTCATGACCAGGAAGGCATCGGGGAGGGGAAAGGGACAAGTATCAAAAGACTGCGCAAAGTGTCTTTTGAGTTTTCTAAGAGGCTGTGCTCACTCAGGTCATTTCAAAAGGCAGCCAAACAGTTCTCAAAGAAAGCGATCTCTGTCCGTTGTGTCATTACGTGATTTTACATTGTATCTGACTCATAGAGACCCTGTATCGGGTTTCTGAGGAGTGGCTGGTGGGTTTGAACTACTGATCTTGCAGTCAGAAGTTCAGTACTTCTCTTAGAGTGCCACACCAAGATTCCTGTCTCTGTCTAGGAAATGTTGTTGCTAAGTGCCATCAAGTCAGTTCCAACTTATAGAGACCCTGTATAGGGTTTCCGAGGAGCAGCACGTGGGTTTGAACTGCCGACCTTGTGGTTCACAGTCCAGTGCTGATCCTACAGTGCCACACCAGGAGTTTGTCTAGAAAACAGGAAGTATTAATTCAACCAGGTGGCTCCCAGACTGGACTATGTAGTCCTCTGGGTTTTACAATATTCCAAATCAGATAGGGAGTTGAGGAATGCTAACCACAGTCTGGCCAAACCTCGAGTTCCCCAGGCCCCACTAACGTGTACCCTTAATGAACCTCCCCGACCCCATCTTTTTTTTTTTTTTTTTTCCTCCTAGTCTCGCTGTGCTCAGCTTTTAGGAGAATGAGACCAACAAGAAAATAAGCTCACATAAAGGATTCAGCTTAAGAAAGCAACTTGGAAAGGCTAGCCCATGTTCTGCCCATGCTCAGCCAATCTCTTGTTCCCTCTCCACCTATGGGGAGTAATCGCTGTGAGACCTTGAGATCTTCCTGTAGCAGTGACTGGACCCCAGGGTCAGCTTCTAAGGGAAGATAATGGACTTTAACATAGTAAAGAGATTTCCCACAAGAGCAGAGCTTTGGGGGGGGGGGGGTGGGTGAGGGGTGGGAAGAGAACTCCAGAGTTTTCCGATTAACGTCAGCACACCAGACTATTCCTCTACCTTGGAATAGCTGGACCAACCCTTGCAGTGAGTGGAAGTTTATGCTCTACTTGATATCTAGTATCTGATCTAACATTACTGAGTAAAGTGCTGATTCATGTCCCTGTATCTTGTGAGGGTGAGCCGCACACAGGAAACAGTAGCCTAGGAATTCCACAGCCCAGTGCCCCCAACATGTTCCCAAACTCCCTGTCTTAAATCCTACAGTATATAACGTAGGCTAGACCCCAGCCCTTGGCGGGCTCTGTGCTTCCATCCTAATGCCATGGAACTTTGCAATGGACCAGAGTTGATCCAGTCTCTCTCAGGAACGACCTGCTAGCTAGAGGATGGCATAATGAGATTTGGGCCAACTGGAAGCCTACTTGTTTCCTTTGAGCCACAAGAAGCGTTACAGCATTCCCACCGGTCCATTACACTTCAAAAGCCAGACTCTCCAGGACAAGAGCCCTTCCTACTTCAGGTTCCCACGGGACAGCGGAACAGAGACTGGGCAAAGGCTGGGCGGCAGCAGTTCTGGGCAGGACATCAGCAAGTTGATGAGGGGTGGGGAGCAGACTCGGTGGGTGCGGTAGGTTGGGGGTGGGGATGAAGGGGAACATCTCACTTCCTTTTTTGTCACACTTGAAGCATTGTGCACCACACGGCCAGAAGGAAACTATTTATAAGCAAGTCTTCCTTCTTTTCTATAGGGAATGTTCCACCCAAAGATTCTGCAAAGTTGCCAGCAAAAGACAGGGGCCTGTGTTAGGAAAAACGGAAAAAAGACACGATGCAAGAAGTGCAGGACAAGCCACAAAGCAAACACTGGGTTAGGAGCTAGAAAAGGAAATGCATAAAGAATATTGAGCACTACAACGTCAGGGCAGTGTTAATGGGACGGTTGAAAAACATCCTTCCCCACTTACCCCTCCACCGTGGTTCCCTGCCTTCTGAGTGTCTGTCTAGTTCTAATTACTTACTTGTCCCTTTTCCTGAAGAGGCTGGGAGAATAAGGAGGTGAAAATGCCATAGCTGACTTTTTCCTTGCTTCTCACTTATCTTCGCTCTTCCCCTCCCGTTCTACTCCAATGTGGAAGACTATGGTCACAACGGGCCACTGCTACTTGCACAGTTCTTTTGGCTTCATGGAAAATCCCCAAAGTCCAGGATGAAAGATGCAAGAAGAAAAAACTGTGACAGAGAAAGTGCCTTGTTCTCTGTGGATCATGTGAACTGCCCCGCATGGCCAGGGCCCGGAACTCTGAGTTTGGGGGGGCGGGGGCAGGAAAATGGAGAGGGGTGATATGGCTGCAGATGCAGAAGGTGATGATGGGTGAATCCTGGCAGAGATGGAGACTCTTTTAGAAAAGCAGCTGAGTTGGGTCAAATCCTGGCACTAAATGACAGAAGGAACATGAATTGTGCCTTTCAGCTCCCTCCCGGACAATCTCAGAGTGATACTAGAGTTGACAGGCAGAACCAAAAAACAAAACAAAACATTTTGACAAGGCATTCCAGCCTCCCCCCATTCAGGGAAGTCTGTTGTTGCTCTTGTCAGACCATTTTCCATCACCCCAACTTTGGTCACTAACTATGGTAGCGTGGGGTTTGTCCGGCTAGAAGTATTGGCAACCTTATCCAGGAATGCAGCTGAGCTCAGTGGATCTTAAATTTCATGAACCTTGTGTCAATATTTATGCCTGTCTCCCTTCCCTTTATGCCTTGCAGCTGGAAGAATGTACTTCCATAATTTTTCGAAGCCCTCTTTGTGTTTTCCATCCTCCCTGTCACCCATCTCAGAGAACTAGATGTATGAAATAGATAAATCTGGAGGGGAAAAAAAGTGCTTGCTTTGTAACATTAACTTTGGTAAATGGAATCCCTCTCACACAAACACTCCATTGCCATTATTATTCAAGCCAATTCAAAGTTTCAATTCAAAGAGTGTCTACTCAAAGTACAAGGCACATTTCAGGGAAAGAAAAAAACAAAACAACTGGAATACAAGTCCAAAATTGCATTTCCTCCTCAAATATCCTGGATCTGTGGCAAATTCAGAAGCCTCCCTACTGATTGCTTCAGGAAAAATTCTAGCGCTGGGGGGGTACTTGGGAGGGTAGCCTGGGG
Source organism: Chrysochloris asiatica (assembly GCF_000296735.1). Taxonomy (NCBI): domain Eukaryota; kingdom Metazoa; phylum Chordata; class Mammalia; order Afrosoricida; family Chrysochloridae; genus Chrysochloris; species Chrysochloris asiatica. The sequence goes on along the minus strand of NW_006408677.1, from coordinate 2,678,015 downwards.
TTTGAAAGCGCCACACTACTACCATTCTTGGGCATCACTTCATTTCACAGAGGGGGCCTTGCTTTTCTTTTGTCCACTCTGTTCTTTGGCCAGTGTCCATCTAGATCAGGGGTGGGGAGCGTCCATTTAGTCTGGTCCTGCTAAGGCAACTGCAGTTCCAGCCATCCCATGAGGGGTGGGTTCATTAAATATTTCATGAAATATAGCGGCTGTGCTATATGTGGTGTGGTGCTGTAAGATCAGCACTGGACCTCTAAACACAAAGTTGGCAGTTGAAATCCACCAGCGGATCCTCGGAAACCCTATACAAGGTCGCTATGAGTCAGAACTGACTCAAAGGCACAAGAACAGCAACAATTTTGAAGTTGATAATTTTGTATAGTTTAAATTCGGGCAGGAAAAAAGATTTGCCATCCCTGCTCTAGAGGAAGATCAATGCTGGAGCAGCAAAGCTACAAGTTTTTAAAGGATCTTCCTTCCGTTCCTTTGACATGCCTCACTCTGATCCTTTTCCATGACACCAGGAGTTTGTAAACTAAGGACCTATGCACAGGTCTTGCTTTCCGAGCTATTAAGGTCTTCAGTGTGGGGTTCACCTCTACTTGCCAACTTCTTGGCCTTCCTCAGTTAGCTAGCTCCTATTGGTCTCTCAAGGAGCTCTGGTAGCGTAGTGGTTACGAATCGGGCTGTGAACCGCAAGGTCACGGGTTCGAAACTACCAGTTGTTCCGTGGGAGAAAGATGAGGCGTTCTGCTCCCGTAAAGATTTACAGCCTCGGAAATCCTGTACAGGGTCGCTATGAGTCGGAACCGACTCCACGGCACTTAACAACAATTGGTCTCTCAGAAGCAGGTGCTAAGGTATTTTATCTCCCCTCCCTCACAGACTGGGCAAACATCCTTCCCAGCCTCCTACCCCCATCATGGCCTACCCCGTGGGATTCCTGTTCCACTGCAATGTGGCCAGGAGCTTGCAAAGAAAACAGTAAAAACATGGCTACTCTTCACATTCGTTTGTCTGCACAGCCTGTTTGTGCCTGGGAGACACTGGCAGGGTCTCTCCCCATCCCTTCTGCTCTGTAGAGCAGTCCCGAGAATCCAAGCCATTTTCTCTGACAGTTGCCAAGGTTACTTTGAGTGGTATGTGAAGGACTTGGGGTTATTGGCAATGCTTGGAGGACAAGGACCAGGAGGAATCGTGTTGAGGATGCAGAGCCAGCAAACAAGGGGCCCATGAAGAGGGTAGGGGCTCTGAGGTGGAGTACCTGTTTACCATTGTGGGCCTCACTGTAGAGTGGATGACCTTTGAGGTGGTCGAGGTTCTCAGGGGGTCGGCGGGGGGGGGGGGGGAACAAAAGGACGGTAATAATGCTGGCCTCTTCAGTCGCTGTGTCTCCTCAGCCATGATGGGTAAGCATTATGAGCCTCTCAGGTCCCTCATATTGTACTCCTGAGGCCCTCGCTTACCTCACAGCAAAGCTATTCACTGTGGGCTCAATTGGGACAGCTCTTTGATCCTCTGCTGTGGAACTACCGGACTTGTGAAGAGGGGCTCTGCAGATTGCAAAGGGCCTCCAGTTTACCCCCCCACTTGGCTCTCTAGATGGAAAGAAGGCCGCCCAGCTGGGGTGAGGGAGATGGTGAGTGGGGCCAGGGGGGCACACTACTCCCAGAACAGAAAGAAAGGAGAGAAACAAGGCCAGCTCCTCCCTGGGCAGGGCCCCCCAGTCACGGGAACAGTGCCAGAGAACTCCAAGGAGTGCTGGGAGGGGTTAAGGAAGGCCTCCCAGCCCAGTTTGAGAATCTTTGACAAGGTATACAGGCTATGAACAAGGTTACAAATACTGGACTTCCAGACAACTCCTACTTGCCCTTTGATACTGAGTTTCAAGTTGGCTCTGTCATGGACAATGAAGCGGAAAAGGCACAGACAGAACTTTTTACAATCTGTATGATTCGTAAGTGGAACCAGAAAGGGAAAAATTACAGGTTGAAGTCCTTTCAGGAGTCCGATACATGAGTTACATTATTGGCTGTTGTTGTTGTTGTTGTTGAGTGCCTTTGAGTCAGTTCTAACTCATAGTGACCCTGTATAGGGTTTCTGAGGAGCAGCTGGTGGGTTTGAGTTCACAGTCCAGTGCTGATCCTACAACACCACACCAGAAGTCCAGATTATTGGCAGGACTATGGAGTCCTGGTGTGGCGCTGCGGGTTAATGCACTGTATTGCAAGGTCAGTTTGAACTGCAAGGTCGGTGGTTCAAGCTCACCAGCCTCTCCTCAGAAACCCTCTACAGTGTCGCTATGGGTTGGAACTGACTCGACGGCACTTAAAAACAACAACAATCTTTGCCTTAACTTTGAAACGTTTAAATGAACCCCTGTTGTTGTTAAGTGCCATCGTGTCATAGGGTTTCTGAGGGCTTAAATCTTTGCGGGAGCAGAAATATTTGTTTATCCCACAGAGCGACTGGTGGATTCAAACCGCCAACTTTGTGGTTCTCAGTCCAGTGCTTATGCTGTGGAGCCACTGTGCTCCCAATTAACCCTGCTCACAATAAATTCTTCATTATGATCACCTTTAATTGTTGCACATGCAGCTTTTAAATCACTGAAAAGGTTTCAAGTCTTTTCTTGACCTACAAATTCTGAAAGTCACAGTTAGAAACGGATCTTATTGTTAATCTGGGGGCTGGCTGCCTGTACTACACACACACACCTTATCAGGAAGAACAAAAAGAAAAAAGAAAAATCAACTCACAGACACACACACAAACACATATTTATACAAACACCCTGTTGAGACTTCCACATAGTCTAATTCAGAGTTAGGCAGAGGGACATTGGTACCATCTCTGCTGCTTTTTATGCAGGCAGAAGCTGTTGCCAGCTTCCCTGTGACCCCAGCAGGGTCATAAGGGCCCAAGGAATGGCAAGACAGAACAACTCCAGGCCAGGTCAGAGTATTAGAAGTCATGGTCTCTGTTCTGAAATTCCGGAGCTGGCTGCGTGCTCTTCAGGGGTCTTGGAGCTTGGAGTAGCAGTTAGGTGGGCAGATAGGAAACCAGGTTGAAGCCTCACACTGCACAATGAGAACAGTCAGTCCTGGCATTGCCAGCACCACAGTTTAAAAAGACGTCAATCATACACTCAAACGGAGTCTTATAAACGAAGTTGAAATAAACACAGGCACCATTTGTGCTCAATCAATCATATAAATGTCTAAGAAATGATGCCCACAGATTCTTCATGAGGACAGTTCTAACTAGAGTCAGACTTGGCTTAGGTACCTTATGTGACTGGCTACCTGAGTGAGAAGTGTGATTTGAAGGGCACTGAAGAAAAATCCCTTTCAGTCAACCTGAGCATTGTGGTGCTTAAAAACTGTCATGGAATCATTCCTTTAGGTTCTACTGTTATCTCCTGGGGTTTTGTTGTTGAGTGCTGTCCAGCCGGTTCTGACTTTAGTGACCCTGTATAGGATTTATTAGGAGCAGCTGGTGAGTTTGAACCATTGACCTTGCAGTTAGCAGTCCAGTGCTTATCCTAACTCTAGAGTCCTTTACACTTTAAGAAATTAGAAAAATGTCTTTTCCACTGCAAAATCCCCTAGGAAGGCATCACATTTAATCACCATCAGTTGCAAATACTTAAGCATCAACTAAAGACTACTACAGTACATGGCTACGAACTGAGAGGCTGAAGGTTCAAGTACACCTAGACGCACCTCAGAAAAAAGCTCTGGAGATCTCTTTATGAAATATCAGCCATTGAAAACCCCATGGAGTATAGTTCTCCTTTGACACACATGGGGTCACCATGAGTCGGAAACAACGCAACGGAAACTGGTTTGGGCAACTGGCTTGGAAATTTTTTTTATGAGTAACAGATTACTTCTAAGACACTAAGACACTGAACAGCTGTCAGTGGAAACTCTTGGCTTGGGTGGTTGGAGACATGGGGAGCAGGCACCACAGGATCAGAAGGGAGAAGAATGCAGGGTAAAGAATGGGGAGAAGCAGCTTTTTTTCCCCATCACTAAGGAGTACTGGTGTGGCACTGTGGGTTAATGCACTGGACTGCAAAGTTAGTTTGAACCACAAAAAGTCGGTGGTTCAAGCTCACCAGCTGCTCCTTGGAAACCCTATACAGGGTCACTATGAGTTGGAACCGACTCGATGGCACACAATAACAACAGTTAACTAGCTTGATCTCCCTTAAAGAGCCCCAGTGGCACAATGATTAAGCAGTTCAAAACCACTCAGCAGCTTCATGAGAGAAAGACCTGGAGATCTGCTCTCATAGATGACAGCCTAGGAAATCTGAGGGGCCATTCTACTCTGTCCTAAAGAGTCACTATGAGTAGGGATGGCTCTATGGCGCTCAACAACATCCCATCTATGGAAGTCAGCTTTCCTTTTGCCCTGTGGTTGTCACCACCCTGTCAAACGTGGGTGGGTTCTCAGGTTAACTGGAGGGGTGTGACTCATTCCCCCCTCAAGAACCTGCTGGGGCTGACTACAAATACTTGCCAGGATCTCTGCAAACACGTTCATCCCCACCCTGATCCAAGCCTCAAGTTCACTCGCCCCTACCATCCTCACCCCACCCTCACTTGGAAGCCCCTCCCTGGCCATGAGACTGCCTCTACTGCTCACTGACTCCCTTCTCCAAAGGGGGAGCACTTGGCGAATTCACCATTTTGTGTAGTACACATCTGGCCTTAGTGTTTTTGAATTTTTATTTTTAATTTACACTGCCTGCTAGGTTTGGGGCTTGAATCAACAAAGGCTTTGCTTTCCCCCAAGGCCTGGACTTCCTGGTTGCCTGCCAGCAACAGAATGACCCCTTTAACCTCTTCTCTTGCTCCTGGAGACATTCACTGTTGGGGGATGGGGTTGGAAGAGAAAGATATTTTGGGCCAAGGCCTAGAAATTCTTAGTGCCAGCCTAAAATACCATCTCTTCAACCCTTCCCAACAACATGAATGCTACCTCCTGAAGTCATCTTACCAAATACACATTTCTTTAAAGGCTACAACGATACTGTCAGACTAGTATACAAACCTGGAAAGCTGAAGTATTTTCACTGATTTAAAAAAATTTTTTAATCTACTTACAGATGTCTTCATGCCACCAAGCAAAGACCAAAGTGCTTAGGTCTTTGTGGGCAGAATCTTTGTGGGTACGAATAAACTTAAAGGTCTATAGACTGAACAGAGTGTGGTGGGTCTGACCAGGAAAGGCTTCTTGCCAAAGTTTATACACCTTAAAAAATAAGAGGAACACTAGCCCCTATGTCCTGGGATAGAGCTCTAACAGCAAACTAACGAAACCTGGTCAACAGTTCTAACATCCTGTTATTTGCTAAAACTAATAATACCATGGAGTTTGTTGACAGAGTTGCAGAAGAGCTAAAGTAAATATGGAAACTGAGGAACAGCCAAGTATAGACAGTTACTAGCTCAGCAGTTGAAAAGGGAGTTTCACGTATACTCCTAGGACATCTTGGGGAACTGGGACTTGAGCAGGGTTGGGATCTGTTATGGCAATGGGCGATTTCTCTTCAACACTGTTGTTGTTAAGTGCCGTCAAGTTGGTTCCGACTTATAGCGACCCTGTATAGGGTTTGTGGGGAGCAGCTGACAGGTTTGAACTGCCGACCTTGTGGTTCACAGTCCAGTGCTAATCCTCCAGTACCACACCAGAAGTCTCTCCAACAATAATGCAATAATGGTCTAGGCCCACAGAGCTAGCACTGAGTTCTTAGACAGATAGAAAAGATGAAAAATGAGAAGGATTCCCTGGGCACATATGTGAGAGGTGCAGCTCTCTGGGAATTGCACTTCTAGCATCCATTTGAAATGAACTTGGTCAAGAGAGCAGAGTTCTTTTTCTGTCTTCGCCATTAGGCAGCCAGAGAACTACAGAGAAGGCTTGTAAACACCCTGTGCTGATGGAGCTTCATCCATGAAATGGGGATAATAACTGCCTTCCCTCCCACATACCCACATATCCACAACACATACGTCAAACCAGATGTATATGCTTACGGATATCCTACAGTCACTTTGTGGAGTCCTGGTGTGGTACTGCAGGTTAATGCGCTGGACTGCAAGGTTGGTTTGAACTACAAGGTCACTATGAGTTATAACCGACTCGATAGCACTTAACAACAAGAAAGTCACAAAGATAGTATTTTATTTTTTACAGATTGGAGATGTCCTTGACATCTTAAATACATTATGCATTGAGACTTTTTGGGGACTTTGTATATGGCATAACTGAGTTCTTGTCAGAGTCTTTGTTATCTAGTGCAGCCATACAGAAATACCATACACACGTACAGAAATCTATTTTCTCAGTTTAGAAGACTAAAAGTCCAAATTCAGGGTGTTGGCTCTAGGGGAAGACTTTCTCTATCTCTTGGTTTTGGAGGAAGATCCTTGTCTCTGGCTTCTGCTGCTGGGGTATTTCCATGTGGCTTGGCATGTGTCTTCCTCCATCTCTGCTTGCTGGCTTGCTTATTTAATCTCTTCTACTTCAAAGGAGATTGACTCAAGACACTCCCTACTCTAACCCTGCCTCATTAACATAATAGAGACAACCCATTCCCAAATGAGATTATAACCACAGGCACAGAGATTAGGGTGTCACAGTTCAATCTATAACATTCTGCCATTTGGTTCTCCCCAAATTCATCACATTATCCCCAGATTCTTATATCAAATACAAGTCTAAAACCTCATCTTCTGAATCTAAATCAAACTTGAGTGAGACTCTAAGCACATTCCATCCTGGGGCAAAATTCTTCTTCATCTGCAAACCAGTGAAATGCAGATGGAAAGTTATCTGTTTCTAAAAACAATGGTAGAACCGGCACAAAGTAGACCTTGCATTACAAATACGAGAAATTGGAGGGAAAGAAGGGGTGACAAGTACCAAGCAAGTTCAAAGCACAACAAAACAAATTAGCTCTCCAAGCTTGAAAATAATCCTCCTTTCTGAGACCATCTAGACCAGGGGTGGGAAACACCCAGCATGCAGGCCGATATGTTGTTGTTAAGTGCTGTTGAGTCAGTTCCAACTCATAGCGACCCGGTTTCTGAGGAGCGGCTGGTGAGTTTGAACTGCTGACTTTGAGGTTCAAACCGACCTGTGGTTGAGTGCTTAACCTACAGCGCCACACGAGAACTCCAGTCATCATGTTGTTGTTGTTAAGTGCTGTTGAGTTGATTCCGACCCATAGCAACCCTGTTCAGGATTTCTGAGGCTGTAAATCTTTACGGTAGCAGAAAGTCTTATCTTTCTCCCGTGGAACAGTTGGTAGCTTCGAACTGTTGACCTAAAGGTTCGCAGCCCAATTCGTACACTACGCTACCAGAGTTCCATCATATTTGTTGTCAAATTGTTGTTGTTGTTAGGTGTCATCGAGTCGGTACTGACCCATAGCCACCTTATGCATAGCAGAACGAAACACTGCCCGATCCTGGGCCAACCTCACTACTGTTGCCACACTTGGGTCCATCGATGCTGCCACTTGGCCTATCCATCTCGTTGGGAGTGTTCCTCTTTTCCTCTGACTCTCCACCTTACCAAACATGATATCCTTCTCCAGCGACTGTTCCCTCCTGACAATATGTCCAAAGTATGAGAGACGAAGCTTGGCCATCTTGGCCTCTAAGGAGCACTCTGGCTGTACTTCTTCCAAAACGGATTTATTGGTTCTTTTGGCAATCCATGGCACTTTCAATATTCTCCTCCAACACCATAACTCAAAAGCATCAATTCTTCTACGGTCTTCCTTATTCACTGTCCAACTTTTGCATGCATATGAGGCTATTGAAAATACCATGACTTGGGTCAGATGCACCTTAGTCCTCAAGCTGACATCGTTGCTCTTCAACACTTTTAAAAAGTCTTTTGCAGCAGATTGTTAAGGGCCATCAAATCGGTTCTGACTTGGTGAGCTTGTATAGGGTTTCCAAGGAGCAGATGATAGGTTTGAACGGACCTTGTGGTTCAAACTGATCTTGCGGTCCAGTGCATTATCGTGCAGCGCCATACCAGAACTCCAGTCATCACACTGTTTGTGTTAAGTGCCGTCAAGTAGATTCCAACCCATAGGAAGCCTGCATAGGGTTTCCAAGGAGCAGCTGGTGAGCTTGAACCGATAAACCTGGGGTTCAAAGCCACCTTGCAGTCCAGCTCATTAACCCACAGCTCCACACTAGGACTCCTCACAATTGTTGTTGTTTTTGTTGTTAGGTGCCATCGAGTCGGTACCGACTCATAGCGGCCTTATGCACAGCAGAACAAAACACTGCCCGATCCTGGGCCAACCTCACTATTGTTGCCACGCTTGAGCCCATCTCGCTGGGGGTCTTTGGGGTGAGTAAATTAAATGCTTGATGAAAATAAAATCTTGAAGTTATGTTCACTTTATTTGGTCATTTGATCAAATATAGCAGGCTAATTTTTAAGTTGAGAATTTTGCATGGCCTGCAAATGTTATAAATGTTGGCAGAAAAAAACGTTCCCCACCCCTGATCTAGACAATGGCTCTGTCCTCCAGACTGAGTGTTAGCCACACCCTCTGGATTATGGGTGGAGATCCCTCAGCTCTGGGCTTCTGCTCACTCTGTCTTTCAGGCCTTCTGTTCCCTTGACTTTAGGCACTCCGTTCTCTTAGTCCATCTGAGTGGTATCACCAGCAGGCCCCATTCTTCTGACTCTTGGGCATGGCAGCCCTACCTCCTCAGCTTTGGGTGGAGGGCCCTTGCCTTTGGCACACCTTAACAGCAGTCCCACACTCCAGAACCGCATTGGCAAAGATTCCACTCTGAAACCTAGGATCCTTTGATATCTGGGAGACTGAAACCAAGAAGGCCTGACTTACCGTGTTCCTTCCAACAATTCTGCTGATCTCTGAGCTGCTTCAACAAGGATGGTCCTTTTCCTTCTATGCATTGGAGGACAACAGATGTAGCTTCTGTGACCTGTTTTTTTGCCTGTGGAATTCCAGGAAACAGGCCGCATTCTTTCCTTTACTTTTTCTGTCCCCCTCAGCATAAGCTGATGGGTTTCTGCTGTGGTAGTTGGTTAGATTCATCAGTTACAGGCTTAATCTCTTTTACAAGAGATTGTGTAGTCGCATGCTTGGTGAACATTCTCGAACGCGTGTCCTTAGTTTGTACAGCAGGATTTTCCACATCTTTAAGTTCTGTTGTAAATTTGCACCGTTCATTTTTTAGGTTAGTCTCTTTCCTCTTGCATCTTAATATAACAGTCCAATGCTGATCCTACAGAGCCCCACCAGGACTCCAAGCATTCTCTTACTTGAAGACCTTTTTACTATTAGTCACCTACTTCTGGGCAAGCTTCCCCTATCTCTGCTTGCTGGCGTGCTTGTTTAATTTCTCTTCTATCTCAAAAGGGAGTCCTAATGTGGTGCTGTAGGATAAGAACAGTACTGAAAGGCCAGTTTGAACTCTAAGGTAGGTGGTTGAAACTCACCAGTTGCTCCTCGGAAGCCCTGTACAGGGTCACTATGAGTCTAAACCAATTTGACGGCACTTACCAACAACAACAATAACAACAACATAGCTCAAAAGAGATTGACTCAAACATACACTACATTAATCCAGCTTCACAAACATAACAAAGACAATCCATTCCTAAATGGGAGTATAACTACTATTTGTTCTTGTTGTTGTTAAGTGTCATCTAGTGCTTGCCACAAAGTTGGTAGTTCAAACTCACCAGCTGCTCTTTGGAAACCCTATACAGGGTCGCTATGAGTCAGAAGGGACTTGAAAGCTCTGTTCAGCAACACACCAGGCATTGAAGTTAGGAATTATAATACATATTTCAGGGACCTATTCAATGCCTAACAGACAATAAGAAGGTCCACATGAGCACAATAATACTCCATCATGGGTAAGGTCCCCAAATACTGCTGGTAAAAATTGCTCTCCAAATGAGCAGCTCTTTCAACACTACTTCAAAGTCTAGCATCTCTAATCTTCTGTCCAGTTCCAGGTTTTGTTTCCATAATTTTCCAAGTTATCCACACTGCTTATAGGGATGGGATACTTTGAGGGATTGATGTTAAAATGGACTCAACATTGGCATTTTTTTCTCTTGAAGGTCTCAGCAACCTTTCCATGTATAATGAATGGACTTCTACAACTTTGTGATCTCAAGAACCTCTCTGACAGTACAGACAGTACTTCAGGACTGCAGAACCTCTATTCCTTTAAGCACGACGGAAGGTACAGCCAAACAGAACCACAACTAAAATTGGACAGTTGTTGTTGTTGTTAAGTGCTGTTGAGTCGATGCCGACCCATAGTGACCCTGTATAAGGTTTCCCAGGAGCAGCTGGTGAGCTTGAACCACCGACCTTGCAGTTCAAGCGACTTTGCAGTCTGGTGCATTAGCCCACAGCGATTGGCTTTATTAGCAGTTGCTGTTCAGTTGACTGCTACTCATAGTGACTCCATGTGTGTCAGAGCAGAGCTGTGCACCACAGATTTCTCAATGGCTGATTCTTTAGAAGTAGATCACCAGGCATTTCTTCCAAGGTACTCCTGACTAACTTGAACCTCCAACTTTTCAGTTAGCAGTTGAACACAGTAACCATTTCACCATCCAGACAGACTATAAGCTCGGTGAGGGTATTGTTATTGTTAAGTGCCATCGAGTTGGTTCTGACTCATAATGGCCCTATGTAGGGTTTCCAAGGAGCAGCTGATGAGTTTGAACTGCCAACCTTGTAGTTCGCAGTCCAGTGCTGATCCTACAGCACCACACCAAGACATAGGATGGTCTTATGCACTACTACTGGAGTCATGGTGTGGCATTGGATGAGCACTGGACTGCCAACCACAAGACTGGCAGTTCAAACTGCAGAAACCCTATACAGTGTGGCTGAGTCAATAATGACTTGATGGCACACAACAACACAACACAACAACCTACCCCCCTGGGCCTGAGTCAGTGCCTGGAGATACTATGGATATGGCAAGTATGTGCTTGATAAAGAAATACAAGGACTGGATTTATATTAGAAACACCTTTAGATACCAGTTGTGAAGAACTATAGGTACATTCAAGTATCCGCTTTCTGTTAACACTTTAATTTGAGAGACAATCATTGCTTGAGAGACGCTTCAGTAAAAAACAAGAAAGACCTGTGCAAATCAAACATACTTGGAAAACCCAAACACAGCTTAATTGAGTAAGTGGCCACTAATGACCTGGAACCAATGCCCAACCCATTAAATAAAATGGATAATTCACCCGCATGTGTGTTCCTGGTTCTCCACTAATGCTGGGACACTGGTCAGATTCCATATTTAGCCAAAGGTGCTAGGTCAATTGGGAACAGGTCACCCACAGGGAGCTGTAGGGGGGATAAAGCCCAGGAACCCAGCAGCCAAGTTTCAGCTGGCGGGGATATCAAAAGGGGATTTAGGCCTAATAGGCCTGATCCTTTGAGTGACAGCCATCTAACTGGAATGATAGGGATGCGGCGGGGGGGGGGTAGTGGGGGAGAGACCTCTTAACTGAAAACAACCCCACCCCTGCCAAGATAAAGGAAATTCACACCGTTAAAGTCACCCTTGGGTTTGAAGTCTTGAGGATCTCTGTTAGAATAAAGCCTTTTTCAGAAGGGAGACTGCTTACTTTTCCTCAGTAAAGAAGCCTGAATAGTGTGGGATTTCTGGGAGCAGTGACCCACGCTGGCTAAGATTGATATGTGGGTCCCTGCTTCAGTGGGGCATCCCAATGAGTCCTGGCTGCCTAGGGCTTTTAGGTAACAAGATAATGTCACCAAATATATCTGGACTTGCTGTCAAGAAGCCCAACTGCCTATGATTCCGTCATAAAGAGAAATAAACTTCAGATACATGCTGTAACATGGATGAACCGTGATTGCTTTATACTGAGTGAAGTCAGTCAGTCACAAAAGGACATAAACTGTATGATTCCACTTCTATAAAATATCTAGAGTGGGGACATGTATAGAGACCAAAGCTTATTAAGTGGTTATCAGGGGCTGGGAAGGGAGGAGGAGTTATTGCATAAGGGATACGGAGTTTCTGTTGGGGTTGATTCAAATGTTTGGAAATGGATGCTGATGATGGTTGCACAACATAGTGAATGTAACTAAAACATAACCTTAAAAATGATTAAAATGGCAATTTGCTGTTGTACATATAGGAGTCCTGGTGTGGCACTGTGGGTTAATGGGCTAGACTGCAAAGTCAGTTTGAACCTGAAGGCCAGTGGTTCAAGCTCATCAGCCGCTCCTTGGAAACCCTATACAGGGTCGCTATGGGTTGGAACCAACTCGACGGTACTTAAAAATAAAAACAACAACATATCGGAATCCTGGTGTGGCGCTGTTTGTTAATGCACTGGATCGCAAAGTTGCTTTGAACAGCAAGGTCAGTGGTTCACACTCACCAGCCACTCCTCAGTGTCGCTATGAGTCTGAGCCGACTCGACAGCATTTAATAACAACAACAGTTATCTATATGGAGTCCCTGTGTGGCACAGTAGGGTAAGCACTGCACTGCTAACCACAAAGTCAACGGTTCAAATCCACCAGCCACTCCTTGGAAATCCTGTACAACAATAAGGTGTGAAGGAAGAAGGTTAAGACTTTCTGCACCCACAAAAATTTACAGCTTCAGAAACACTATACAGAGTCGCTTAGAGTTGAGACCAACTCAACAACTGTAACAACATATAGCGTAGGAGCGGCTCTACCTATAGATCTACGTGTTGTTGTTGTTAAGTACTGTTGTGTAGGTTCCAATTCATAGTGACCCTGCATAGGGTTTGCAAGGCTGTAAATCTTTATGGGAGCAGAAAGCCTCATCTTTCTCCCATAGAGCAGCTGGTGGGCTAGAACCACCAATCATGTGGTTCACAGTCCAGTGTTAAGCCTACATAGCCACCGTGCTCCATATATCTCTATCTATCCACCTTACCTACCTACCTATCTATCATATATATTTCTTTCAAATGTAAAGAAAGGAAAAAGAAAAAAAAAAAACCAAACTGCCTCTGAGTGGGCAGGTTTAAGAGCAGTAGAAATTTTGGCAAAGGAGTTTTAATTTTTCTCCTTCTCTTCTTAGTAAATAAAAGCAAATTGTTTTAAATGCTGTGACGAGCAGCAAGGCTGCCTTGTGTAAACTGCGACATTTTAGTGCCCCCTGGCCAGGAGATCCCATTTGTTAGCTCATCAAAACACCCTCACTGCATATCTTATGCTATATCTTCTCATTTATTTATAAGGTGGCATCGCTGACAAATGGATCCCCAACAAGGGTCCGGGATTGATAAGGGGTTGATGGGCTCCCAGTCTCTGGGGTAACTAACTTCCTTTTACCAAAAGCCTTCTGTTAACCCACAGGAGTGAGTCAAAGGGGGGTAATTCCAGGCACTAGGGCAGGTCAGCTTTCTTTGGCCATTTTCCGCCACTCTGTGTTGGCAGTTGCTTTCTCAGCCTGTGCACCAGGCAGCCCTGGCAGCAGACACAATACTTGCACCAGAGCTGGCAAGCAAGGGTAGCCCTGTCCCCTAAGAACCCCTTCTTCTTTCACTTCTAAAACTCAGGAAAAGCCTCAGTCCCAAGACCCCCTCTAGCTTAACCAGGTGGTGGCCGACTGGGGCCGCTGGAAGGAGGCAGGGGAAGTAAGGATGAGCATCCCCCCAACACACACCCTGGTGACCCTGTTGTGAGGTGCTGACAGCTGGGAGAGGACCTGAAACCAGTTAGCCTGGGGCTCCTAGCCAGCAGTGTATTTTCATCTTGTTTTGACTGGGATCGTCCTCCCCTGTGTAAACACGTCTATGTCAGGGGGAAGAAAATGTAGAACAGCTTAAAATAGGAGGGTAGAATGCATCCCACCCATGAATCACCAGCAAGGGAAATGCCCTGCAGGTGAGCCTTGCTTTAAGTAAACCTGACTCATGAAAATCTCCATTTAACAAGAAGACAAGAATCCACAGCTGTTAGATCCTGATCTGTCACTGGGAGATCTCAAAGCCCCATCTGGTCCAAGTAATAACATCACCAACTCCCACAAACCAATCGTTTAGTAGGCACTAGACAGGAGTCCTGGTGTGGTGCTGTAGGATAAGCACTGAACTGCTAACCACAAGGTCGGCCATTCAAACCCACTAGCCGCTCCTCAGAAACCCTATACAGGGTTGCTATAAGTCGAAACCGACTCAACAGCGCTTAACAACAGCATACTACAAGCCTTATATTTCTTAACAACAGTCTTAAGAGCTGGGCGTTTGCCATTAGACCCATTTTGTGGATGAGGAACCAGACTCATAGAGGTTAAATAACCCACCTGGAGTCACACAGCTATTAAGTGGCAGAAGCTAGATTTGAACCCCTGGGCTGTGATTCTAAAGGGCTGTCTCTAGTTGGGTAATGCTTTTTGTTTTTCGGAGATTTCAAGGCAAGGTTATGTTCCAGGGAGTTCACACCAACATCCCTTCCCACAGAACCCTCTAGGGGAATCTGAAACAAACCCTTGTAAGGGTCAAGTTGGGGCTGGTTGTTTCCATTGATGAAAGGATTTCCAAAGCAATCCCCTGGAAGAGAACCCCCTAGAAAGCCAGGATGAGACTGACCCGCATTTCAATTCAGAGACTAGCAGATTGTTTCCCCATTCTTGGGGAAAAGCTGTTCAGTAACTGCAAAGCAGGGCACAAGATCTAGACACCAACATTGGGGAAGGGACAAAAGACTCAGTATAACCCAGTATAAGGAAAGACCCAATGTAAACATATATTTTGAAATAAAATGTCACTGATCAGGGTGTTTGTGCAGAGCTGGCCCCTGGGCTACTTAGAAGTAGGAGTTTGTCTTCAGAATCTTCCTGCTTCCTTTTAGGTAAATTCCTCCTGCCTGCTCCCTCAAGGGACCTCCTGTGTGTTCCTGCTGCCTGGAGCTTCCTGGGGTCCCCCACTACCAGGCCCTGCCCTGTATCAATGCCCCTTTGAGGGAGACTTCCAAGTCTCCTTCCCCCATCAAATATACCTGGCTTTCAGGTCAACCCTAGAGGCCAGATCTGAGAATTTTGTGTAAATGGCAAATAATGGTTCTTCTCCCTCAGATCACAGAGGTTTTACCCAAAGATTTGAATCAATGGTATAATTTTAGGTATGGGGAAGGGGAGTGAGGGTAAATCATCAGTTTGGGGAGGCAGCAGTGAGGGAGATTCTTTTTTGAATCTTGCCAAGTAGGCTACAAGGAGCTCTGGTAGCATAGTGGTTATGAATCGGGCTGCGAGCCTTAAGGTCAGCAGTTTGAAACTACCAGCTACTCCGCGGGAGAAAGATGAGGCTTTCTGCTCCCGTAAAGATTTACAGCCTCGGAAACCCTGTACAGGGTCACTATGGGTCGGAACTGACTCGACGGCATAACAACAACAACAAGTAGGCTACAGTGTACTCTAGGTAGGGCAGCAATACATAACACTCCCTTGCTATTCTGCTGTGTTGTTTTCAGAACATGTTGGAGAAAGCGTTGGAATAAGAGACACGGATTCTGGCCTGGCTTTGTCTCTGGCCAGCAGAACAACCTTGGGCCTTGTTGTTGTTGTTAAGTGTCGTTGAGTCAGTTCTGACTCATCGTGACCCTGTATAGGGTTTCTGAAGAGTGGCTGGTGGGTTTGAACCACCGACCTTGCAGTTAGCAGTCCAGTGTGTATCTTACAGTGCCACGCCAGGACTTCCACTTGTCCCTAAATGTAAAGTGGGAGGGTCAGAGCTGCAAATTGATATTTATATGAATGCTTATTTAATGAATGACACTCTCCCCCATTTAGAATGGGTGCTCCATGGAGCCAGGAGTGCCCAAGGGCCTGGCACATAGTAACTGCTCCAGAAAAGTGAACGAAAGGCAAAAGTGCCTTCCAAGATTGCTGCTGGTTCTATTAGTCTCTGCCTTGATCTCCTCGGATGCAGCAATTTACAGCTGGACCTATGAGTCAAGAGGCCTAGGCCAAGGACTGGGGGAGACCTTCAGGCCCTCGCCCTCGCAACCAGCTCACGTTCTTGCACCATGAGATTCAGGGGTTGTTTGTGCTGGGGAGGGACAGCCTCTGGGACCAAACACAGCAGGAAAAAGTTTACAGGAGGCTTGCAGGATGCTGAGGGTAGTGAGGGAGGGGGCAGAAGGACAGGAGGGCTGTAGGAAGGAGGAGGAGTCAAGAGAGTTAACTTTTACACCATTTTCTATAAAACGGGAAGCTGAGATAACAGAGACCTGATGGGTGTCTGAGCTGAGGTAGGAAAAGGGCCGAGTTGCTTGGAGACTCAAGGTCAAGAGTTGGAATGGGGCCCGGAGCTCTCAAACCTCTACTCACCCCCTTGGGACTGGCCCCTGGCTCCAGGCCAGCTCCCTGAATAGCTCCCCCACCCCCCGCCTTCTACAGTCCCACAGCTTCTTAGGCTAACCTGTTTCCTGGTTCATGTGCTGCCCTCCCTTCTTCTCCCCCTTCCCCCAAGCCTACATGGAAGTCCTCCCCACAACCTCCCTGCAAGGACTCTGAGTGTGGGTTGGTGCAGTCACCCAGGCAGGTTTCTGAGTAAACTTGCCCCCTTCCCTGAGCTGCCTGCCTTTACCCTCTGATGCAACTCCTCCCATTCTTACGCAAAAAGGGCAAGGTCTGCCACTTACTGCCTCCCTCCTAAAACACCTCTTGTCCTTGCCCACCCCATCCCCAGTCCCTCTCCTCCTAATATCCCCAAGGCACCTTTCTGAGGTACCCCCCTCCCAATTCTTTCCTTCAGTATCCTTTCGTGTTTTAACAAGGGCTCAAATGCCAAGTCAAAAAAGACTCATTCTTTAAGAGTAAAGTTTCAAATATTAGCGAGCTGGGAAAGAGAAATTTCTGGGGCAGAGGTCCGTCCCAGAATTCCTGAAATAATTCTATGAATAGGGGTGGCTAGCTATGCAAGATACTCATTAGGCCAGTTCTGGCCTTCTATGCCTTTAGAGTTAGGAGACCAAAGTTTTGGTCCCATCTCTGCCATTAAAATGGTGTGACCTTGGGCAAGTCACTTAATCTCTCTAAGGCTCTGTTTCTTCATCTGTCAAATGGAGGTAATTAGCAGGTGTGAAAGCACTTTCTAAATGGTGACTGTCAATAATTATTATGCCTCTCCATCCTTACTGTGCTTGAAGGACTCCTTCAGGTTTTTAGAAAAATACTTATGTAACTTGGGAACTCCTGAGCCCATGGACACTGACCTAGCTACTGGGGGCTAGAGCTGAGAGTGATGCGTCCAGCTGATATGAAGGGAGGGGGGGAGGTATGCAAGAACATTCAAACTTGCAGACAGTACCCATTTGCCCTAGCTTGGATGGCTTGATGATCAGAACTTGACTAAAGGAGGAAAAAGACGTTTGATACAGGAAGCAAGTGTAAATCGCTACAATTTGATGAATTTAACCTATACTTATGGATGTTGTTGTTGTTAAGTGCCTTCGAGGTGATTCCAATCCATAGTGACCCTGTATAGAGTTTCCAAGGAGCAGCTGGTAAGCTTGAACCACCGACCTTGCAGTTCAAACGACTTTGCAGTCTGACGCATTAGCCCACAGCGCCACACCAGGACTCCTTATGGATGTTGTTGTTGTTGTTGTTAAGTGCCATCGAGTCGGTTCCGACCCATAGCGACCCTGTACAGGGTTTCCGAGGGTGTAAATCTTTACGGGAGTAGAAAGCCTCATCTTTCTCCCGCGGGGCAGCTGGTAGTTTTGAACCGCTGACCTTACGGTTCGCAGCCCGATTCGTAACCACTACGCTACCAGAGCTCCTTGTTATGTGCCATCGAGTCGGTTCCGACCCATAGCGACCCTGTATAGGGTTTCCAAGGGTGTAAATCTTTACGGGAGTAGAAAGCCTCATCTTTCTCCCGCGGGGCAGCTGGTAGTTTTGAACCGCTGACCTTAAGGATCGCAGCCCGATTCGTAACCACTACGCTACCAGATGTAGTAGCTCAAAATTACACCTGAGAGGGAAGGAGTCTTCACATCAAGGATCAAGCCTATCCCCTCAGACACTGGATACTTAAAATACGGTGTGTGTGTGTGTGTGTGTGTGTGTGTGTGTGTGTGTGTGCAGGGGTGGGGTGTGGGTGGCTATAAAGGCTCGAAGTGGCTGGCTTACAAGTTTTCAAGAGGGAGTTTAGTTTCAGAGCGAGCAAGGGAAGGTAGAATCCCTAATGAATAGTTTCATCTAATCTAGACAGGTCTGGTGAAAGGAAATGGGGATAAGATTCTTATGATTCAATAGTGAGTAACTACTATCATGACTAATTGTGACTGTCACAACAGTAAAGGTAGAAGCTTTGTAACAAAAGGTGGGGAGTAGTTAATCTTACAGTCCAGGAACAGAGGACCCTAGGACCATCAAGGGAGAAGAGCTTGAGCGGAATGTGGGACCCTATCCAGAGAAGCAGCGACACCAGATATGGAGGCAGAGATGGGGACATGGAGAGAGGGAGCAGCTGAGGACTCTAGACTCGTGGAAAGAGAAAGGCTGTGTGCTGGCTGCCAAGAGGTAGGCTTGCAGAATGTGCCCTTTGGTTGATTAAATGATTATATATTCCTGAGAATTTTGGTGTACATAAAAAAAAGGGTGGTGGTGGAAATAGAGGTAAATGTTGTTAACTGATCCTGCATGGAGAGGATTGTAATCACTACACTGAAGCAAAATACAATTGGTTGAGTGCAAAGTCGATGTTCTGCCATGTAAACTATTACTCAATTCACAATTAAAGCTTAAAAAAAAAAAATCCTTGTGTACATGAAACCTGCCCGGTGCTCTGTCCCATCTTCTGTCTCTCCTTCAAGGTTTGGCCATTAGCCAAATTTTAGTCTTCCGTGTACCTCCACCTGGCTTTAAAAGCGTCTGTCCCACCCCTGTGCCCTTCACCAGCAGTCCTGTCACTTTCAGGCTTCCCTTCATCTAAGGGCCTTCCTTTCGGGCTGCCCAGAGCCATCTGTGTGCCTAATGACCCCACTTTTCCACCCCGCCTGACATCAGCCCCTTTCCATCAAAGTTTTCTAAGGGGTAAGAACATCACAAAATTGTTATACAGGTTGAGCACAACTCAGAACACGCAGCACAGGTTCCAGAAATACACTGTTGTTTGGTTACATATGAGGGAAACTTTGGGGGATGACATCTGCTCTAGAGTCCCTGAAATCTTGCCAGATAGGCAATTGCCTGTTCCACCTCTAGGTTCCACCAACCTCACCCTCCTGCTCTTTCAACCTCTTTCCCATCATGTCTTAACCCAGAGAATGGGTTGGACTGCCTCATCTTTAGTACGGGAACACTGGAATATGATTTTAGGTTTTCCTGACCTAATGCTACCAAGTCCCCACCTTTCCCCCAGGGTCGAGAGACTGGGATGTAGTTTGGGGCACTCTCTAAATTTCCCAGCGCAAGAGACCAGTTCCATCTGCAAGGCCACGCTCAAGAATCTTCTTACCTGAGGAGACCTAAAGATGGCGTCCCTCCCCTGAAAAAAGAGCTCCCACCCGGCCTAGAAAATGGATAATAAAGTTCACCGTAACACAACATGAATCAATAACTCTGTTTCCTATATCTGGAAAATAATGGAGAGTTTCTCCCCAGCTGTGGGAGTAAAATCCTTGCACTCAGCCCAATGTCCCCTCAGGGCTTCATTTCAACCCTCCTCTCCTCAAAGGAGAAACCCAGAAGCAAAATGTGACCTTGCTAGGCCTTGCCAGGGGACGGGTGGCAGGGCAGGAACGCATGGCCTCATTTTGTTGGCCCTGCCACCTGTCTCCCTCCCTCTGCCTGCCACTGGGGCTCCAAGTTGGCAGGCAGGTTGGGGAGGGGTGAGATCCTCTGAAGAGGCCATCTGGGAAAACTGGTCCCCTAATGGATATGAAGAAGGCAGTTTTAGAGGCAGAAGGCTCAGCAGCTGAAGTGTAGCAGGGACTTGGAGGTGAGCGAGGAAAGAGGATAATCGGTAGGTGCAGTCTTTGGTAAGAGAGATCACAAGCGATCACATTTATCACTAGTAAGAGTAATAATAAGAGTTGTTGTTGTTAAGTACCATCGAGTAGGTTCTGACCCATAGCACCCCTGTATAGGGTTTCCGAGGAGCAGGCTGGTGGGTTTGAACCACTGACCTTGAGGTTAAACTGACCTTACAGTGCATTCTCCTGCCACACCAGGACTCCATAATAAGAGTTGTTGTTATGTGCCGTGGAGTCGGTTCCGACTCATAGCGACCCTGTACAGGGTTTCCAGGGCTGTAAATCTTTATAGGAGCAGAAAGCCTTGTCTTTCTCCTGCGGAACAGCTGGTAGTTTCAAACTGCTGACCTTGCGGTTCGCAGCCCGATTCGTAACCACTACGCTACCAGAACTCCTTCCATAATAAGAGTAGCTACTACCTATTGAGGGAGTCCTGGTGTGCGTTTAATAAACACCAGCCGCTCCTTGGAGACCTAACACATGGTCACTATGAGTCGATGGCACACCACAACAGCCTATAAGGTGTTTATTATGTACCAGACACTGTGCTAAGCGCTTTTCATGAAAATTTTTTCCCTTTTATTCTTCACAACAGCCCTATGTAAAACACACACATTTTACAGAAGACATACGGTGATGTAACTGAAACTCAGAGAAGTTGTAACTAGGTTCAATATCACACAACTAGAGGAGGGATTTGACAACTCAGTTGACTTACTTCTACTCAGCCACGCATGGGTCCTGCTAGCTTAAGGGTCCATCAGGTGACATTAAATTAGTGTAATTCAGCTTTCCAGGGTTCTGAGAGCCTCAGTCACCTGGAACTGTTTTTTTGTTTTGTTTTTTTCACTCACTTTTCTCTAAGAGTCAACCAATTCCAATTAGGGATTTGTTTAAGAGCATTCAATGGATGGGGCAGGGATCACACTAAGTACTGGGCCTGGAATCAGGAGACCAGATTTCGTTCCTGTCACTGCCATGAAATTGTCATGTGATTCTAGGCAAGTTGAAGCTTCAATTTCCAAGTATTTCTCTCACTTGAAAGAGGTACAAAGATGGGACATGACCTGCTAAAGGTCATGTAGCTCATGAGTGGTAGAGCAATGGGATCTAGGACTCCTCTTAGGGACATTTCCATGACACCACGATACAACCCTTTTCTTTTTCTCCTGTTTTCCCTCTTCTGTACAGTACTTGAGTTTTTCATCCTTGCTCCTTCCTCTCTTCTTTATTATGTGATTTAATGTATTGCTGTGAAAACACATCTAAATAATACAGTACACACCATCTCAGTAATTTTAGATGTACAGTTCAGTGACCGATTGCATTCTTCAAGTTGTACACCCATTCTTCCTATTCTTATTTAAATCAGCCAGTCACCATTAACAAACTTAACATTCTTTGATGTGTTTTCAGTGTACTTTTTATGTTGCTATCTATGTGAAACTGAAAAAACTATGTGCAGCTTTTAGCAACCATGAGATGGAATTGTTTAAGCTCTTGGATGCTTTCGGAGCATTCTTTGTAGGAATATATCTACAGCAGTGTTTGCATGGGACAAAAATATGTAATAGCATCTATACATGAGCAGGAATTCTAAGTTTTAATTTCATGATAATTGTGTGAATAAGAAAATTATATATAGTTTTTCTTCTGTTAACATAGTATAATTCTGAACAACAACAACAAAAACTTTAACATTCTTCTCCAGCCTAACTTCTGCACTGGTCACAGACCTGTTGGATTTGAGAGCTGGAAGGGACTTGAGAGATCATTTGATTTTACTTATCACTGAACAGATGAGAAGACTAAGACCGAGAGAAGGGAGGCAATTTTCCCCAAAACAGCTAGCTAATTAATACCACTACTGGGACTCAAGCCCAAGTGGCTAACCCCTAGTTCAGTGTTCTTTCAAACATCCTATTCCTGTCATAGCTTTATTTCTACAGTCCTTCTTGCTTGAAAAGTAGCCCTCCCCTGCTGTCCAGCAAGATCCAAGTCTACTTGGACCCAGGGTCATACAGTGACCTTGGAACAAGGTGGAAGGAGCAGGGAGGTCTGCAATCACCCACATCCTCCCACGTCCCACCCTGGGAGGCCCCAGCCTGGCCTTGCTGACAGTGGTGACTATCAAGTATGCATTGAGATAAAGCCATAGCCGCTCGGATTCTCGGTTCATGGCCTAGACAGTGGCGTCAAAGCCCGAACCAGCTGCAAAACGAGGTCAGTTCACTGTCCTCCCAATGGAAAAATCCTGCAAAATCAATAGCACCTATAACGTCAACAGACCCAGAGACCTTGCCTCTGTTTGCTTTTTCCTCCTCGGTAGCTCTTTCCCACTCACCCTGTTGTGAAGGCACAGACAACACAAGAATCTGGCAAGGGAAGCTGCAAAGCCCAGACCACAGCTTCCAGAACCCCTGAACCAAAAGGGGAAGAAGGAGCATGTTGAGGTACGAGTGACTTGTGACGCTCCTGGCTAACAGCCTCCTGGCTCACTCAGGCAATGCTAATCAGATCCAAGGCCCACCCTAGCAACTGACATCTGGTTTGGCATAATCACGAGCTGCCCAAAGCTCCAGTAGAGCTTCTGGAAGCTCAGCCCAGCCCCAACTTTGCCACACTAGGCCTTCACTAAGGAAAAGAGCAACTAGAAAGCCAATTAGACAACACCATGAGACCTCCCTTCTCTGGGAAGGGTCTGAGGTCCTCATAAGCTTCTGAGTACAGATGTTGGCCCTTTCCCCAGATATCCTTTTCCCAGAATGGATGCATCCTAACCTTCCCTCCTTGTACACAGAGACTGCCTACTCCCATACTGCTATTTACATAGTCACGAAAGAGCTTCTTCCTCCTGCCTCCGAACAGGTCTTATCACAGAGCCTGAACTGTCTACCATTAGATGCAACCCTTTAGATGAAAGTCTTATGAAGCTCGTCCAGCCAGGATTCATCTGACAAATACTCATATTTATGGAGTGTGTATTTCATGTCAGACATCGTTTGGTTCTATCAGCTCTGCTTCATGCTATTGAAGACTATTACGTCTCATGAGCACTCTCACTAAGTCTACAGGGCCAGATGAAATAGCAGGTGTGTTGCTGCCAGGCAGAGGAAACTTGGGGATGAAATATGGAAAGCAGGTCCTGAGAGTAAGCATGTGTTGTGATGTAGGGCTCTAGACACTGGGGTACTGAAGCATGGGCACCAAGTGGGGAGCTAGGAGACTTTTCTTTTGTACAAGCTCTTAGGACTAGAGAGAAACATGACATCCCACCCCGGGGAAGTTGTCCTGGGAGGCTGCAAGAGGCAGAAGGGAAAATAACCACAGAATCTTTTACCTTCTATAACTAAGGGACAACTGTGCTCTCTGCCCTGTGCCCTGGCAGCAGGAATCTCCCAAGCAAGGCAAAGGACAGGACCTGTTAGAAGAATCAGCCTTCTCTTTTCTGATATGTCCCCAAGGCACCTGACTTTGGTTCCATTGCTGGTCAAGATGCACCAAGACATTTAAAGGTGGTTCTGTAGCTCATCAGTGAAAAGTTTTCCTGGTTAAACACTCTCTACACCCATCTCCACAGTGCATGAACTAGATTTTGCAGCTCATCGTATCCTAGGCCAGGTGTTGGCCTTGTGCCTGCTCCCCCAACCCTGCCCTCTGGGTGATCCTGTTCAAGGATGCCAAGGGAGTTGGTGGAAGGGGCTGGGAGCAGAGCCCAGGCTTTCTGGATCCTGGCCTGACACTGTTGCCCCCAGACCCTGCCGGCTCTCTGTCTCCTCTCTTGCCCTTTGTACTGTGTCTGCACCCCTGGAGATGCATGCCCTGCACCCCACTAGCTTTCCCTGGATGAGATGCTTCTGGCCAACACTAGTCAGTAGTTTAGCCATATGGGGCATAGGGAGTCTGGCTGTCTGCTGCCCCTGGGACCAGGCCCAGTGGGGGGGGAGGGGAGGACAGGCCACTTTCCTGGTTTGAGAGCAGCAGAACTGGATTCCTAAGGCAGTTTTTTTTTTTTTTTTTTTTACAAGGGGCCCTAAATGCAGTCCCTGAGCTTGACTTCCCAGACCTAGGGCCAGGTCAACGTGGAGCCCCACCCCCAGTCTTGTTGCTAAGACACACGGGTCTACAAGTGCTGAGCTGCATTGTTGGGGCCGGATGCAAACGGCACGCAGCAGGGTCTAGCTGTGAGCCAGTTGGCCAGCTGACATTTCAGGGTCCAAAGAGCTTGTGTGTACTGGACAAGCTGTTTATTGTGGTCTTGGCACTGCCCAGCCCTTCAGACAGCAACAAATGCTCCCAAACTGGGAAAGGAGAGGAAATAAGGCATCAGACATAGCCAAAGAAGACCTGGGATCTCTTCTCTCACACCATTTGCTCCCTGCAGCTGATGTCCTGCTGGTGCCAACCATCCATCGGAAGTATTCCTGTGAGGAAACTGGAGGGGGCAAGTCCCACAACCTCAGTTCGTGAAGACCTAGATCACAAATCATGTAAATGCCCACATCAGCATTCCAGCTTTCAGAGACTGCAGCTCACAGTAGTTCAAGTAATCAGTATTTGAGCTAGGAATGACAAATCTTGATGTCACAAGGTTAAAACATACACAAAAACTGGCACCCCAAGTCTTCAGGCTCTACAAACACACACACACACCTTGTGTCCTCAAGGAGATGATCATAATAAATAGGTTGTGATAGAAACAGTCCTTCAAAGTCCTGGCCTAGTCCTTTCAGATACACTCAAGGTTTGACAACACTCCAGGAGAAATGTGGCAAGGGCATAAGTTAGAGGCATAGGGTGGAGTGGAAAGGTAAAATAAAGAAGACCCCAAGTGAGTGAAACCAGGAAGTCAAAGTCCAGAGAAGTTGTGGGGAAACTAGAGCTTTCCAGCAGACATTTGGCCTGATGCCCAGGAGCCAGTTTATTCTGTCCTGTGGTCTGAGGGGAAGCCCTACTTGTAAGGAACAGAATCAGGGATAGGGGCTGAACTCTGCCTCAGGTCTCAACAGCTGTACTTATTCTACCTAGGATTGCAGCTGCCAGGACTAAACAAACAAAATTGCCAAGGAGTCTTCTGATTGTCTTGGTCTGGTTTGTCTATGGTTTATCGCACAATTCCATCAGTCCAGTGATGTGTGACAGACATCCTTAATCATCACACACATACATAATTATCACTAACATTTATTGAAAGCCTACCTTGTGCCAAACATTGCTCAAAGCACTTTCCATAACTTATTTTCAACGAACCATCCCCAACCTCTATATGGTTGATATTATTTGTACCATTCCCAGTTTACATATGGGGAAAGCTGAGGCTCAGTGAGGCAAAATAACTTGCTTAATGGTTACAAATCGGGCTGCTCATCATGGTCAGCAATTCAAAGCTACCAGCTGTTTCGCGAGAGAAAGATGAGGCTTTCTGCTCCCGTAAAGATTTATAGCCTCGGAAACCCTGTACAGGGTCGCTATGAGTCGGAACCGACTCCACGGCAGTTAACAACAACAAGTCACACCAGGTAGCAAGTGGCTGAAGAGGGATACAAATCCCTGAGCTCTTGTGACTAAGCATATGAATGTGTCCACTTGTACAAGATTAGGGAAGGAAGGAAGAGAGGGGGAAAGAGGGAAGATCTAAGAAATTAATCTGGGGAGAAGAGCCAAGATGGTGGGGAAATGAATGTGAAAGAGTAAGAGGTTGTGAGTAATTGTTATCAGGACGGATGGCAATTGTCACAACTTTAAATGGTGAAGAGGTGTAGCTAGGAGGGTGGAGCAGTTATCTGTCATTTCCAGAACAGCGGACCCTAGACTATCACGAGGGAAGAACATGAGAGGGGCGAGGGATCCTAACCAGAAAAGTAGGCAAGAGCAGAGACAAGGCCGAAGCGATGGCATACAGAGATAGAGAAGCTGAGGGCTAAAGGTCCATGGACTGAAAAAAGGCGGTGTGCCTGCAGGGAGGAGGCAGGCTTGCAAAATGTGACCTTTGAACATTTAAACGAATATATATTTTCAGTGCGGTATGTGTACATAAAAAAAATAAATAAATAAAGACGGAATTGAAGTTAATGCCATTAGCTGATGGTACATGGAGGGGATTGTAATCACTGCAGAGATTTGTTGAATGTAAAACTTATGATCTGCCCTGTAAACTTTCACTCAGTTCACAGTAAACTATTGAAAAATAAATAAAATAAACGGGAAAAAAATTCAGATGTATTTTTAAATAAAGGAATAGGAGGATGGGGAGCAGACTCTCCACTAACCCCAAACCAAACCCAGTGCCATGGGGTCGATTCTGACCACAGCAAGCCTATAGGACAGAGTAGAATCGCCCCATAGTGTTTCTCAGACTGTACATTGTTATCAGCCCAGTGCTTGTATAACCTATTGCACCATTAGGGCTCCTGGGATGCCCACTAGATTCCAGAATTTAAGATTTTCTCGATTTGCTACCTCACTCCTTGCGGTAACCCCATAGTACTCATGGTACTCACACTGCCACTCAAACTATGTAACAAACAAACAAACAAAGCAAAAATGAAGAAGCCCAATGTGCCAACCACAGATCAAATTATTGCCTTTCACTTAGTAAGATCAAAGTTTTAAAGTGATTTCCCTCAAAAGTCCCAGTTGCCAGTAATTACTTAAACCTCTAGAATGTGGCAGGCATTGGTCATATAGAGAAGACCACAACAGGGATGTAGGCCTTGAGACATGGACAGGCTGGTGGGAGAGACGTTAGATTTGCCTGGAGACCTTTCAAAGGGGCAACTGAGGCAGAGATGCAGGCTGTGTTCATGGAAATTGAACAAAGCACCTCAACCTCCATAGGGATGGAGCTGCAGCCTTCACGTCCTGGAGCCCAGCAACGCCATTCACAGAGCTAGACATCTCTAACTGGTACTATTCTCCACTGGGTTGCTTCTACAAATGCATCTTGGAGCGACCTTTCAGGGCTGTGGTGGCCACGTAAACTGGCAACATGTGAGTCTGCAGTGGGCTAAGGCTGGTAGAAAGGGGAAGCCGCAGGATGTTCCCCTGGCCCTCACTCTTCTTAGTGTCTGACAATAGGACCCTGCACCCACAGGAAGGGAGAACAACCTTTTTTCAGAGCTCTCCTTCACCACCACATGGTCTCCTCATCCTAGGAAGTCCAAGGTTTAGAGAAATGAATCCAAATCACCAACGAATTAATGAATATGGATGGCAAGCTGCTGAAGTTGCTGGAAAACACCCTGTTGCTGCCAACAGACACAATCCAGCCAGCTCCCCAAACAGGAGACTATGGAGGGACTACTCTACTGTATCCCCTCAAAGCCCCAACTACAGCAGAAGGGCTCACTACCCAGCAGCCCCTTGCTGTGGGCAGCAGATTTCTGAGTGAGGGCTGCCCTCCTTCCAGCTGAGACTGTGATCTCACTCAGTTACTTAGTATCAAGAGCACTTTCTGTGGTCCAAGGAAGTCCTCCTGTGGGCTCTCCCAATGCAAAGCGCAAGGCTCTAGGAGCTGGATGGAGGTAGGAGAAGGGGAGAGAAAAGGGGAAGGAGAGACACAGAGGCACACACAGCTGGCAAGAGCCCATCTCCAGCTGTTGGGCGGGCTGTTTCCTTTGATAAAGCACTTGGCAGTACTCCCAGTACTGTAGTTTCTGGCCTTCGAAAGCACACCCGGAGCAC
Organism: Chrysochloris asiatica; assembly: GCF_000296735.1. Taxonomy (NCBI): domain Eukaryota; kingdom Metazoa; phylum Chordata; class Mammalia; order Afrosoricida; family Chrysochloridae; genus Chrysochloris; species Chrysochloris asiatica. The sequence goes on along the minus strand of NW_006408677.1, from coordinate 2,650,276 downwards.
GAGCCCGCCTGTGGGAGGACTTCAGCCTTACTTTGTTTTCTTTCTTTCTATCTCTCTCTCTCTCTTTTTTTTAAGCTTTAGAAAATGCCCCTCCCCTTCCAAGGAACCTTATTTCTCCTCCACACCTGTTGCCAAGTGATGTACCAGCAGATGACATGAGCTGAGCCTGTAGGCTATCTTCACAGAAAATCAGTGCCATAGAGGCACATTTGAGAACCTGAGGTAAGGTGTGCAGTGAGGCCTAAGCATATACACTTGTGGGCACATGGATGTGAATGAGTGTGTGTGTATATGTGTGTGTGAGAGAGAGACCCAGAGTAAGACTGTATGTGTTTGTCTGAGAGACTTTGCATGTTTGTTGTGACTGGCACTGCCTATGTGTGGCACATGATCATGCATGTCACCCTGGAAAGGACTGCGGAATAGGGGGAGTCCCAGTGTCATGCCATCACACAGAACAACAATCTCTCCCTCCAGCTCCCGACCGGGTGACTTTGTGGAAAACGATTCCCTCTATCCCTGTAAAATGAGGAACCAAGCTTAAAGGTCTCCAAGGTCCCTGCCACAGGGTTCCCTTCCCTCCTCCTTTCCCCCAAGGCTTCTTCAAAGCTGAGTGACAAGCTCCCACAGGGCCTCTGTCCTGAACTTCCCAGGTTATTGAGGAGAACTTGATCCCACCCAGGGATCAGCATGGGCTCTTCTCATCATCCCCGAAAAATCCCCACTTCTTGGGAGCCCCAAGAGCAGCATTCATTCCCACACACAGCCAGTCTCACAGCACCAGCATACCACAGGGGGACCTCTCGGGCTTCTTCAGTGCTGTCTAGGAGGCCTGGTGGCCAAGCCCTCCCCAGCCTGTTGGGAAAGGGTGATTGGAACAAAAGAAACAGAACTTCCCTCCTGTCGGCCTTGGGGGAGGTGGTTGCTGGAGGCAGCCATGAAAGACTGACCCACTGGCATCTGGGAGCTCAAACCAGAGCGGTCTTTGGCCTTTAGGGATAGGAGAAACCAGTTTGGAAGAAAGAAGCAAACACAATACAAAAGCAAACACAACCTGGGAACTTTGGACTAGCTTCCAAGCTGAAAGTCTCAAAGTTTCCTTGTTTTTCCCTAAGCAAAAGTATTTACCCGACTTAAAAAAAAAAAAAAAAAAAGCAGGACACTTTGATCAGACATTAAAGCTTTGTACCTTAGGGATGTAGTCCAACCATTTCATTGTAAATATGGGAAGGCTGAGTGAGGCCCAGAGTGGGGAAAAGACTTGTGCTGGTTAGTGGAAGAGTTAGGGTTAGAAAAAGATAAACCAACATGAGGCCCAAGCAGGAATTTGAGGGCTCAAAAGTTGTGGAGGAATCTCTGCGTGGTGCAGACAGTTACTATAATACACTTGGCTGCTAACCACCAGGTTGACAGGTCAAGTTTACCCAGGGATAACTTAGAAGAAAGGACTGATGACCGCTTTCGAAAAATCATCCACTGAAAACCCTACAAAGTATAGTTCTACTCTGACATACATGGGGTTACCATGAGTGGGACTTGACTCAAGAGCAAGTTTTGGTTCAGCAATTGTAGGTCCAAGTGCAGAGTTGGAGTAGGCATTACTTCCTGGAGAACCAGGGGTTGCGATGGAACGCTGGATGGCTTTTGCCTGTCGACAGACATGCCTGTTGATACCTGCTGGGCCAGGTTGTCATCATACATACCTAGAGCTCAGCATGAATTGAATTGGGGTTAGAGCTGCCTTCACCCTTTCTAGAATGTTCGTCCTCCTGAGGCCTTAATCTCTCAAAGTGAGCAGAAGCCTAACCCTAGCTTTTCCAGTGTCTGGGGTGGGTGGGAGTGGAGGGTGGGCAGTGTGGGAGCAAACTCAGGCAAGTAGCCTTTACTACTCCTTTGGGATTCAGAGCCCACCTTTCTCCTTCCCAGAACTGATGTAATACTTCAACTGAGGCCTTTGTGTGTAGCCTGAAGTGCACATAAGAGAGGAAGTGGGTGAGTTGGTGGGAGATGCCTACTAACTTTGAGACGGTGATAAGCCATAGAGAATTTTCTCAATTTTGAGAAAGCTCTGGGACCAGACTGTAGGCAGGTGCCAAGGTCCACAAGGCTGACCCTAATATGCTCAGGCCAAAATTAAATTGATCTGGCCTTTGTTCAGAGTATGGTGTAAGGCTGAAGCTGAGACCACTGTACTGCTACCACACTCTTTCTGACATAGCCAGTCCTCCACTACTACAAGACACCAACTCCTCACTCTGGCCAGGAGAGAAACAGATGCTGCTTTCAGAGATGGGGTGACATAGATATCTGGGAGACGCTCCATGAAAAGAAAATGCTTAGCATGGAAGATATTCATGCCCACTACTTTCAGTTCTTAAACACATGATTCACGCTTTGGAAACTACTCTAAACATCTCCATTCCTCCCTCCTGCCACTCCCCTCCACCAGTTCTTGCAGTATACATGAGGCAATTAGAAAAAAAGTCCTTCATGAAGTCCTGGACCAAGATCTCAGACAGTTGCATCTTCCATCTACTCAATTCCATCTAATGACAGAGCCCTTTGTTTTAGAGGACATTTTGGTCTGTGTTATTTTGCATCTATGGACAAAATCTCTCATGATTATTTTCGAGTGAGTTCTCTTCCCAACTTGACTCAAAGCTCCTCAGGGGTGGGAAGCATGCCTTTTTCTCCCTCCTCCCTGCTCCTGTGGTACCCAGTACAGTGGTATGGCCAAGAGAATGGGCTGAATAGTGCCTGTTCAACTCAGTAACAACGAGGGAGGCTAGTATAATTTCTGAATTCATCTGCAAGAGTATCCAGTGATGACAGAAATCTGCAGCTGGATGTATCCGCTGCAGCAAAGAAAGGGCTATTCTTGAAGGGAGGGCCACCCAAAGCCAGCATGTCAGTTGACTTAACCACCCCCACTCTGTCCCATCTTGCTGAAATAATAAATAAGCTGTTGGGACAAGGGTGGAATGCTTCACTTCAAGCAGCCATTAAGCCCAGGAGCTGGGCATTCCATTTCCCAGCATCCTCTACTCTGTTTCAGCTGTCTCTTTGGCAACAGAACGTTATACTGCTTTCCAATTTTTCTTCCCAAAGTGAAGGTCTTCCTGAATCTGGCTCCTTGACTACTTTGGATCCCAAGTGAGTTACTGATAAGAACTTATTTGAAATGAGCTATTATGTTTGTTTATTCGTATGTATTAACATATATTTTATTTTTAAATCTGCCTACCAAAAAATATAAGTGGATTGGTTGAGATGGTACACACACTCCTTTATGGGTGGAAACTCTGAGAGACTTACTTTTCCTAAAATATTCAAATGAGAGATTTAGAAGTGTCTCAATTTCAGTTCTCCCTGCCCTGAGGGCCCCCTTGCTTCTCTTGTGGATTCACAGACTGAGTAGAAGAAGTATTTCATTTCTAACAAGAAAAACACAAAGGTAGCCTAAAGACCTATGTTACAACTAAAGCCTAAGAATTTAGCAAATATCTCAAAAGAGTGAACTACTTATGATTAACCAAATCATTAATTAGGGTCATGTTTACACTTCAATTGTCAACCCCAAACATCTGTTTGTTTAAACCAAGGTCACTTCAGTTTATTACAGTTTCAGCCACTGGTGAGATAATCGGCTTAGATTTCACAAGTATGTGTGAATTGCCTACCTCAGCCCTTATTTTCACAGAATAAGAGTTCTCTTGAAGGCACAAGCTCAGACTAAAGATAATAAATGATTTTCCTTCTCAATAGAACTAAAAACAAGGCTTTAATTAAATCGCCAAAATTCTAGGATTGAATAACTATATTACATTTCTTGACTATGTTCATCTGTCCAGGGGTGACCCACAGGATTCCCATTGATCCAAGAACAATCTTTATGCAGACATTGCATTGGCTTCAAGATTGTTTCTCAGTCATTGAGCATTGCCCTTCTCAACCGTGGAGTCATCCCCACTTTGTTGCAAGAGACTGCAGACAGCCTGAGAGAGCCGGAGGGTGGAGGAGAGGCTAGGATGATCGAAAGCATGAAACAGAGGAAGGAGGGGTAATTGGTAGAAAATGCCTCTCTAAGAAGGAGGGAACAGAAGCAGAGCAATTAAGGAGATTCTAAGAGTGAAGGGAAGAGACCTGGTTTGGCGCTGTAGTATAAGCACTGGACTGCTAACTGCAGTTCAAACCCACCACTGGCTCCTTGGAAACCCTATGTTATGGTTAGGTGCCATCGAGTGGGTTCCAACTCATAGCGACCGTATCCAGGAAACACTGCCCAATCCTGTGACAACCTCTCAATCGTTGCTACCTTTGAGCCCATTGCTGCTGCCACTGTGCCAATCCATCTCGCTGGGGATCTTCCTCTTTTTCACCTATCCTCCACTTTACCAAGCATGCTGTCCTTTTCTCAGGGGCTGGTCCCTCCTGACAATATGTCTGAGGTGTGAGAGACAAAGTCTGGCCATCCTGAGCTCTAAGGAGTATTCTGGCTGTACTTCTTCCAACACAGATTTGTTTGTTCTTTTGGCAGTCTATTGTACTTTTAATATTCTCCTCCAACACCATAACTCAAATGCATCATTTCTTCTATGATCTCCCTTATTCATTGCCCAACTTTTGCATGCACATGAGGCTACTGAAAATACACGGCTTGGGTCAGACACACCTTAGTCCTCAAACTGACATCTTCGCTCTTCAAGACTTTAAAGGGGTCTTGTGCAACTGATTTGCCTAATGCAATATGTCGTTTGATTTCTTGACTGCTGTTTCCATGAGTGTTGATGGTGGATCCGAGCAAAATGAAGTTTTAGACAGCTTCAATCTTTTCTCCATTTATCATGATGTTATTTATTGGCCCAATGGTAAAGATTTTTCTATACTGAAGGCTGTGGTCTTTGATCTTCATCAGTACATCGTTTAAGTCCTCTTTGCTTTTAGCAAACAAGATTGTATCATCTGTGTATCACAGGTTGTTAATGAGTCTTCCTCCGACCCTGATTTCACACTCGTCTTCATATAATCCAGTCTCTTGGATCATTTGTTCAGCATACAGATTGAATAAGTATTATGAAAGAGCACAACCTTGGCGCACACCTTTTACTAATTTGAAACCATTCAGTGTTCCCCTGTTCTGTTTGAATGACTGACTCTTGGTCTATGTACAAGTTCCTCATGCATACAATTAAGTGTTCTGGAATATTCACGTGCTACAATATTGTCCATAGCTTGTCATGGACCACACGGTTGAAAGCCTTTGTATAGTCAACAAAGCACAGGTAAACATCTTTCTGGTATTCACTTCTCTGGTAATACCAGAAGTATTACCAGTATTCTGGTAATACCAAAACTAAATACTCATCTGATGTCAGCAATGATATCCCTCATTGCACATCCTTGTCTGAATCTGGCTTGAACCTCTGGCATTTCCTTGTTAATTTACTCTAGAAACCGGTTTTGAATTATCTTTGGCAAAATTTACTTGCATGTGATATTAATGATATTGTCCAATGATTTCTGCACTCCGTTGGGTCACTTCTCTTTGGAATGGGCGCAGAAATGGATCTCTTCCAATCAGTTTGTCAGGTAACTAACTCTCTTCCAAATTTCTTGGCATAGATGGGTGAGTGACTCCAGTGCCGCATCAATTTGTTGAAAGATTTCAGTTTGTATTCCATCAATTCTCAGACCCTCAATGCACTTTGGACTTCTTCCTTCAGTACCATTGGCTCTTGATCATATGCTACCTGTTGAAATTGTTGAACATCGATCATTTTGTTTTGGTGCAGTGTTCCTTTGTATTCCATCCATCTTCTTTTGATACTTTCTGTATTATTCAATGTTTTGCCCATAGAATCCTTCAGTATTACAAGTTGAGGCTTGAATTTTTTCTTCAGTTCCCTCAGCTAACTCCAGGTCTTTGCACATTTCACTATAATATTTGACTTTTTCTGCTCGAGCTGCTCTTTGACATTTTCTGTTCAGCTCTTTTACTTCCTCATTTCTTCTATTTGCTTTAGCATCTCTACTCTGGATAGAAAGTTTCAGAGTTTCTTCTGACATCCATTTTGACCTTTTCATTCTTTCTTGTCTTCTTAATGATCTTTTGCTTTCTTCCTTTATGATGTTTTTTTATGTCATCCCACAACTCTTCTGGTGTTTGGTTATTAGTGTCTAATACATCAAATCTGTTCTTGATTTGATCTCTAAATTCAGGTAGGATATATTCAAGGTCATATTTTGCCTCTTGTGGGCTTGTTTTAATTTTCTTTAGCTTCAGCCAGAACTTGCATCTGAGAAATTAATGGTCTGTTCCACAGTCTGCCCTTGGCCTTGTTTGGGCTGATGATATGGAGCTTTTCCATCGTCGCTTTCCACAGATGCAGTCATTTTGATTTATACGTATGACATCTGGTGAGGTCCGTGCATATAGTCGTTTTGTATGTTGTTTAAAAGAGGTATTTGCAATGAATAAGTCATTGATCTAACCAAATTCTGTCCTGCAATTTCCAGCATCACTTCTATCACCAAGGCTATATTTTCCAACCACTGATCCTTCCTCTTCATTTCCAACCTTTGCATTCCAATCACCAGTAATTATCAATGCATCTTGATTGCATGTTTGATTAATTTCAGACCAAAGAAGTTGGTAGAATTCTTGTTTCATCATCACTGCCTTTACTGGTTGCTGCACAAATTTGAATAATATTAGTAGTAACTGGCCTTCCTTGTAGGCATATGGTTATTATCCTATCACTGACAGCATTAAACTTCAACATAGATCTTGAAATGTTCTTTTTGATGATGAATTCAAAATGGATACAGCGTCGCTATGAGTTGGAACCGACTTGATGGCACTTAACAACAAAAACAAGAAGGAGTGAAGGTAGAAAGATGAGACTTTCTGCTCTTGCAAAGATTTACAGCCTCCGAAACCTTTACAGGGTCACTATGAGTCGGAACCAACTCAAAGGGCACGTAAGAACACCAAACAACAGGAGTGGAAAGCATCTCTGGTGATGTACCGGTTAACCTGTGGCAGCTAAAGTCTGGAGATTCAAATCCACCCAGAGGTGCCCAGAAGAAAGGTCTGGCAATCTACTTCTGAAAAATAAACTGTTGTAAGCCCTCTGGAGCAGTGCTATTCTGACACATAGGGGGTCACCACAAGTCAAAATTGACCCTACAGCAACTGATTCAGAAGAGGAGGAAAGAAAATAGGGGCCCAGATGGTTTTCTCAGGCAAGCCTAAGATAGCGAATAGTCCTGGCATACACACACATATGTATGTACACACTCTCTAAATATGTCTTCTTCATCTTGCCTCTCAAGTCCTATATGTAAGAATAGACCCAAAGATAGTCACACACATATATGGACACACACAAGAATATCAATTCGTCTTTCCAATTGTTCATTCACAAACACAGGTACCCTCCCCGTACATAAATATATTTACCGTACACCTTTCAGTACTTTTCTGAAGGCAATTCAAAGTTATTTCTTACATATATATATGGTTTACATGTATACCAAAATACCAATTTTTTACATACATTAATATTACACACTTATGAAGGCACACAATTGCACATATACACACACATTCATCCACATTCTTCTTCCCAACAAAGGCAAAAGGCGTTTATGCTTAAGACATTCTTAGTGCTTTCGTGATTGGTGTATGGGATTTGAAAGAGTGAATGGGTGGCCAGGTGAATTGGAGATGGACTTTTTCTAATGGTCCTAAAGAGTGGTGGAAAAGTCCATCAAGGACATTTGAAATTCCTCATAGAGTTCACTCCCTTGGCCTATAGACAAGACACCAGCAGTAACCTTTAGTGACTGCCAAAAGCTTCTAAGATTCTCTTGGTCCTGCTATGCTAACTGACATTTGCAAGGAATCCTGGGTATTTTGAACTAGGAACATTTGGTTTAAGAAACGAAACAAGACAAAACAAAAACAAAAATCTTTCCCTGACATTTAAGAATACTGGGAAAGTGCATGTCCAAATTAACCTGGCAGGCCTGGTTTGGGGTAAAATGGTAAAGAAGGAAAGGTTGATTTTAAAGCCCACCAGCCCTGTCAATCCTCTGGGAGTGTCCTCCCATCTCCCTCACCATTGTGTCCCCAGCCAGGCTTATTTTGTCTGACCATAGGAGACTAGAACTGGGCAATGGTATTTGGAGTTGACTAGGAGGAACTATTCGGCAAGCTTAGAGGGAACAGTGAGTCTATTAGCTATAAACAGAGTGCAGAGTAACATTGAAGTGGTAGGCACTGTGATCTACACAGTGCAGTCTGCACAAGAAATCTAGGGTCCAGTGGGTTTTTATCCAAGTCCCGCCAGCCTGCCCATTATAAAGTTCAAATGTGGCTCGGCTGAAAAGCAATCAGATCTGTTATTGACACTGTTTCATTCTGAATAGCACAGAGGACTAAAGGCTTTCTTTACTTAGTTCATTAGTTAGCTAACAAGCATTTTTCAAGCACCTACTGTGCATGGTTCACTGTCCCAGACACTGGCTGTTGCTGTTGCTGTTGCTGCTCCTGCTATTGAATTTCTGAATACAGGCTGTTGCCAGACATCCAATTTTCTGAGTGCTTGCTCTGACAGGGAACAATGACTAATGAACCAAACATCAGGGAGGGCCCTCTGATCTCCAGCACAGAACATGCCCATAAAGGCAGAGTCTAATTTGTTCAGCAAGCAGCTGCCAATTCTTCTGGGATCTTAATTACCTGAAGCAGTTTATATGGGTGAATCCCCTTGTGAGAAAAGCCCTGAACCTTGTCTTTCTCACACCCCATCCTACTCCAGGCCCTGTAAATGGCTTTAAACTCCAGCCATTGCACATGGGTACAAGGCCCAAGCCACAGCAGTTCACCAGGCAGGCATCTGGGCACTACCCACAACCTTCCTTCACAGATCTACAGGCACACACACACACACACAGAGGCAGCCACGTTTTGTAGCGGAAAGCACTCTGGGCTGCAAGGCAGGAGATGCAGGTTGTAATCCAGCTCTGCCTCTCTGCTTCTCTGTGTGACATTGAGCAAGACTTTCTGTCTCTGGGCTTCTGTTTCCTCGCTTGGAAAATGAAAGGGTTTGCATGAGATATCTATGGATGATTTCTCCAGGGCTAGGACATGGGCATCAAGAAAGCTGTGTGGCAAAGTCAGGTTTACACAGTGGGGATAAAAGGAGGTGTGTGTGTGTGTGTGTGTGTGTGTGTGTGTGTGTGAGGGGGACAGTGGTTGGTTCAGGAACGGCTGCAGCCATCATCACGGAGAATAGAAAATCTCTCTGCCTCCTTGGGTCAGCCCTCCCAAAAGTCCACTGTTGAGTCAATTCTGACTCATAACAACCTTGTACTAGAGAGTAGAACTGACTCGATGGCACTTAACAACAACAACAATCTTTACAGAAGCAGACTGTCACATCTTTCTCCCAAGGAGCAGCTGGTGGGTTCTAATCGCCACCCTTTTGACTAGCAGCCAAGCACTTTCACCACTGAGCCACCAGGATACCCCAAAGACCCATGTTCTTGTTGTTGCTAGGTGCCCTGGAGTCGATTATGACTCATAAAGACCCTCTGCACAACTCAATGAAACTATGCCCAGCCCTGTACCATCCTCACAATTGGAGTTTGAGCCCACTGTGGCAGCCACTGTGCCAATCTATTTCACTGGGGGCTTCATACTGTTTAAGAAATACTTCATAAGCTTAACTGGTGGAGCTGCAAGCAAGGTGGGCACTGACACTCCCTTCTGCCTTATCTCCCTCCCCCATTATTACTTTTATGACCCTTGTTCCAACTCTTGTTCCTTTTAACCAGCCTTCAGCTCACTCCGACTAGTTAGATCCCTTTAGCAAACTCTAGAGAGGCCAGTGATTAACTGGTCTTGAGAGTCTTGCCTAGTCTGTAAAATGTAAATAACAGCCCCTGCTCTGGCGGGCTTCACAGACTGTTGAGAAGATCAAATAAGATAAAGTCTGTGAAAGTGCTTTGGAAATTGTAAAATGCTATGCAAATGAGAAGGATTATTATTAATGATGGGTGGGGAGGTAGTCACATGGTGGGAGGAGCAGAGTGCCAACTTGTCTGCTCGCCTCACCATCTTAACTGGGCAAAGCCTTTGGCATTCCCTGCCAGCCTCAGTGCTCATTGCTACTTAGTCGGTTCCGACTCACAGTGACCCTGTAGGACAGTGTCTGCTCCCATAAAGATTTACTGCTCCTCAGGGTTTCTAAAACCGTACATCTTTATGGGAGCAGACACCTCATCTTTCTCCCTTGGAGCAATCGGTGGGTTTGAACCACCGATCTTGTGGTTAGCTGCCCATCATTTAACATGCTGTGCCACCAGAGCTCCAAAAACATCGGTAGGGACTCAGTTACTTGATTAGTGTTACCCCTCATTGTCCCCCAGCGGAGCCAGAAACAGAAGACAGAGGATGCACAATACCTTCATTTTTGACATGGAGGCTAGAAAGGCCAGAGTGATGATTAAAAGAACAAAGGAAAAATTAATGGATCCTTTCTTTCAAACAGTATCTTTCAAACCGGGGAGAATGCACTGTATAACACAGATGAAAGCATAGCTAGTGTAGTTGAAGTTGGGTTGATGGGCACCCCAGCTGCCCTTACCAGTGAGTGGATGGATCCCTATACATGGGAAAACTAGGGGTGTCGGGCGGGCTCTTGCCTGGTAACTCGTGGACCTGGGTATCCAGGGGACAGCCACAGCCTGAGTATGGGAAAAATGGGGGTACAGGGCACAGACAAGAATATACTATAGCAAGGCAGAGGGGAAGTGACAGCCGAGTTTTGATGTGGTCTCAGATCTCTACTTTCAGTACTCTAGAATGGGCTTGCAGTTTTGGCAATCATCACTGGAAAGCCAATTAAAAACACAAATCCAGAAATGAGTCAAACAAACTCCCAGACCGAATGAACATGAGCATTCCTCCTGGTTTCTCACTTGACTGCTTTATGGAGAAAGGAATTGCTCCCTAGGGAGTTTTCTGTTGAATCGGTTCCTTCCAAAGGCAACCTGTGATTCCGCCATGAATGGGCAGCTTTGGCATAGTGAGGACGAAAAGACCAGAAGGAATTGTCCCGCTATCTTTAGGTAGTAGATTCAATGGACAGGCAGTGGACAGGCAGATAGAAACCTGCCGCCAGACCAGGGGCCAAGCAAGGAGTGGCGGGGGAAGTGGCAGAACAAGTATGGTGGGTAAAACAGTAGATCCAACATTACAGACAAACCTAGGGATAGGAGACATAGAACACATTGAGAGGGCTGGGGGAGAGGGGGTGTGGGGAAACAGAGAACAAGCTTCCTGTTGGAATCCATGCCCCGTTGCCCCATCCTCCCCACCCAAACAGGCTCAGCAACAGGGAACATGTGACTGACTAGGCGGAAACTGATCAGATACTACAGATACAAGTTGGAGAATCCAAGCTGGAGAAGGGCTATGTGTGCCCAAGATGTTTACACAGTCAGAAGATGGATGGTTTCTGACTTCTCAATCTGACTTCCACAGATGAAGCAGTGTCAAGGATTTTGTTAGAGTAACTGAAGCTAGGAGGATATAATAATAACAATAATAATAATAATAATATCACTTTAGAATCAATTAAAATCCTAGAAACACCCAGTACTTGTACTTCTGTTATTAAGGCCATTTACAAAAGACCAGAGTCTTTCTCTAGGTGATTCCTATTCCACATGTGTCTTCCCTGATTCCTTTTCCACATGTAGTGGCCTAGAGCTCCTTCTCAAATTACCCTGAGGTAGCTACTACAGAGACACATTTGCTGTGCCAGGGCTGAGCAGGAAATGGGTAACCCAGAGCAAAAGATCAACAGCAAAAACCATTTGTGCTTGAAGGAAACAAGAGCATTTGGAATTCCGGTGGTGTGCTTGGGTAGAGGGGAAGGAGGTCGTTCTATCAGCCCAGACGGTCTTTGTCCCTGCTCTTCTGGAAGGGAGCAGTGGGAACATCTTGGAAAGTGTGTTGGATGAGAGAATCATTTGGCTACGGGTTACTTCCCCTGCATAAGCCTGTGTGAGTGCAGACACAGGGAAGGAGAAGGAGAGAGGAGCTCCTGAGGGGCCTTGAGGAGAACAGAACTCAAGGAGGAAAGAAGAACAAACGAGCCAAGAATAGCTTTGCAACAGACCCCTGGAAAAGACTGTTGCCCTTGTTCTCTAAATGGTTAGAGCTCCTTCCTTCAAGCAAGAATGGTTTTGCTATTACAAGTAATTGCCTCACTTTTGTGTTCTCAAACATTGAAAAAAGTTTACAGTCAGGTACACACTGTGGAGGGGGCGGGGGGAGATTTTCAGTTTCTTCCCTGCATTTTCCAAGGGGAAGTGGGGAGGGAACAGAGGCCTAGGCAGAAATCAACCACCTGTGGACTGCACCCTGATACCCCAACCTCTACTGCACCTTGTGCCTGGGTTTAAATGGGGCTTAGGGGAGAGATACCTAGGATTTTCCCTGTATGGTATGATTTGAGGGCTTGCTGAAGGTCAGAGAGATTTTACTCCAAAAACTCCATCCCCTTGCCTTCCTCGCCCCCCTCCCCACCCCACTGAGCCTGTATTTCTCACTTTCCCTACTCTTTTTGAAGGCCCACTGTTGAAATAGACTTGAGGACAGTGAATGTATTCAATATGACCAAGTATGGGAAGACTTCATCTTGGCTAGCCCCTGGTGAAAGACATACTTAGAAAAATAGATGGAAGATCCTCAACAAGATGGATTGACATAGTGTTTGCAAGAGTGGGCTAAAACATAGCAAAGATTGTGAAATAGCACAGGACCTGGCGTTATTTCATTCTTTTGTACTTGTACATGGGGTTACTATGCATCGAAACGGATCCATTTTCAGCATAGTATATTACATCCGTATATCCCATTAGCATTAGCAGAAGACAACACCCTGAGGAAGAAGAGGAAGGGGTCAGGGCATCAGGAGAGTTCTGGAACATGAATCCAATAGTTGAGAGTCCTGAGCAGCTGGAGAAGGATAGTTGAAAGAAGTGTATGCTAGAAGGGAGAAAAAGAAGTATCAGAACTAATTCCTATCTAGTCCACCATTTTCTGAGGGATATGCCTGCTTCTTTTACCCCCCCAGTGAAAATGTTTCAGATTTGGCAAGTATGTTTACAGCAAAGGAGATACAATCTCCTCTGGAGACTGAGGTTTCCCCCCAGAATTCCTACTTATCCCTTCCCACGCGATTCAGGGACCATGTGCTGATGAGGAAGGACAAAGTCTGGAATTCAGCTTCCCTACTGGACTTCCAGGTGCTTCTTACTTCCTAGGAACAGGTGCTATAAAAACAGCCATTGGGACTTTGTCATGGCATGGTTCTTATTGTTAAGTGCCATCAAGTCCATTTTCAACACAGAGCCAATCAGGTGCCAGAGTAGAACTGCTCCATAGACTGTAACCTTTATGGAGGAGTCCTGGTGTGATGCTGTGGGTTAATGCACTGGACTGAAAAGTTGGTCTGAACCACAAGGTCAGAGGTTCAAGCCCACCAGCCACTCCTTGGAAACCCTATACAGGGTCGCTATGGGTTGGAACTGACTTGGCAGCACTTAACAACAACAACAGCAATCTTTATGGAAGGAGCCCTGGTGGTACCGTAGTGAAATACGTAGCTGCTAACCAACAGGTTGGCAGTCTAAGCTACCCAATGGCTCTTCAGGAGAAAAGAACTGGTGATTTGCTTCTGTGAAGATTACAGCCTAGAAAACCCTATGGGGCAGCTTTACTCTGACATATTAGGTTGCTATGAGTCAGAACTGACTCAGTGACATGCAACACCAATATTGTAAACAATAAGTGTTGGCAATGTTGTAAATAATTAAGTGTAAACAATAATTTTGGTTATTAGTTATGCAACCAGGATTGAAGGGATGGCTCATATTTTCATCTTGTGTGACGACAATCGGGTGTCTCTCTAAGTGGTGACTGATCTCTCAGGTTATAGAACTTTGGTCCAAGTAATGAGGTCTGAGGAATCCTGGTGTGATGTTGTGGGATACGGTTCTGGACCTCAAGGTTGTTTGGAACCCCAAGGTCGGCGGTTTAAACTCACCACTGCTCCTTGAAAACCCTATGAGTCAGAACCGATTTGATAGCACTTAACAACAACAACAATGAGGTCTGGAGGAGTCCTGGTGGGGCAGTGGCTAAGTGCTTGGTTGCTAACCAAAAGGTCCATGATTCTAACCCGCCAGCTTCACTGAGAGAGAAAAGACCCAGTGATCTGCTCCCATAAAGGTTGTTGTTGGTGTCATTGTTAAGTGCCTTTGAGTCAATTCTGATGTGTAGCGATGCTGTATAGAGTTTCTGAGGAGCAGCTGGTAAGCTTGAACCACTGACCTTGAGGTTCAAAGTGACTTTGCAGTCTAGCGCATTAACCCACAGCACCACACCAAAACTCTCCAGGAAGGTTACAGCCTAGGAAACCCTATGGGGGCAGTTTTGTTCTGTCCTGTAGGGTCTCTGTGAGTCCGAATCAACTCAATGGCAAACAACAATGAATCAAGTCTGGCTGCCATGGAGCTACCGGGTGGGTTTGAACCACCAAACGGCTAGTTAGCAGCCAAGTGATTAACAGTTGTGCTCCCCTTGTTACGGAAAGGGAGGAAATTGTTTTCTTGGCCAATTCCCTACCCTGGAGACAAAGAACAGGGAAGGAATGCACCTAGAGGCCAGGGCTTTTTCCTGACCTGTGCCCACCACAGACTTGAGCAGAGTGGGTGTTTTCAAAGACAGCTGGATTCCATTTTTCAACTGGGGGCATTCTGCATTAGAGAGGTAGAAACCATCTAGACAAGTAAAGCCCTAAAGATAGAGAGTTGCTGCCCAGCTCATATTCCCCAGAGCTACCGCTGGAGCCTACTGAGGTCACCAGGGGAGCCTGTCCTACAGCTATGCAGCAGGCAAAGGCACGTGGAGCAAAAGATTCAGTCCTAGGCTCAGTAGAGGGCTCACAGCTAAGATACCCAGGGCAAGCACAAAGACAAAAATCAGTTCACTAGCACAGCCAGAATCATTCCTCCTGAAGTCTAGTTGAGCCTGGCAAAGTGAGCTTGCTGGCTTCTGTGAGCAACCTGGTACACTGAGGTTGCCATGAGGCCCAGCTTCGGCTGCAAGCTTGCCCTGCCTGGCTGGCTAAACAGTTCTTAGACTGTTCCTTTGACTTGTTCCTCTGGCCTTATGATAAGCACTGGACTGCAAACCACAAGGTCTGTGGTTCGAGCCCACTAGCCACTACTCTCCAGGAGAAAGAAGAGGCGTTCTGCTTATGCAAAGATTTTAGAGCCTTTGGAACTGTACACAGGGTCTCTATGAGTTGGAACTGATTTCATGGAACTGTTGTATCAAGTCGGTACCAACTCATAAGGACCCTGTATAGGGTTTACAAAGAGCAACTGGTGGCTTTGAACCACGAACCTTACGGTTAACAGTCCAGTATTTATTATACAGTGCCACACCAGGACTCTGTCTTATACGGTCTCTATAAATTGGGATCAACTCCATGGCAACGGGTATCCTTCTTTCCCTTCCATCTTGGCCCCTGGCAGGGTCTACGTGGCCAGCTCTGCTCTGTTTTCTTAAGTGTGTGCTGCGCCAGAGAGGAGAGCGGGAGGAAGGGCCAGGATGCGGGCCCCCTAAGGTAGCATAGATTCTGAATGAATACACTACTGACTGTGAAAGGTAGTAGTGCCGCCTCTTCCAATTCTAGCACTTCTGGGAGTCATTTCTCAGTTCACACTTCCCTCCTGTGACAGATGCATAAATCCTTGACTGGAGAGGCTGCCGTGCCCCTTCCTGTCTCAGACGTGATTTTTCCTCAGATGAATTGTACCACCTCCTTCAGACTTGCGCAGGTCAGGGAATCAGATCAAGCATAGTGCCAGAGCCATCAGGCAGTGGTAAAGTAGGAGAAGGGAACTGTTGATTTCCTGTGAACTCCTTGGCCCTGTGTCTCTCCAAGCTAAACCAGGTACCAGTGAACACGGCCCTTGTGACACATTCTGAGGACACAAAAATGACTTCTGCCTATCTGAAAGTCAACTCCCAAGTATTTTCAGATGGCTTTTCCACTTTGGGAAATATCTGTGATGATGTTTGATTGTAACTTAACTTCCGCCGCCACCCAATTTCTCTTTCCTCCTAGTTTCTATATATTCCAGGGATGTAAGTTCATTTTCATATCAGCTCAAACTACTGAAACAAGAAATAGACCCGTTACGTATTTCAAAGCTGGCTACACATGATTATTATTCTTCTTTCTGTTTCACTTGGACTGATGTCAAAGTGACCCAGCATCCACCAGACAGATTCGTAAAGTATTTCTTAAACAGTATGGGACTTTGGGGGAGTGCAGTGGCTTCATAGGACTACAAACCACAAGGTTTGCATTTCAAGCCCACCAGCTGCTCTGTGGGAGAAAGAGTTTTCTGCTCAGGCAAAGATGTGAAAACCTCAGAAATGCTATACAAGGTCACTATGAGTTGGATCCAACTCAACATCACTAAACAGCAGCAAACTATATAGAGCAAGTTCTCCTCTCTTCTATGAGTCTGAATTGACATGGCAATTGTAGTTTGGGTTTGGCTTAGGGATAATCCATGGTGGTCTCTGGGTGGCTAAAATGGTTGCATGTTCAACTACTAGCTGAAAGGTCCAACCCGATGGTGCTCAAACTCACCCAGAAGTGCTTTGGACTTAAGGTCTGTGTTGATCTGCTTCCGAAAGGTCACGGCCTTGTAAATGCTATAGAGCTTAGTTAGTTCTACTCTAACACAAATGGGGTCACCAGGAATTGAATTTGACACTACTAGCAACTAACAACAATGACAATGGATAATCCACAATGTGGATCATGAGTATCTTGTTGTTGTTATGTGCCGTGGAGTCGGTTCCAACTCATAGTGACCCTGCACAGGGTTTCTGAGGCTGTGAATCTTTATGGGAGCAGAATGCCTCATCTTTCTCCCGCAGGACCGCTGGTAGTTTCAAACTGCCGACCTGGAGGTTAGCAGCCTGATTCGTAACCACTACACTACCAGGGCTCCTTGGACCATGAATATAGGGATAATCAATATGTGACTCTGCCCAATAAGAATGGGGCTATGCAGGCAGGATCATTAATGACATAAGCTACAATGACTTGTTAGCACACAGTTTAGTATCATTAAGGAACTAGCATGATTCTGGATGCTCTGAATAGAAAAGAAGTATGAAGGAATAATGAAGTCATCCTTCTTCTCTAGTCCTTGTTTATCAGCCACTTATGAAACCCTACCAGCCGCTCCGTGGAAGAAAGATGAGGCTTTCTGCTCCCATAAAGATTTACAGTCTCGGAAACCCTGTGCAGGGTCACTATGAGTCGGAACCGACGCCATGGTTCTTAACAACAACAACAACAACAACAATGAAACCCTACACAGCCCCAGTCTCCTGAGGGATAGCTAACTCAGAGAATTAAGACATGCAATTGGTCCAGTTAATTCTGCTCTTTTCTTAACCAGCCATCTAGCAAATGTGTGTCATTGGCCAGAGAAGGGAGTGGGGTGATTGGTTAGAGGCAAAGGTGAGTCTGTTACAATCTCAACTATTACAGAGGACAGAATGAAATCCCTAGAGGGAATTTGAAGTATGCCTAAAGGGTGGTGAAATGCAAGCTTGTTCCAAAAGTCTTTTTCTTGTTTTCAGGATTTAGCAAATTTGGCAAAGAAAAGGCCTACATGGGACATCACAACTATTATTTAAATATGTTAAATGGCATATAGGAAAGTTGATGGACAGAATCCGGAGGCACAAGCTCAGAGAGCAGAGGTTGCTAAACATTGTGGAATTTCCTTTCTTAGAGATGTTTGAAGCTCAGCTGTCTCTGCTTGAGCCTTTTGCTAAAGACAGTTCAAAGGACTGGACAACATAGGAAAGACACCCAGGTCTACTGAGTGTCCAATAGGCAGGAGATCAGTCCCATAGCTCTCATCACCTTTTTGCTTCCTCCCAGGGCTCACCCCTTTTGACCCATGAACAGCAGGACTAATCATGTTCTCTGTCTCTCAGGACAATGGGAAGAAGTGAACCAAACTAATTTTCACCGAACCCATCACAAACTCCTGGTAGAAACGGGAACCTTCTTGTACTAGTACAGTTTGATTTTATACCAATTCCCCACCAAATCTGGTCCGAATCTGTCCGGAAGTTGGTGCCGGTCCATGTGAAATGGCCACAGAGACATATTTCCTGTCCTTTTGCTGTGGCTTTGTGTATTCAGAGCAAGATTGTAACCTCTTGACTTGCTTCCCAGAAACACCTCCTTCAATTTGAGTTGAATATGTCTGTGAACAATGCTGAGAAGAAATTAGTGGAAGTTGGTGAGGACAACCCCACCAACTCCAGTGGCTCTTTTCCCATGTCTGTGGGAGCATGATAGAGACAGGGCCCTCAACCAAGGGAAAAGGTCTACTTGCTAATCTGGAGTGTTGAGTGTCCTGGGGCAGAGCAGGACACCAGTGATATAAAAATAGCAGGTTATTCTTACACTTGGAAGAAGGTTGTCAGAATGGACTTCAAGCTAGATATACATGGAAAAGAAGGGTTCAAACCGTACTGTATGGCTCCTGTTACTTATTCTCTGCTCCTCCTGCTCCACCCGCAACGTCAGCTATTTGGGAACCACAGTCAAAATTTTTGCCATATCTGAGTACAACCTAATAGTGTCTTGCAACTAACTTCAAATACTTGTTTTTGTAGAATGCCTCATTCTTAGAAATTAGATTTTGAAAACCTTAAGGTGTGTGTGCTACACATACATTTCTCTAATAGGCGTTAAATCAATAAATCACTATAAAAATAGAAAAACAAAGTCTACATACCACCTACAATCATTATACACACCACCAGAGTATGTTTACCACACTTTGGGAAACAGTGCTCTCTGTATAGTGCACGCAGATGGTCCCCACTGCCAACAAGCACGGCTTTATGTCCTCCTCAAATGTAAAGTATGCAGGGCGATAAGCACCCCACCCCCCACCGCCAAAAGCAGACCCACTGCCTGTCTAGTCAATTCCGACTCATAGCAACCCTATGTTGCTGTTGAGTGCCATCAAGTTGATTCCGACCCATAGCGACCCTGTATAGGGTTTCCAAGGAGTGACTGGTGAGCTTGAACCTTGCAATTCAAATGACTTTGCAGCCCAGTGCATCAACCCACAGCGCCAAACCAGGACTCTGTTAGCCACCCTATGTTCCGACCCATAGTGATCCTGTACAGGGTTTCCAAAGCTGCGGCTGGTAGTTTTGAACTGCTGACCTTAAGGTTCACAGCCCGATTCATAACCACTATGCTACCAGAGCTTCTCTGTAGGTCAGGGAAAAACTGTTCCATAAGGTTTCCAAGACTGTCCGTCTTCACGGAAGCAGATTGCCATATCTTTCTCCTGTAGACTGGCTGGTAGGTTGAATAGTCAACATCACAACCGCACCATCACGGTTCAAGCACAGCGTTAGACTGCTCTGAATGTCTGGGATGCCATCCTGAGCCAGGCTCTCTCAGGATCAAGGGTCCTGGCTGTCATTAGTTTCTTCTTTTCAGGTACAGCTCCAGCCAAGGCTGCAGTTTGCAACTGAACACAGGGTCCATTTTCCCTGGCAAGAACTGTTTCTCGCTAGCTATTTCCCCTGCTGAGATTTCCACACCAGACCTCACTTAACTGGGACAGTGCCCTCTGTGGAGTGGACTTCCTCAGCCTTGGTCCCTGGGGCTACATCGGCCACACTGTCCCGAACCCACATCAGTAGCCTGTCTGTCTGCCCCAGCATTCACACAGGCCCCAGTAATGTGCTGCTCTGCCCTGCAGTGGCAGAGCATGTGCTCATTGCTCCAGGCTGAGAGCACCATCTTCCTGGGGAAGCCAGCGACCCTCTTCTCCCCCTGCCTGCTCCCTGGGTGGTCAGGAAGATGAGGAGAGAGGCCAGCCAAAGCATTCTGCAGGCCAGAAAGATGTGAGTAGACTTTGATGAAACAGGGCCGTCTAACAATCAGGGCTGACCAACAAGGGAACTGGCTTGGACCTAGATGTAGTCAAGCCGAGGCAGAATGTCTACCCACCAGGGACGCCTTATAAGTGATTCCAGTTTCAGCTAGAGAGTTTAAGATCCTTCAGTAATTGACAAGTTTTTGCTCTCCTTAAATCGATAATCATCTCCTAATTCCCACCATAGTGGTTATGAATCCGGCTGCTAACCTCAAGGTCAGCAGTTTGAAATTACCAGCCGTTTCGCAGGAGAAAGATGAGGCTTTCTGCTCCTGTAAGATTTACAGCCTCGGAAACCCTGTGCAGGGTCACTATGAGTTGGAACCTATTCCACGGTACTTAACAACAACAATCCCCACCCTCATCTCCCAACCTAACCTAGGCACTATTAGGTGCTTTAGATACAATGCAGTTTGAGGAGCAAAAGGTGAGAATGAAGCTGGGGGCTCCACCTACCCAGCTGCGGGGAGTGGGGTGGAGGGTGGCCCCTAGTCTCCACGACTCATGTGCAGATGCTTTATAGCTTAGTGGAACCCACTTTGGAAATCCTCTAGTTTGAAATCTCAGAGTTACAGATTTCATTGCTTTAAAACTAAGTCACAAAGAGCCCTGGTGGCACAAAGTTTAAGTACTTGGTTGCTAGCCAAAAGGTTGGCAATTGGAACATACCCAGCGGTTCCATGAGATCTGCTTCCGTAAAGATTACAGTCTAGGAAACCCTATGGGGCAGTTCGACCCTGTCCTACACAGTCATTATGAGCTGGAAGCAGCCTGATGGCACTCAACAACCAAATCAAGCCAAGTTCCAAGATCAGTGCAAGATCAGCACAAGTCTTATCTAATATTGAGGATGCTCCTTAGGGTTTTGATGTTGTATTCATTAAGTGCCATCAAGTCGGTTCTGATTCATAACAACCAAGTAGAGGGTTTCTGAGGAGTGACTGGTCCTGCGTGACTGTAGGATAAGGGTCCTGATTAGAAATCCACTAGTATCAACTCACTGATGGCCTAACATAGAGTAGAAGAAACATGAAGCAATCCCCCCCCACACACACACACATACTCAGTGTCTCTGTAGAATAAGCACTGGACTGTGAACCACAAGGTTGGCTGTTTGAGCCCACCAGGGATCCTGGGGGAGAAAGATGAGGATTTCTGCCCCTGCCAAGATTTACAGCATCGGAAACCCTACACAGGGTTGCTATGAGTCAGATCTGACTCCGCAGCATTTAACAACAATTAGTGAGGATAAGCAAACCATGAGGACCAAATTCTTATAAGCTTGAAAAGACACATGTGGATCCTTTGTGTGCCTTTTGTTTGTGGTGACACCACTCACCTCCCCTCTTTCTGTTTGTCCTCCTCCAAACTTTGTCCTCTTCCCTCCTTCCTCAAATTCACCTCCTTGCCATGCCTCTCCCCACTTCCTCCAAACTCCCTTCCTCTTCCTCCTCCCCTTCCAGAAATCCCTAAGGCACAAAGGAGGGCTTGAAATAGTAGGGCATTATTGGAAAGCTATTGTCCTGTGGTAGCGTAGTGGTTACGAATCTGGCTGTGAACCACAAGGTCAGCAGTTGGAAACTACCAACTGTTCCACGGGAGAAAGATGAGGCGTTCTGCTCCCGTAAAGATTTACAGCTTCGGAAACCCTAGACAGGGGTCACTATGAGTTGGAACCCACTCCACAGCACACAGCCACCACCTGTGGGAGTTCTAAGATCCCTGCCTACCTTAGGAGTCTATGATTGGTTAACTGAATGACCAGAAATCACCCAAGAAGTTAGTATTGAGTGAATGAACAGAGTCAAGAAGTAGGAGGACTACCAGAGAGGGGGCAGACTGCACAGAGATGAGAGCACTAAGATTGTGGACAGGTGTCTGGACAGGTGGAAGAAGGTTCCTTTCCTAGCTCTCCCCACTGCAATTTCCCCAGTAGTGGAGATGCTGGTCAGACAACATGGAGATGATCTGTCATACAGGGGATCCCCAAGCGCTCACGCCTGACTTGTCAACAAGCTCTTCGGTTAATGAAATGTCACCTGCTATAGCTTAGACTCTCACGATTTAACTCAGGGAGGGATGGCCAACTTTGAAGGACTGTGAATATAGTGAAATGTACCAATCACCAACACCTACCAAGCAGATAGGTATTTGGTAGCTCATCTGCGCATTATTGGGGGAAGTTGTTGCTATTGTTGCCAAGTGTCATCAAGTCAGTTCTGACTTATAGAGACCCTGTGTAGGGAGGGATTCTGAGGCTGGAAATCTTTGCGAGAGCTGACAGATTCATCTTTCTCCCTCAGAGAGGCTGGTGGGCTTGAATCACTGACCTTGTGGTTCACTGTCCAGTGGTTATTCTACAGAGCCACATCGCTCCATTACTGGGTGATTTGTTGTTGTTGTTGTTAAGTGTCATCGAGTCAGTTCCGACTCATAGTGAGAAGTGGCTGCCTGGTGAGTTTGAACTGCCGACCTTGAGGTTCAAACCAACCTTGCAGTCTAGTGCTTCTCTATAGCGCCATACCAGGACTCTTGTTGGAGGGGTTGTTGTTGTTGTTGTTAAGTGCCTTCAAGTTGGTGCCAACTCATAGCAACCCTGTATAAAGTTTCTGAGGATCGGCTGATGAATTTGAACTGCCAACCTTGTGGTTCAAACCAACTTTGCAGTCCATTGCACTATGTCACAACGCTGAACCAGGACTCCTATTGGGGAGAGGAGCTATAAATGACTGCCATCAGATTCCCAAAGGGACTGTACTTCAGAGACATACAATACTGAGTCTGGAGAAAGTGGGGGTTTACCAAGAAAGTAGGTTTCTAAGACAGAGGGCCAGTCTAGTCCCTCTGTTTTCAGCTTTCTTTTAGATGTGGATGTGGACAACCAAGACCTGAAAAATTCCCCACTCCACTGACACTTCCAACAAAGACACAAATGAAGAAGCCCTTCCACCCCCAAAAAATCCGCTCTGGATTCGGTACGTGCATTTGGGGCCTGACACTGACAGGACCACTGAGAGACATTTGGTGGCGGTCTCATGACACCCCCAAACATCGTAGTTCTCATTACTAACTCATTCCAACTTCATCATCCTTGAGTCTTGAAAATCTTTAACCCCAATGTTTTATTCAACCTGGACCCACTCTTGAAGCTAAGAGCTTATGCACATCTACCACTCTCGCATTCCCTTTTCTTTTGTCCTCTTCACATGCACCCCTCCGCCCCCCTTCACTATTCTACCATTTAGGAGGGTCCAATGACTTATTCAAGTCTCCTTGAATCCTGATTTTAGAAGTTCAGTCTTCCAGAATACCTGAGTTGGAAGAGACCATCTTGTATCTCCCCTCCCCCATTTTTCAGGTGGGGAAAGCAGCCCGCCAAACGGCAGGGAGCTACTTACTCAAGTTCAAGCATCAGATTGGTGGCAAAGTCAGGAATCGAACCCAGATCTTCTGGATCCAAATCCGACCCACTTTCCACCACCTCAAGCTGTAGCTCCTCCAGGAACTGTGCTTCCTCCACAAGTTCAGGGTTCTCTCCGAGCTGTGGCTCCTCCAAGAGCTGGGGCTCCTCCAGCCTTTCTGCCTTCATCTCACCACCGCCCGGGGAAGCCTGGGTTGCCTGGTTAGGGTTGATTCCCACCTCTCTCTCTCTCTCTCTCTCTTTCTCTCTCTCTCTCTCTCTCTCTCTCTCTCTCTCTCTCTCTTTCCTTTGCTCTCTGAAGCTGCCTGGATAGGGCGGGAGCAACTGGAAACTCTTTCCCAGGCTCGGAAGAATAAGTGCTAGGGAAGCCTGGGGGCCAGCCTGGGCTGGCTCTGCTGTGGAGGCGGGAGGAAGTTCCCGGTCCCGAGTGCCTTCGGGGCTCCCAGGCTCTGGGGGAAGGCTGAAACTCCTGGGGGGAGCGCTGCCCTCGGGATCTTCTTCTGCCGAGGCTGGGCCAGCTTCCTAAACTAACTCCCAGACTAAAGGGGAGGGCCGGATCCTCCGGGGGAGCCCAGACAGCGGCTGGCTCTGCCAGCCAGCCCCTGTGGTTGGAACTTTCAAAAAGACCAATGTTTCAGCAACTGATTTCTTTTCCAACCCGAACAGCAGGCCTTTCTGTCCCCCTTGCATGACTGTGGCTGTGGCATGCAGCCTCAGCCTGAGCAGAAGCTGGGACTTCATAACACCCAAACCACTGGTCAATTCCATTAAATGAAATCAAATAAAAAAACACCGTTTTTGGCATCAGGTGGACCTAAAGCTGGTCTGCTGGCACGGAGATGTTGTGTACCTACTGGGATGGGATGTGCAGAGCCGTCTAGAGACAACAAGTCAGAAGACCATTGGACCAAAGAATCAGGAGACATGGTTTCTCTTTCCAACTGCTCAGTAATTGGCTGTTTGATTTGGGGCAAACACCCACCCCACTCGGCCTCAGTTTCCTTATCTGTAATGGGAGGGCATCAGACCGGATAGCTTTGAAGTTTCTACCAGTTCCGAACCTCTGTGTCGCTGAGTGAGATGCATGTGGGAGGCAGGAGGTGCCACCGCCAACCCTAGGAGGGGATACATTCCGGGTGATGAAGAGGCAATTCCTATCCCCTTTGTCCTTTGACATCCTTACCCACTGGCTAGCAATGTCATGCTTTTATAGGTTTTGATCTCTTGCACAAATTTAAATCCCTTGGCACCCACTCCTCGCCACCCTCCTTGTCCCATCCCTCAGCAGGTGAGCTGAGAAGGTTGGAGAGTAAGTCTTGATAGGGAGAAGTGTGGAGGTGAGTGTCAAAGGCTAAAGAGGAAGTTGCAGGTGTCAATGAGGAGCTAACCTACTGCTTTCCTGACTGTGGGCAAGAGAAGGCACATGATTGACAATACAAGAGGAGGGATTGGTGAGAGAAGGGTTTAGTGAGAGAGGCAAGGCAAGTCAGGTAAGATTTTGTTCTGGGATCACAGATGATGGTTGCCTAATGATAAAAAAGACTTCCGTTTAACCAACTGCTTTCTAAGATTGTCCTCTCACTCACCCCTCCAACCACAATACTGCCATTTTCTGTATGAGGAAACTGAGATCCAGAGAGGTTGTCACTTGCCAATCTCATAGTCTATCAATGATGGTCTAGCTGATCCACAGCTCACAGGCTTCATGAGTCCATTAACGAATGACCTTCACTGTAGCTCAGTGACCCCTCTGGGGCCTTGCAAGGGTGGAGAAGCACACGCCAGTTCCCCACAAAAGCCAACATCTCCCAGTCCTTTGAGGTCAAGGTAGGGGCCCTACCTCTCTAGGATCCTGGCCCCCTGAGATCAGGCTCCTGTTCTAGCAGCCCTTGGCATACCTTGCAGCTGACACTAGCAAAGCCTCCCTCATTTGAAGAGAAGATGGACAGCACAACATTTTAGAAACATCATCATTTCTGGGGGTCAGTTTCAAGAGGATTTTTCATCTCATTAGTTCTTTATGCTCTTCCGTGACCTTCTTTTTGTCAGTGTGGCAGGTGATGAGCTCTTCCAGTTGATAGGCCATTCATTATGATCCTTAGGGACTCACTCGGCCTAAATCAAGGCTGGCTGATTTTAGTAGTCAAGAGATTTTCCTGCGGGGGTGTCGGGGAGGGAAGGGGGCATTGCTCCTATCCCACAGGGCTTCAGAAAGAAAACCAGAGGCACTTAAAAAGTCACATCTCAGGGCATTAGCAGCAACTGGATTCATTTGGCCTTTCCTTGCTACCGATTTGGGGCAAGAGTCACTCACAGAGGGACACACGCACTGCCCTGTCTTACCAAAGTGACTTTTCTTTCAAAGATTTTATCTTTGAAAGAGTCTTTATCTGTGTCTTCATAGCTTCCTACACTTTCCCTTCACTGTGATCAATTGTAATAATATAGTGATGTAATTATTATTTGATGTCTGTCTCCACCACTAGACAGTAAAATTCTCACAGCAGAAAATGTGGCTGGTTTATTGCTTGTCACAGCATCCCCTGGGTCTAATCTCCATTGTGTGCATGGGTGGAGAAGTCATCCTCCACAACATGTACCTGGGTGGGTGTAGGTCTTACTCCAGTATCCCCAGTATTAGGTTGCTTTCTCTAAATTGTTAGAGTGTAGAGGATTGAGTGCCTCATTGAGGCTAATTTAGCCAGATGAGAAGGCTGAAGGATGTTATGAGGGACCCTAACATCTCCCTAGTTCATTCTGGTCATAGGAAAGTATATGCTCATTTTAATGGCTAATCTCCAATAGAAATTTCATAGACATTTTCACGATGAAAGCATTTTTAGAAAAACACATTCACCTATCATCGATGCGCTTTCCTTTTCCCTATAAGCACCTGCTTCTGGCCCCTTTGCTTTCTCTGTCTTTCCCCATCTGTCCATGGTCCTTATAATCAGATCTCTCACACTTTTTATCCAGTTCTTTATTGCTACTGCCACCACCATGCCCATGCTTATAAATGATATATAGCACCCCTTGGGGTAATTTTGTCCAGCTCCTAAGAATTCTTGTAGTCAGGAAGTTCTTTCTGCTATCTAATCTCAATTCTTCATGCTACAGGGTAGGCCTGTTTCCTCTTGTTCTGTTCCTAGTGTGGTTGGGAAACAGCTGGTCACCGTCTCTAAGTTGTGACTTTTCTTACATTTGAAAATCAACATTTCTTCTTTCTCTCCACCACCCCCAACCCCACCCTTAATGTCTCTCTTCCTAAAGCACTAATAGTTCTTTAGCCTTGCCCCATGGGTCCTACAAGTTCCAGGTTTGCCTCTTGTTGGCTTAACAGAGTCTGTTGATCTCCTCCAGCTCCTTTATTAACAGATTTGCTTGATTCTCACTGAGCTCTTAGCTTTCACCTGCCTTGCCTCTGTGATGGGGCCTCCTCTCTCCAATGAAAGTCCCTCAGAGACCTTTGATCAATTTCTTTGCCCTTTTCTGAGGTGGAATCTCTCTTCCCTTTTGCACTTAAGCTGTTTTTCAGTCTGAATAAATATCTGACATTTGTAGTGCAGAAAATGTTCACCCCAGGCCCCAGAAAGGAGTGCAGCCTGAAACTCCGTGCCCCACTGCCTCTGTACAATGAGAAGCATTCATAACTCTGAAGGAAGCCCGCAAAAGGAAAGGAAAACTCAGACGACCCTCCCTTTCTTTTTTTTCTTTATAGTAAATAATTTACAAAAACAAAGTTTCCTCCCCATAGTCTATACCCACTTTATCACCAGTTCCCAGGGCTAGCCTTTACACATTTCCATACCGTCATGGACTATTTTTAGCAAAGGATGACATTAAGTACTATTGCCCCATGAATTTTCAACTCATCTCTTCCTCCTGTCACACTGTTGTCAAGTCTCCCCTTTTGGACCTGCTGGCCTCTAACGGCCTGGAGATATATTTCCAGGGGCATGGAAGCTACCTACATGGTATGACTTCAGAGATTCCTTAGAAAGTCCTCTGTCAGAAATGTCTCTTTTTGGCCTGGCTCAGAATGTTTGAATTTCACACTTACAGATTCATTTCTTTGGTTCAGTATCACTTCCTCAGGAAGTCTTATCTGATCCTTTGTTATAGGTTCTCACTAAAGTCTATTCCATTCCCTCTTGACGCTTACTTATTCATTAATGGTAATATCTATCTCCCCCCATTCTACTGGCTATTCCATGATGACCGAGATCAGTCCTTTTGTGTTTTTCCCATTATATGGAGGACCTAACCCTGACGAGGAGTCCTGGTGTGGCGCTGAGGGTTAATGTGCTGGACTTCAGATAGTTTGGTCTACAAGGTTGGCAGTTCAAGCTCACCAGCCACACCTTGGAAACCCTATACTGGGTCTCTGTGAGTCGGAACTGACTCAACAGCACTTAACAACAACAACAACAATCCTGACGATAGAACATAGAAGATGGACAAAGAATATTTGTTGTTGACTAAATCTATTCAGACTAAATCTTAAATACGAATTCTCCAGTGCACTGGTAGAAAAGGATGTAAGGATGGACAGACACATCATCCTCTACAAGAATCTGTAGTGGAAGGCTGTGTGCTGGCAGCCAGGAGGCAGGCTTACAGAATGTGCCTTTGGGTTGTTTAAATGATTTTTGTTTTGTGTACATCAAAAAACAAAAAGCAGAGGGAATGGAAGCAAATACTGCTGAATGATGATGCATGCATGGAAGGGATTGTAATCATTCCAATGAAACGAACTATGAGAGGATGAGTGCAAAACCAATGTTCTCTCATGTAAACTATCACTCAGTTCACAACTTTTTTTTTTTTTTTAAATAAATAATCTGTAGTGGAAAGTTTTATTCCAGTTTCCCCAGCGCTGGACACTAACCCTAGGCCCTGAAATCCTCCACTTATTCAGGACCAACCTAGGTTTCTGAGGAAAAGGACAGTAGGGTCTTGTTTGTTCCAATTCAGAGGTGGAAGTGAGGTTGAGGGTCAGAGCTGGCCCTTTCTCTTCTGCTCTAGAAGTTTAGTCACTCTTGATTCCAGCCCAGGAAGAATCAAAGATGCCCATTGCTATCCGTAGTCCAGGCCAATCCCTTCCTATTTGTGAGCCTCACTAGACTTGCAAAGGTCCCCCTCCCCTTTCCCAAGCAGAAAGTCCTACACCCTCCTCCCACCAGTCCATTGCCAACCCATTTTTAAAGGTCCTGCTAGAAACCGTTGCCACAAAGAGATTTTTCCTTTCTAGTTGAATTTGGCACTGCTCAAGCTCTGGACAGTCCAAATTTGGGAGCAGTAAGCTTAAGACTCAAGGAGTGGTGAGCCCCCTGGGGTGACTCCAGAAGTGTCGCTTTATTCTCTGTTGGCCTTGGGTGTAGCTGCTCCAATCCCCCAGCTATATTCTTAGTGTTTCATGGACCTGATTCTAGCCTTTGATTTCTACTGTGTATGCTTAGCAGGGTGGGCATTCAATAAACCTGCAGTAGGCACTCAATAAATAACAGGTCCTTGGTCAATAAATGATGGATTGATTAATTGAAGTGTTTGGTCACTCAGTACAAGCCCAAATGAGGTGATACCATCATTTATTTCTCTGTGCACCTGGGGAGAGTATGTCGTCATATAACTGAGCTGTTTTTTCCTTATCCTTCCTCCTCTGCCCTGCCCCACCATCCCCCCCCCCTTTTTTTTTTTTCTAACTAAAACTAACTATGAACCAAAAAGATGGGAGAAGTGAGGAACTAGTGACCTGGGAGGGGCCCCAGGAAAGGAAAATTCCGCATCTCCATCTCAAGCCCCCCATTTAATGGTTGTGATCTGGAGGAGTTAAAGAACTCAGCTCTCCTGAGCCCTAGATGGTGATCTTGAGCTTGTCTGAGGATTCCTGAAACTGAGCTTTGGATACAAATTGTGTGTGCTGGTAATTCCCAGGCCACCTTTCTGACTGTGTTTCCTTGTTTTGTCCTCTCATTCTTGATTGGAGAGCAATGTCCCCCACCTATCCTCAACCCATGAGCCACCTACCCCCTGGCAACACACTGGAACAGGCTGTGGCAAAAACAAGGGGAGAGAAGAAAAGGTTTAGTCACAAAATAAGCCAAGAGAATATTAGATTGATGGAGATAATGTGTGTTCAAATGCCATAGAATATATAGCAAGCCTGACTTTACTCAGTTGTACTAAGCTGGTACTATAATTTTCTGAGTAGGCCAGGAAGAATTCACTGAGAATCACTGTGAATTTAGGCCCATCTGGGGACTTTGAGACTCCGTAGAGAATGGACTAGGAACTGATTCTTTAAGAGTCTTTCTTAAAAAGTACACCTATACCCTTCTCCTCTGCCTGATGTCACTTAGCCTGCGGTGGGGTAGGGGTGGGGCAGAACAGTCCCTGAACCAACAAGCAGATACAAAAGGAAAAGGGACTTCTGAAACCTGCTCTGGGCACCGGCCTTTCAGTTCTTCAGTGGTGCCCTGGACCATTTCTTTAGCAGATGATAATGCATCAAGCCAAACTAAGCCCATTCCAGCTCACCTGCCGGTTTACATTTGCTGCTCAGTATGGAGTCCTGGTGTGGCACTATACGATAAGCCCTGGACTACTTACCACAAGGTTGGCAGTTCAAACCCAGCTGTTCCTTGGAAACCCTATATATGGTCACTATGAAGGCACTTAACAACAAAAACAACAACATCAAAGAGGCCGAGAAGGAGCCCTGGTAGTGTAGTGGATTTCGAGCTGGGCTGCTAACCCCAAGGTCAGCAGTTCAAATCTACCAGTCACTCCACAGGAGACAGATGAGGAGCTTTCTGCTCCTGAAAAGATTTACAACTTTGGAAACCCTATACGGGGTTTCTATGAGTCGGAAGTGACACAACGGCACAAAACCATCCAAATAGAGGCTAGGGGAATCACCTTTGCGGCCTACTCACCTCTGAGTAGACTGCTTGCTATAAACACTAGGAAGAGTAAGCTCTTCCTTTATAAGTATGACCCCCAGCGGGCTTCCAAATGCCAAGTCCCAGGGAAAGCAGCTATGGAGCAAGCAGAAGCTTGATGCCTCCGTAACCTACCTCTGTTACATAAGATGCGAGATGAGATCTGTCTGAGTCAGGGCCCTCAGGCTGCCCTAGGTCCAGCCTAGTCTGAGAGCAGGGGCAGATTACCCAATAAGCAAAGTAAGCACGTGTTTACTTGCATTTACTTACTGATCTGTAGTGAATAGTTGTGAAACCTGTGAAACTGTTCACTACACATTAGTGAGCACAAGTAAGCCTGTGCTTACCTGTGACTATTGGGTAGTCCGTCCTGTCGGGATCATGAATTTGAAGAGGCTTGCATTCTGTAGGAAGGTGCTGTGGGGTTGGGAGAGAGACATTTGCCAGACATACCTGGAAGCAGAATCTTTGATGTGGTGAAAATGTGAAATTGTTCACTGCAGATTAGTAAATAAGCACCAGCAAACCTGTGCTTACTTTGCTTATTGGGTCATCTGACCCTGTCTGGGAGTGAGGCTCAGAGCAAGCTCTGAAGAAAGGGAGGGGAATTGGGGGGTGAGGGGGTGCAGGAAGGATTCCTGAGAACCACATTCCTTCCTCTCACTTCTCACCACTTTCTTCCACAGAGATAGCTGTAGCCAATCACTGGCCTTGACAGCAGAGAGCGGGAATCCTAGCCAGAGCCCTAAACCCTGAGCAGCTGCTTTCCATCTCCCCTGAAGAAAAGACAAGAGGAAGTGGGTTGAATACCCAAGATTATTTTGTGAGTAAATTCTTCCTTCCAGGAAGGATGGAAAAGGTCCCTGTGGTACTTTGCTCACAGGCAGGGGGCCTGGTTTCAGGATGACTTTATTTGAGGAAAGTGGTTCTCAGGAGAGAAAGGCTTGTCTGGGTCACCAACTCCTGTTTCCTTCATGGAGTCCTGGTGTGGCACTGTGGGTTAATGTGCTAGATTGCAAAGTTGCTTTGAACCACAAGGTTGGCAGTTCAAGCTCACCAGCCACTCCTTGGAAGCCCTCTACAGGGTCGCTATGGGTGGGAACCAACTTGGCAGCACTTAACAAGTGTCAACAACAGAAACCTTTCCATTGAGTCTCCTTTATTGGCTGGGATCTTGCACTGTTTCCAAAGGAGCAATAGCTAATTTGGAATAGGAATTTCCGTCTAGAAGGTATGAGTTGCATTTGCCTTGCCTGCTGATAAAGTTCCTTCCTACCTGGCTTAACATTTGGAAAAGCATGAAAGTAATTTTCAGTTCTCACAGACCCCATCTTGTGCCCACTCCACCTCCTTAACTAGGCCTCCGTAACCCATTTCCCCTGACCTGACCCCTCATGAAATCTAGGTTGTTTTGTACCTGCTTTCTGGCTTCTGTGGGCCTCCCATTCGCCCATGGGTTCTACGGAAGGTCTTGTCTGCCAAAGCTGTAGGACTGTGGTGAAGTCCTAATCTTTATTCCATTATTGTAGGCACTGAGAAAAGCACAAGGTGTCCCGGGCCATTATTAGTCCCTTCATCTAAAAGGGAAATCTCATCTTTATGACCCTTGTGGTTACGGAATCCTTTCCCTTGAGTGCACTAGGCACACAAAGTGCTCTACTAGATCAGCTCAAGCCTCAGTCTCCTCATGTTGACTTCTTGGGGGCTAGAGAGGGAATTGCACGACACTAACTAATGTGTTACATAAACGTAGCCAGCCAGGGAAGATAGGCTTTGTAGCTATCTTGAGAGTTGCCTTACATAAGAGGAGAAAGTCCAGGTAGAAGCAGAATCACAATGGACAAACCCAGAGTAGCACTTATCATCAGGTACAGAACATAGCAGGCATTTAGTCCTCTCAGCTAACCCACAGGTTGAGGGCAAGTCTTCTGCTGGACTCAGTCACTCAAGCAGACCCTGAGACCCTGGCAGAGTTAGGCAGACCCAGTCATCTCCACTTACTCAGACTCACTGGCCTTCAGGACCTATTCTGGAAAGAAGCCAACATTTTACCTGGAATTGAGAGCTTGTTGGTTTATCTAGAAGTGCAAATATAAGCAGGAGTGTTCACCTTCTCTTTAGGCAGAGAGGGAAAATAAGGTCATCCAGGAAAGAGTCATTGTCTGAGGTGCGGACTGAGCCGAGGAGTAGGTGAAATTTGTACTTTTCTTTCCATCATCTCTCATGCTGCCTACTTAGGCCAGACCTTTAATTGATTCTGGCCTTGTCTACTCTTTACCTCGCCTCTCCATATTTGGTTTTCCCATGCCCCAGTCCCATATAACTGTACTCCCAGTATGCTGCTACCCAGAACAAAGGTCTGAAACGAATCCACACAAAGCAGTCAATGGCGAATAATGGTGTCACATGTCACTCCTGGTGTGGCGCTGTAGGATCAGCTACAAAGTCGGCAGTTCAAACCCACCAGCTGCTCCTCGGAAACCTTATACAGGGGCACTCTGAGTGGGAGTCAACTTGACGACACTTAATAATAACATGCCACTCTTGAAAAAGGATCTTTAAAAAGATCCAGGCCAAGTTAAAAAAACAAAAAGAAAAGTCAATATAGCGGTGCCTCAGAAGAGAGGCATGAGTATCTACTATTAAAAATCAGCCATTATACGCCTTACGGAGCCACCTGAATGTCTTCTTTGGTGAAGTGTCTGTTTATGTAATCTGCCCATTTTAAAACTGGATTATTTGTCTTTTTGTTGATCATATATTGAGGTCTATACATTTTAGAGATTAGTCCCTTGTTCTGTATGTCATTGCTCAAAAAATTTTTTCTAGTCACTGGATTTTCATTTTACTCTTTAAGTGAAATCTTTTGATATGCGCAAAAGTCTAATTTTTAGGAGGTCCCAGGCATCTAATTTGTCATTTACTGTTTGTATGTTCTTAGTTATGTCTAATAGTATAGTTATGTCGTGTATTAGGGCCCCTGAATCTGTCCCTACTTTTTTCTCTGATAATATTTTAAATTTTATTTTGATACATTTTGCATTCATTTGCATTTTTGTATGCAATGTTAGATATGGGTCCTGTTTCATTCTTCTGCAATAGATAGAGTTTTGTCAGCACCCTTTGTTTAAACACTTATTTCTTCCCCAATGAATGAGTTTTGGCCCTTTGCCAAAGATCAGCTGTCCATAGGTGGATAGATGTACTTCTGGGTTTTCAATTATGCTCTATAAGGTCCATTTGTGTGTCATGTACCAGTAGTAAGTACCAGACTTTTTAACTACCATGGTTTTAAGATGTAGATGTGTGGTGCCTCTGATTGTAATAGTAATTTGCCTATCTGAGGTTTCTTTCCTTTCCATATAAAGTTGTTGATTCGGTGTTTGTTTTTCAAGTTTTTAAAGAATAATGATAGAGTCAATGGAAGAATGGATAAGCAAACTGTAGTATGTACATAGCTGAATACTATGCAATGTTAAAAAAATAAAGATTAGTCTGAAAAAAAAAAAAAAAAAGATCCAGGCCATTCATAAGGGATGCACACTAAACTTTGGACAATCCCCAAATTCATTAACATAACCACTCAGAGTTATTTGAAATTACCTTGTCTAGGGAAGAACTTTCAAAGTTTGATACCAAAGCAAAAGTCACAAAGGCAAAAAATGACAGGCTTAACCACATAGAAACCCCAAACCACTGAACAGCAAAAAACAAAACTCCATCCTCAAAATCAAATGGCAATTTAGTTGACAAACGGTTGCAATTTCTAATTCAGAGTTTCTCATGATGTGTTCTACATACCAGTGGTTTTGTGAGTATTTGCCAGGACGTTTAGATGGTACATGGACAGAGTACTGAACCTTAGAGAATTTAGGCTAAAATCCTCTCCTACCCCAAAGAGATGGATTGGCCAAGTGGCAGTATTGATGGACTCGAGCGTGGCAACAGTAGTGAGGTTGGTCCAGGATCGGGCAGTGTTTCGTTCTGCTGTGCATAAGGTCGCTATGAGTCGGTACCAACTCGATGGCACCTAACAACAACAACAACAACCTGCCTGCTATGCTGTTGTTGTTTGTTAAGTGCCTGCTCGGGCTGCTAATTTCAAGGTTAGCAGTTCGGACTACCAGCCGTTCGGCTGCTCCTGTAAAGATTTACAGCCTCAGAAACCCTATACAGGGTCACTATGAGTCGGAACCGACTCGACGGCACTTAACAACAACAACACAGTGCCTAAATTCTCTAAGATCCACTTCTCTGTCCGTGTACCATGAACGCATAGTAACCCTATAGAGTCCTGGTGTGGCACTATAGGATAAGCACTGGACTGCTAACCAAAAGGTTGGCAGTTCAAATGCACCAGCCACTCCTCAGAAACCCTATACAGGGTCATTATCAATCGGAACCAACTCAACGACAATTAAAAACAGGGCAGAATAGAACTGCCCCCTAGGGCTTCCAAGGCTGTAAATATTTAGGGAAGCATTCTGCCAAATCTGTCTCCCAGGAAAGCATCTGGCAGATTCGAATCACTGATCTTTTGGTTAGGAGCAAGGTGCTTTAACCACTGTACTACCACGGCTCCTTTAGTAGCTGATGTTAAAAGATGTTAAATGAAGTTGTTGTTGTTGTTGTTAAGTGCCATCGAGTTGGGTCCGACCCATAGCGACCCTGTACAGATTTTCCGAGGGTGTAAATCTTTACGGGAGTAGAAAGCCTCATCTTTCTCCCGCGGAGCGGCTAGTAGTTTCGAACCGCTGACCATAAGGTTCGCAGCCCGATTCGTTACCACTACGCTACCAGAGCTCCTTGTTAAATGAAGTAGCACTCATAAAATGGTTATCAATGTTTGCTACTGCTGTTTTTGCTATTGTTGTTGCTGTTATTCTCCAAGCCTCTGTGTGGGAACCAGTTGTTGCCAGGACAGAGGCTCAAATGTATACTCCTAGGGCTGGTGTGGAGCTGTGAGTTAATGTGCCAGACTGCAAAGCCGTTAGAGCTGCAATGTCACCAGTTCAAGCTCACCAGCTGCTTCTCGGAAACCCTATACAGGGTCACTATGGGTCGGAACAGACTTGACGGCACTGCACAACAACAGGGCTTTTGGAGCTGGAAGGGAACTCAGTATCTCAGATGGCACTGGGAAGGTATGCTCTGAGCCCAAAGGCAGAAAAGAGCTGATGAACGAGTTTGGAATACAATCTGACAAATAAAATTTGAGGTAACAACAATAACAATAAACAAGACAACAGAATATGCAAAAGCTCCTACTCTAACTTGCCACACCTTACAGATCAGAAAAGTAAGGACCCTCAAATTTCACTTTAGGAAGTTGTTTGTCGTATGTTCCATTTAAATGGAAAACTCAGCTATTTTGGCAGCATTTTCTATATTCCTGCTAAGTTTTCCAGTATTAGGAGCATATTCACCTGACAAAGTGGGGGTGTTAAGTGCCACTGAGTTGGTTTCAACTCATAGCAACTCTATATAGGGTTTCCGAGGAGCAGCTGGCCCTACGGTTCAAACCGACCTTGTGGTCTAGTGTTTATCTTACAACATCACAACAGGACTCCATGACAGGTGGTGGTGGTGGTGGTTATGTGCCATGGAGTCGGTTCCGACTCATAGCGACTCTGTACAGGGTTTCCGAGGCTGTAACTCTTTACGGGAGCAGAAAGCCTCAAGGTGGTGTCCCCTAATAATAAGATTGCAACCACCCCTAATTGCCCTGGGACTGTTTCATTTTGAGCACTGAAAGTCTCTGGTCCTGAGACCAGGGCAGTTGGTCACCTCACCTAGTAAGGACATTTTGAGCATTTAGGTAAGATCAGGGTTCACATTTATCTCTTGCTTCACAGACAATTCTAGAGTGTCGAACTGATTGATCTCTGTTGGGATCTTGTCTTTGCTCCTAACTGTCAAGTTACTGAATTTCTCCAAGCCTCAGTTCCCTTCGTTATAACGTATAACATAAAGTAGGGAGATACATGTTGATGGGTGATAATACTGCCTGAGGCACTGTAGCACTGGACTACTAACTGTGAGGCTGGCAGTTCAAACCCACCAGTTGCTCCTCAGAAATCCTATAAAGGGTCACTATTAATCAGAACTGATTCAAGGGGACTTAACAACATCACAGGGTTGGTGTAAACATTAAATGAGATTATACAGGGAATCTCATTTAATATCTGTTGTTGTTGTTATTGTTGTGAAGTGCTGTCGAGTCGGTTCTGACTCATAACGACCCTGTATAGGGTCTTCAAGGAGCAGTTGGTGAGTTTGAACCACTGACCTTGTGGTTCAAACCGACCTTGCGGTCCAGTGCTTTATCCCACAGTGCCACACCAGGACAAGGAACCCAGGTGGTGCAATGGTTAAGCACTGGACTGCTAACCAAAAGGTCGGCAGTTAGAATCCACCTAGTGACTCCCTGGTATTGCAGTGGGTTAAGCGCTGGACTGCAAATGACAAGATCAAAGGTTCAAACCCACCAGCCCACCAACTGCTTCACCAGAGAAAAATAGGTTCATAAAGATTTCTAGTCTCAGAAACCCTATGGGGCAGTTCTACTCTGTCATATAGGGTTGCAATGAGTCAGAATGGACTCGATGTCCCATGAAAAGCAACACTGTAAACACGCAATAAATGTTAGCTATGAATCCAGGTTAGTTGTTACATAACACAAGAGTGAAAGGATGGTGTGCAAAACACATAACTTCCCCCAAATAGTTTAAAGGCACTGTTTCCATACCAACAAGCTGCAGGCTCATTATTGCTTTTGTTGTTGTCAGGTGCCCTTGGGTTGATTTGCAACTCCTAGTGACCCCATGTGACATGGAAGAACTGCCCCATAGGGCTTTCTACACTATAATCTTTTTATGAGAACAAATCTTTAGCTTTCTCCTGAAGAACAGCTAGGTGGGTTCAGACAGACAACCTTTGGTTAGCAGCCTAACCAAAAGTTAACCATTGTACCACTAAGATTCATTTGTGTATAGATAACACTGTCCACCTGGACTTGTACCAGGTTCTTTGAGTTCCTGCCTGTAGTGGAAACTGAGAAAACCACATTTGAACCTTAATAAGGGTTTTGCAGGACTAATGTGATGCTGTAGGATCAGCAGTAGACCGTGAACCACAAGGTTGGCAGTTCAAACCCACCAGCAAGCAGCTCCTAGGAAACCCCATACAGGATGGCTAGGAGTCAGAACCAACTCGACGGCATTTAACAAATAGCAAATATTAAAATTGTAAGATCTCTGCATCATATTACACCAACAATTAAAGCAGTCAGCCAAGTAAAAACAAAACAACACTGAATGCTGAAGAGAAATCAAGCAAGTGTAAAGCACAGCCTTACCACAAATTGCGGGACTCCTGGTGACACACTGGTGAAAACATTTGGCTGCTAACTGAAAGGTCAGCGATTTGAACCCCCCTCTCCCCATTTGCTCCATGGAGGAAAGATATGGCAGTCTGCTTGCATATAGATATACAGCCTTGAAAAACCTATGGGCCAGCTCTACTGAATCTTAGAGGGTCACTATGAGTCAGAAACAACTTGATAGCAACAGCTTTTGGTTTTTTGGTTTTTACTCTGAATTTGCTTACACTCTTGTA
Source organism: Chrysochloris asiatica (assembly GCF_000296735.1). Lineage (NCBI taxonomy): Eukaryota > Metazoa > Chordata > Mammalia > Afrosoricida > Chrysochloridae > Chrysochloris > Chrysochloris asiatica. The sequence goes on along the minus strand of NW_006408677.1, from coordinate 2,612,200 downwards.
CCTCAAAGAAACCAAGAGTTAAGCTGGGAGGCCAAGACAGGTAGGTCAAAGCAGACAAACCAGATATAAATCAAGAATGTGACCCGCCCTTCTACCCAGAGAATATAGGAATCCTTGCAGTAGGGGGATGGACGGCGGGAATTGGGAGGGTGGGGAGAGTAGTTTCTCCAAGATAAGAAATGGCCTTGAAAGTCGACAACTTAAAGGAGAAAGACGCCTCAACAGAAATTTAGACATCAAATAATTAAAAGCAGTAGAAGTAAAAATGATGGCTCAAATGTGATGTTGGAATCCCAGGGAATCAATGAAGTAAGAAAGACAGACTCCCACGTAGGCAAAGGCTGCCCAGCTCAGCCATCCAAGAGGTCCCATAATAACCAATACCAGTGGTCACCGGGTTTGTTAATTAGTATGTCCTTCAGGGCAAAACTTAAACCAAATTAAGGGTCCCCAGTGTAGAGGGTCCCAGTTGTCAAGGAAACTGAGAGCATGTTTTGTCCTTCTAGAATTATGAGGTTATTACTACCTCCCTGCCTCAAGGAACACTAGGGGCTTGCTAGTTTGCTCCTCAGCTACTTAGGACGCTGAGCTGCTTGGATCTCTGGAGGCTGGGTCTCAGCTATGACCCCCTCAACTGTTCTCCCTCCTCCCTGAATCAATGTCCTCAACTCACCATCCCCATCCCCATTGGCATTTCCAGGGTGTGCCAAGAGCCAACAGTCAATAAATAGGTGTCCAAGAAGTATGAGGAGTCCTGGTGTGGTGCTGTGGGCTAATACGTCAGACTGCAAAGCTGTTTGAACTGCAAGGTCGGTGGTTCAAGCTCACCAGCTGGAAACCTTGGAAACCCTATACAGGGTCGACTCGACGGCAATTAATAACAACAACAAGAAGTATGAGAGGCTTGATAAAGTTCCTGGGAAAATGGAATTGAAAGATAATGGAATTTAATTTTTCCATGAACTTTTTGGAGCCCCCTCATATCTGGCAGAAGCCCTGGTAGCTTAATGGGTTACACCTTGGGTTGCTAACCTCAAGGTCAGCAGTTCGAATCCACTAGTCGGTCCATGGGAGAAAGATGAAATTTCTGCTCCCATAAAGATCATTAACCTTGGATTTATGAAGATTTACAGCCTTGGTTGCTATGAGTTGGAACCAATTTGATGGCACACAGCAGCAGTTTAGATGACATCCAGGGAGCCCAGACAACCAGAAAACAGCCCAAGGCGAGACACATGTGAATACTTTGATCTCGGGCTCTCATCCTCACACCCCATTAACCCATGCCTGCTAGACCCAGAATCTAGGGACGTGCCCTTCTCACCGTTTCCCAAACTCTTCTGGATGGAGTTAAGAGAGAGCCAATTCAGGGACAGTTTTTTTTTTTTTTTTTCCTCAGTTGAAAGAATGCAAGTACTACATCGCTCCCACCTTCAGTCACTCACCAACAGAATGTGAACAGGATTGTTAGGAACCTGTTTTAAGAATTTCGCTCTGCAGGGTTCAGCGCCTGTGGTCTGAATCCACTTGTTAGTTATCTTTCACCAGAAGTGAAGATTCTTTCCTAACCTGTTCTCTTCACGGTCTGGTTTATTTTAGACCAGGCGATAAGTTGATGTCTGCAGTGAAATGATAGATAAGAACAGGCTTCGGTGTGTTTGTTGAAAAGGCCTGAGAACTACCACTGGTTATGATACTGCTAACCAAGTCCTGCATGCCCCAGTGTCTGGAACCCACTGGGGCTAAAAGCAGACAAGGAGGCCAGGGTGGATTCGCTTTGGGGCAAAGGGAGGCAAATCTGGTTTTAGCACTAAGTAAGGGTTACTCCTGTCTTTCTCGATTTTTTTTTTTTTGAAATTTGCTAATTGTGCAGCTCTGAAAAGCCATCCAAACACGTTGTGTTATTTGTTGTTGTTGTTAAGTGCCTCATAGCCACCCTGTATAGGGTTTTCAAGGAGCAGCTGGTGGATGGGGGTCTTGAATTTCTTATAGCGAGAACCACTTTGCCCTGACTGGGTACACCACCTGTCCATGTCCTAGAATCTCAGAGCTAGAAGGAACCTTTGAGAAACAGCAGTTCGGGTGAGAAAGAATAAAATCTACCTCTCCACACACATACACACTGGTGCCTTGTCCCCATTTCTCTAAGAACACTAAATGTCTGAGTTTCTTGAAGTCGCCTCATCTTGCTCTAAGTAGTTTTAGTTGTTCCTCAGAGAATAGTCTCCCCTCAGACTGGGGCACAGTGACCACCTTGGGTCTTCCCATTGTGTCTCCCCTCCCCTCTGTCTTCCCTGCCTTCCCAGCAGGATTTCTAGAAAGTCTGATCCACAGTAGACTTCCATCTGTGATAACAGGGATTCTTCCAGCCCTCCTGCCACACTCAGTTCTTGGGGTGCTCAAAGAGACCCCAGGAGGCTCTCCTGGGATTGCTTTTAGCCACCATTTGAAATTCCAGGCTGTGGTCCATGAAGGGGGGGGAGGGTCCCTCCCATCCAGGGTCTCAAAAAAGTCTCACAGATCTCTGATTTTTCATATTCTCCATCTTTCCCGACACCACTAGCAGTTTTGCTTGCCCTAATTGTCAGTCCCGGCCACTCAGTAAATTTAAAAGCCCTTGCAAGTTTCAATCCAAATTGGCACATTTTCTATTTGGGTTTTTGAAAGGCAAAATCTCCAAAGTGGTTAAGAACACTGTATGCCTTGAGGAAACGGTATGACCAGCGACCCCCAAACCACTTACGGGGGTCTACCCACCTTCTGGGCCTCAGTATACTCCCCTGCAGGAAGGCCTCTGCAGGTACCCTTAAGAGTAGGGATGGCACCTGTCAGGTCCCCTTACAGTTTCACAGAATCCAGCCATGGCAACCTGGGAACAGATCTCTCCAGCGCCCTTTGCCCGGTCCAGTAGAGGCTGGAGTGGGGTGGAGACCGCGTGCCCCCCACCCCGTGTGCCCAGCCACTCACCTGTGGAAGAAGAGCAGGATGGAGAGCATTGTCTGGTCGATGTTCCGGTTGCAGATACCCTCGTTGATCAGGTAGCAGGGGTCCCGCAGCACCGGTTCTAGTGAATCTTGCCGCATTATGTTGTTAAGCTTGTCGGTGTTGAGGTTCTCAAAGATCAGCTTTTCCTGCAGCTGCCGAAAGTTGCTTACGGTGGGACTACCCGAGTTGTTGTTTCCCCCGTTGCTCTCCTGCTGCAGTCCGCTCCGGTGGGCCAGGTCTAGACAGCAGTTGCAGCAATCGAGGCCGACAGGTGAGCGGCAGTCGGTCTTGGACTGGGCCATTTTCTCTGGCTCAGGGGTCGCCTGGTCTGTAGGGTCAGGAGCGGCTGGCAGGTGCGCGCCCTCCGGGTTAGACTCAGGGGACTCCAGGGTGCCTGGAAAAGACAAGCTGTGAGAAGAGTTGGCAATTACCGCCTAAGCAGGCCACCCTCTACTAGGGCCCCCTTCTGGCTGCGCTGCCCCGGGTGCGAATAGAAACAGCTGGACAAACAGCTCGGAGCGGATCCGTCTTCGGGCTCACTTCCTCCTTCTCCTCCCCCTCTTCTGAGGCTGGGGCCGCCCCCCTGAGGTGCCATACCGGGGCTCCAGAGAGTCCCAAGTTTCCCAAGTGTGAGCGGGACTCAGGGCGGACCTGTGGCGGCAGGAAAGGCGGGCAACAGGGCGCCCTCTCTCGCTCTCTCCCTCCCTCCTGGGCTCCCTCCTTCAGCGGCTCTCGGGCTCCGCGGGACTGCCGGCTGAGAGGTGGCAGGAGCTGAGCACGAGTGAGCCAGGGAGCGAGCAGCACGCCCTGGAGTCAGCGCCTGGCACTGACAGCATGTAAATGACTCCGGCGCGGCCAGCCTCCCTCAACGGACGTCGGCCCCCGCCCCTCGCCGCCCGCACCCACACGGCCTGCGCTCGCACCCTCGCCTGCACTCTGGGGAGCCCTGCGGGCTCGCCCTCCCTCCGCGAGCCGGGCGTCCCGGCCCAGGCGCCCTTGGCTGTCTGGGCGCATCCTCAGATGCGGGTCTGGCCACAACACAGCCCGAGGCGCCTGATCGCAGAGGGAGGGAAAAATGTTCCTCGTGCCGCGGCAGGGTCCCCCTACAGGAGAGACGCTGCCGTGGAGAACCGGTTGGGACACAGTTTTTAGCGCCCCTCCCTAAGCCAGTTGTCCTAGAGGGGAGTCTGAGAGCGCCAGGCACATATCAGGAATATCCAATAAATGCCTTAAGCCAAACTTACTAAGGCTCAAGTTTCCTCAGTCCCTGTTTAGTACTTCACTTATTTTCAACCCTCTTCCCTGAGATCTCGGTTCGAGCTTCCGGAAATGCCAGCTCCTAGCAGGCGTCGCTCCACTCAGCCCTTTCTCCCCCTCTGGTCTTTTCTCTTCTCAACAACCCACCCCCCCTTCTCCCGTTCTTTCTCTCATTCCCTCCCTGTTTAGTTTATCCCCTTTACCCAAGTCATCTATTTTCTCCCTCGTTTCTTCTCTTCCCCCTTCCCGTTACTCCCCCTTCTATCGTTATTTTCTTATTTTCTCTATTTCCACATTTACCACGTTCCTCTCCCTCCTCCCTCCATTTACGCGTTTGCCTTTCATCTCTCTGATTTTATTTTCCTCTGGCTTCCCTCAGGCCAGCCGTCATTAGGTCGGTCTGGCGTCTTCCTCAGTTTTGTCTTTCTCCTCACTTCACTTATCCTCCCCCAATTTTTTTCTTCACGCTCTTCTCTAAACCCCACCTGCCTTCTTAGGTTATCTTGGTCTTTACCTTTTCAAGAGATGTGATGGGACACTTGGGGAAAAAGTAGAAAGGTGTCCTAAAACTGAGAGCTGAGAAGTTGTGAACTCTGAGGCACTGATATACTAGAGCGGGAGGTTGGGTGAATGCAGGGATCGGAACAACTCTGAACAGGTTGGTGCCCCGGGTCATACCTCAGGTTTGTGAAGTGTAGGGATGTAGTGGGTGGGCAAGTGGTAGACTTTTTTGGTATCTTTGCTCTTGGAAACTTGAAATACTTTATATGTGCAGGGTGAAGTAGTTATAGATTCCTGAAATTTTTTTAAACGATTAATTGTGCTCAGTTTTCACACAAACTCAAGTAGATTTCGGTCTTAGTCAGCAGACGGTCCCCACCCCCACCCCTTTTCTCTTGCATAATTCACCAGTCCACGGCCCTTGAATCGAACGGTGTATACTGCCATCTTGTGTCCACGACTGAACAATTTTTGTTTAGGTCACCGCTCAGAACTTTGGGAGGTAACAGAGGTGCCTCCTAGTGGAATCCCAATGTCATGGGGTTCTGAGACTAGGAGGGAAGTGGCTGAGGTGTAAACCTGTATTATTAGCCAGTCAGAGTCAAGAGTCTAGCGGAGCTCCAGGTAGCTTGAACCCCTGTAGATTGGTTTCCATAGATATGAAAATTGATACGCCCTGGGGTCTCGGTAAAGAACTTGACTGCTAAACGAAAGATCAGCAGTTTGAACCCACCAGCCAGTCCATGGAAAAGAAAGATGTGGCAATCTAATCCCATAAAGATTTACAGCCTTGGAGACCTTATGGGCCAGTTCTACTATGTTCTATAGGGTCGCTATGAGTCCGAATCGACTTGATAGCACACACCATCACCAACAGATAAGCAATTTCCTTCCAGTGCCACGAGCATCAGCCCTGTTTCCTAGGAATAAGGGTTTACGACAGATTTCTCTTCTCCAGACCCTGTGGGTCTTATATGTTGCTGTTTTTGTTGTTAAGTGCCATGGAATCTCTGTTTCAACTCATGTTGTTGTTGTTAAGTGCTGTCGAGTGGGTTGCGACCCATGGCGACCCTGTATAGGGTTTCCGAGGAGCAGCTTGTGAGCTTGAACTGCCGACTTTGCAGTTCAAACGGCTTTGCAATCTGGCGCATTAACCCACAGCGCCACACCAGGACTCCGTTTCACCTTATACCCAATATATTGTTGTTGTTGATGTGTGCCGTAGAGTCGGTTCCGACTCATAGCGACCCTGTACAGGGTTTCCGAGGCTGTAAATCTTTACGGGAGCAGAAAGCCTCATCTTTCTCCCGCGGAACAGCTGGTAGTTTCAAACTGTTGAGCTTGTGGCTCGCAACCCGATTCGTAACCACTATGCTACCAGAGCTCCTTATACCCAATATAGGGTCACTATAAGTTTCAGCTTGTAGTGATCCTATATTGGGTTTCTGAGGCTGTAAATCTTTAGGGGAGCAGAAAGTCTTATCGTTCTCCCATGGAGCAGCCGGTGGTTTTGAACCGCCGACCTTGTGGTTTGCAGTCCAGTGACTATTGTGCAGAACCACGGTGCCCCTGTAGGTCTTATATGTTGTTGTTAAGTGCTGTCGAGTCGGTTCCACATCATAGTGACTCTGTTTAGGGTCTCCAACGAGGGCTGGTGCATTTGAACCACTGACCTTGTGTTCAGTGCTGTATCCCACAGCGTCACACCAGGATATGGGGGCCCAAAATTTGCAGAAATTGAGGGGTCAGCATTCTGCCGTAGTGGACAGAAAATCAGAGACAAGCTATGTCCCTGGTTCTTGAGGTCACTGACCAAAGCAGCAGAACTGAGAACACGGCTGGCTCCTGTGTCTGCCTTCATCAGACTACTGAACATTGGTTACTCTATCAATCTCCTGGCCCGCAGAGGTTTTCCTTTCTTTCCTTCTGGGTCTTCTGTCTCCTCCTTTGTCTTCATCTTCTTTTCAATATTTCTGGGTAAAAGCCAGAGGAGGTCATAGAATATGAAAACTTAGATGAATTGTGTAGCTTTATGACCTATTAAATTGGGTTTTAATTGCCGTATTTATGATTTTCTTGTGTAAAATTCTTTTATGTTGAATGCAATGACAGTAAAATAGTGTTAGATTCAAAGATGTTTAAGTTGTCTATGAAGGACTGGTGGGACCTTTTGCTTCATACTTGCCTGAGTCCTCTTATCTTTGCGTATAACCTTGGGACAGGGCCCTTGGGTGCAGTATTTCCTTCTTGGCATTTAGCACCACTAAATTCAAGATTTTGTCCCCTTGACATTTCTCTGGTTGTAGTCCTTGCTCTCCAGCAATATTGTTAATAATTCAGGACAGCTTTGCATACTATATACAGACTGATCAAGAGCAAATATAATTTAGATATAGAAAAATCTAGATAGTTCAGAAAGCTGTTTGGTATTTGCATACAAGTCCAGCTTGTATTGACATATAGCATACCTCTGCAGGAAGTCTGACTGGGCAAGGCCTCTTTGGCCCCCCTCTATGAAACCTTACTTTGCTGCTTTGCTTTGTATTGAATGGAGAGACTCCAAGTAGCAAAACGTTCTTGCATAAACCCAGAGAGCAGAGGGAGGCCCACTTCTGGACAGATCTGGCGTCTTTCTGGGTGGAGCAGAAGGGAAATAAGGCACTCCTTCGTTCTCAGAGGGATTCATTCTACTTTACATTTGCCCTGTGTCAGTTATGGCGCTCTTGGGAATTCAGAGGTAAGTAAGACACAGTCCAAGCCCCCAAAGAACTCATGGCCTAGCTGGAGAGACAAATATGTAAAGAGACACAGTATAAGTGGTTAAGTGAGGCTCGATCTAGGTCGTGTGTGTGTGTGTGTGTGTGTGTGTGTGTATACACGTGTGCACTTTGACACTCACACACTTTTCAAGTTTGCTTTGGAAAGAGGGAAGGACAATCTGGATAGATAGAATAGGGACGAGGGGGTGTGGAGTACAAAGCAGTTCATTGTTAGTGGAGAACAAAATGTGAGAGATGGCGTTGTGAAAATTAAAGCTAGGACCCTGTGAGAAACATTAAAGAAATAGCTCTACTTCACATGTTTGCCATGCATTTAACAATTATTAAGAAGACGAAAAATGGATACCATTTATGGAGTCCCTGCTAAGTGCCAGGCACTTTACATATATTATCTCATTTAATCTCCACAACAACACTATGAAGTAGATATTATGATTCCCATGATGGGGTGGGCTTGAAAAAGTTAAAGAAGCTTTTGGGGATCACATGACTAGCAAGTGGCAGGGTTGCATTTGAATCCACAGCTTTCTGACTTCAAGCATGTACTTTTAACCATTGTTGTTGTTGTTAAATGCCGTCAAGTCGATTCCAACCCATAGCGACTCTGTATAGGGTTTCCAAGGAGCGACTGGTTAGCTTGAACCATCGACCTAGCAGTTCAAAACCATCGACCTTGCAGTCTGGCACTGTGGATTTTTTGTTGTTTTTTTAAAAAACAGTTTTTATTGTGAATTGAGTGATAGTTTACATGGGAGAACATTGGTTTTACACTCATCTTTTCATTGCAATAATTACATTCTCTTCCGTGCATCATCATTCAACAGTATTTGCTTCTATTCCCTCTGTTTTGGGGTTTTTTTGTGGGGTGTGTGTACACAAAAACACTCAGGAATATATAATAATTAAAACAACCACAGGGCACATTCTGAAAGCCTGCCTCCTGGCGGCAAGCACACAGTCTCTCTTTCCATGAGTCTAGAGTCCTCAGCTGCTCTATCTCTCATCTCTGCCTCCATCTCTGGTGTCGCGGCTTCTCTGGATAGGGTCCCACATTCCACTCGTGCTCTTCTCCCTTGATGGTCCTTGGGTCCTCTGTTCCTGGATTGTAAGATCAACTACTCCCCCGTTTTTGTTATAAAACTTCTATCTCTACAGTTGTGACAGTCGCAATTAGTCATGATAACAGTTACTCAGTATTGAATCATAAGAATCTTATCCCCATCTCTTTTCACCAGACCCATCTAGACAAGATGAAAACTATTCAGTGGG
>NW_006408677.1:2595804-2602873 GCF_000296735.1 Chrysochloris asiatica | reverse complement strand
GGTCGCCAGCAAGTTTACATACCTGCTCATGTGTTCCCTTTGAGTTTCAGTCTTGGAGGCGGTTTTGTCCTGCCTTAATGGCTCCCCAGTGAACATTTAATTTGTTCTTGTAGTAGCCAATCAGACTGCATTAGGTGACTTTTTGTAATGCGTTTATCAGACATTTACAAACATATCATCTGCTTCAAGTAGATTACATACTCAAAGAAAGCATATGCAACCAATGATTTACTGACTTTATTTGCGCAGTGAACAACCAAGAAGGAAATTGTTAGGTCTGGTATAATATTTAGTAGTATAAGAACTCAATTTTTTCCTTTAAATTTTATTTATTTTGTTGATGCTAATAAGAAGAAGTGCAGCCAGAGTGCTCCTTAGAGGCCAAGATGGCCAAACTTCGTCTTTCATACTTTGGACATATTGTCAGGAGGGAGCAGTCACTGGAGAAGGATATTATGTTTGGTAAGGTGGAGGGTCAGAGAAATAGAGGAAGACCCCCAACGAGATGGATTGCCCAGATGGCAACATTGATGGACTCAAGTGTGGCAACGATAGTGAGGTTGGCCCAGGATCAGGCAGTATTTCATTCTGCTGTGCATAAGGCCGCTATGGGTCGGTACTGACTCGATGGCACCTAACAACAACAACTGAGAATATACACAGCAAAACATACATGAACTCAACAATTTCTACCTGTATAATTCATTGACACTCATTAGTGTCTTTGGCCAAAGAAACATTCATACCCTTCCTTTTCTGACTTGTTCCTCCACCATTGTCATAAACTCACTGCCCTTTAAGGTTCCTGTTAAATCTTTCAAGTTACTGTTATCAATGGATCATATATACAGATATATGGATCATATATATGGTGGAGTCGTTTCCTATTCATAGTGACCATGTACAGGGTTTCTGAGGCTGTAAATCTTTATGGAGGCAGAACGCCTCGTCTTTCTTCCGCAGAGCAGCTGGTAGTTTCCAATTGCTGACCTTGCAGTTCACAGCCCAATTCGTAACCACTATGCTACCAGAGCTCCTTGGGTCATATATAGATCGTTCTTAAAAGAACATACTACTCAAGACAGACTTATTTTTTTTTTTTTTTTTTTAATAGTTAAGCTTTGTTTGGTTTTAAGAAGACTAATAACTGAAATTTTGATTATCTGATCTGTGCTAGGCAGAATGCCAAGTTCATTTTATGACATCATCCAGTTTAATTATTACAACAACTCTCTACGGTCTCTCTGAGCCGGAATTGACTCAATGGCATTGGGTTTTGTGAGTTAGTTACTACCATCATCTGCATTTAAGTGAGGAAACTGGGGCACAGACAGAGAAGTCACAGAGAACGTCTAGAGAACTTCAAATTAAGGCACACAATAGTCATTTTTAGGCAAGCTCATTTCTCTGCCATTGCTATTGAATTTTGTTAACTTTCTTACCTGGGAAAACCAAAGTATCCTTCTTGAAACTTATCACCATTGATCATCACAGATTTGAATGTGATAGAATCAAGAAAACAAAAGTAAGATCCTATATATGTATATCTTTGAGTTTCTGTCTTCGTGATTGTGCAAGTATTTCTAAATGAAGTTTTGCCTATGTGTGATATTGTGTGTGGATGTGGAGGTGTGTCTGAGTGTGGGTGTGTATGAGTGTAAGGGATTAGTTTAGAAGGGTGTGTGAGGTTGCGCTTCTTGTCTCATATTTCGTAATCTCAGTAGAGACAGCTTTCTCTACTCTTTTCCCACAATAATAATAGTTTAAAGTCAAGTCGATTGCCATCAAGTCGATTCCGACCTGTGTGTGTTACAGAATAAGAACTGCTCCATAGGGTATCCTTGGCTGTAATTTTATGGAAGCAGATTGAACTCAGCCCATATCTTCATTTCTGCCTTTCCCCCTCTTCCACTCACCAGCAGACCAATGTGGTCGCCAGCAAGTTTACATACCTGCTCATGTGTTCCCTTTGAGTTTCAGTCTTGGAGGCGGTTTTGTCCTGCCTTAATGGCTCCCCAGTGAACAATTAATTTGTTCTTGTAGTAGCCAATCAGTTTTAAAGGCCCAATCAACCGGGCCTTTAAAACTACCAGGGGTTCTGCAGGAGTACCACAGTACCACTTTGAACTACCAACCTTTTAGGTTAGAAGTTGAGCACCATCAATGAAAACTATTATAGTAAATTTTCTAGAAATGTTGTTTATTTCTTTGAGTTGACCTTAATGCATAGCAACCCCATGCACAACAGAACGAAGCATTGCCAGTCCTGCACCATACTCACTATTGTTGTGATGCTTGAGCCCATTGTTGGATTCACCGTGTCAATCCATCTCCTCTGAAACATGTGCATTACGGATGACCCTGCTGGTATTTGAAACCCCAGTGGCATAGCTTCCAGCATTACAGTAACACACAAGCCACCATAGTGTGATAAACTGACACACATGTGGGTTTTTCAAAAATAGTAGTAATGATAGTGTCTGTCCTCAAAAATCTCTATCTAGTTGCTTGCTAAAGAAGAGGGATCAGCAAAAAAGAGGAAGCTTTCCAATGTGATGGATTGGCACAGTGGCTGCAACAATGGGCTTAAACGTGATAATTATGAGGATGGGGCAGGACCAGGCAACGTTTCGTTCTGTTGTGCATAGGGTTGCTATGAGTTGAAGCCTACTCAAGGGCACCTAACAACAACAACTTTAAACACTAATTCATTTTACTCGAGTTTGAGTTTTCATTTTTCTGTTGCAACCAAGATTTGTTCTATCCAGAACTCCAACATTTTTTCCTGTTAATTAAAGTAAAATATATCCTCCTGTGGAAGGAGATCTACCAAATTATTAACAGTGATTACCATTAGAGAAGGAACTCTGGTAGCGTAGTGATTGCGAGTCGGGCTGCTAATCTCATGGTCAGCAGTTCGAAACTACCAGTGGTTCTGCAGGAGAAAGATGAGGCTTTCTGTTCCTGTAAAGATTTACAGCCTCAGAAACCCTATAACGGTTCAAGAACCGACTCCATGGCACATAACCACCACCACCTCTAAGGAGGGGTAGAATTAGAAGTGTGGAGAAAGGAGTCAATAGAGAGACTTTCTAGTTTGATTATTTCTTATCAAAAGATTTGTATGTTTTACTTATATAAATTCAAGATGTTTATTACTGTAAAGAAGTACTGGTGTGGTACTTTAGGATAAGCACTGGACTGAAAGGTTGGTTTGAACTACAAGGTCAGTGGTTCAAATCCACCAGTCACTTCTCAGAAACCCTATAGGGGATCCCTATGAGTTGGAACCGACTTAATGACACTAACCACCACCAACAACATTACTGTATTATTTTGTGTTTACTGCATAAGACAGAAACCTGTCAGAGGAAGAAAACTCAAATATTATCAGAGGCAGAAAACTTGTAAGATCTGGCAAAACAAGGCTGTCCTGTGGAATTCTGGCTCTTCCAGGTTTCATTGTACATGATGATTTTAATAAATTGATGGTACCGAAAGGTATAAAGAAGTCTTAAAACTCACCCACAAATCTGCCACTCAAGAATAACTCTTAGCCCACCCTGCCTCTTTATAAGACTCCCTGATGATGCTGTAGGATAAGTATTGGGCTAATAACCACAAAGATGATGGTTCAAACCCACCAGCTACTCACTTCAAGGGAGAAAAATGAGTCTTTCTGCTCTCAGAAAGATTTACAGTCTCAGGAACCTGTGATGGTTCACTATGAGTGGGAATCGACTCAGTGGCAGTGGTTTGGTTTGGTCTGTGTCTTTATAGAATTGTTCCATAGAGGTCATACGTTACTAATACCCTAAGATGTACAGTGTTTTCTTCTGCAGCTCACAGTCTGGAATTTGAGTTGTGGGGCAGGGAACAGACTGGACAGCACTTAACAGCAACATGCCACTGAGGCTTTCCCTCATTTTTGCTGATCTTCTACTTTACCAGATTTGCTGTCCTTTTCTCACTATTGATTGTTCATGATGACATGTCCAAAGTTAGTGAGCCGTTGACTCAGTTCCGATCATAGTGACCTTGTAAAGGGTTTCTGAGAATGGCTGGCTAGTGGGTTTGAACTGCTAACTTGCAGTTAGCAGTCCAGTGCTTATCCTACAGTGCCACACTGTTGTTGTTGTTGTTGTTAAGTTCCGTCGAGTCAATTCCGACACATAGCGATCTTGTATAGGGTTTCCAAGGGGCAGCTGGTGAACTTGAACCACTAACCTTGCAGTTCAAATGATTTTGCATTAACCCACAGCGCCACACCAGGACTCACTTAATATAATAACTGGCATATGATAAGTGCAAGGCTCCCTGCTGTTGCAATGTTTACGCACTTGACTGCTAACTAAAAGGTTGGTGTTTCCAACTTACCAGCTGCTCCACAGGAGCAAACACCTGGCAATCTGCTCCTATAAAGATTACAGCCTAGGAAACTCTTCGAGGATGTTCTACTCTGCTGCCTGAAGTCGTGATGAGCCAGAATTCACTCTATGGTGCACAGCACTAACAACATATAATAAATGCACAGTAAATGGTGGCAATTTATAGTGTTGTTGTTTTAGTGATTGTTAGGTTGTACTGGAGTGAGATATCATCTCTAATTGTCTGGGTTGTCTGACTCTGAAGTTTATCCTGCCACATCATTTTAAGTATGATGTCCCCAATCATGTTTATGTTCAGAGTTTTTCCTGATAATCACCTCTGGACCAACCACCATGACCACAATCACCAGTCATGTAGTGTACTCAAGTGGTACCCTCCAAAAGGATATAGAAAAAGAGTATTACTCTGGTTGCCTTGGAAAATATTTTCTGTGAGGTTATGAGACGATTCTCTGATTTTCTGATCAGTGCTGTCCCTGTATTATTAAGCTTATGACAATTGGTAGAAGTGAAATCAACAGTTTCCCCCCACTGCTTGGGCACTTCTGCTGTACTGGATCACAGGAAAGAACGTATGTAGGCTACAAGTATACTTACTCTTCAGTCAAACCCCATTGCTCCACAGCCAGCAGAAATTCCTTCCTTGTTAGCAGTTAGTGGTTACCTTTCCCTTCGTTTCTAGAGCCAGAACAAGTTTTAGTGTTTTTGCAGAGCTTCATAGATATTTTCATGGATTTTTGTAAAGGATGGATGTCCAACATCACTAGCTTGCTGCCATCTTAACCCAGATTTTCTTCTGATACAACTGCTCTTCTCGCTAAAGACTTAGCTAAAGGCACAAAAGTCTTTTGTTTTTTGTGGTCCTTTGTTACTAACTTTTCATCCCTCTCCATCCTGGGTACCCTTTTCTCACTAGCTATCTAATTTTATCCAACACAGATGTCCTCTTCCTTTTCGTAAGGAAAAACAGTGCTGTGCTTCTCTGAAGTTTTGTTATCTCTGGGAAGGTGGTTGATTGGTGATTGTGTGTTCTCAGAATAGGGTTTCTGAGTCTGTACATCTTTGTGGGATCAGAAAGCCTCATCTTTCTCCAGCAGAGCGATTGGTGAATTTGAACTGCTGACCTTGTGGCTAGCAGCCCAACTCGGAACCACTAGGACTCTTTCTCTCCAGGAAGAGGGAGGTTAAAGCCAGAGGAAAATTGACTGAATCTGAATGTGGGAGTGAGTAGGACTGGGGAGGGACACTACTTATTATCTTTCTCTCTGGGACTCCAGACAAATTACAGTGAGCAGGACAAAAGAAGGGTGGCCATCTTGGACAGTTAGACTGTTAGGCCTTGATATTGCCTCTAGATCCCAGGCTATTGATTAGGGATCCCTGGATCTAATATAGTTCAAAAATGGTTTGTGTTGCTGTTGCTGCTCCTTTTTTTTTTCAATAAGCTTCCTGAGGTTTATCTCCTTTCCTATATTAGCTTTCTAACTCTTGATGTTGTGATCTATTTGCTGTTTTCCATGCCTGGTAGCATTCTCATTTGACTTCCAGCTGCAACTTGAATTCTGGATTTGGCTTATCTAGCTCTTTGTGACTACTCCATGCATTGGCATACAGGCAGCCTCCAACTTACAGACCGGCTGAGTTCTCAAAGTTCATTCTGATGTTAATTATTTGGAAGGTGACATGCATTTTTCCACAGAAGGAAAATCATTGTTATAAATGATAGTTACATTTCCAGACCTGGTAGCATAGTGGATTATGAGTTGGGCTGTTAACTACATGGTTGGCTGTTTGAATCCAGCAGCCATGCTTTGGAAGAAAGATATTCTGTTGGTAAGAGCTATTCTGTTCCCATAGAGATTTACATCCTCTGAAACCCTATATAGGGTCACTATGTGTTGAAATGGACTCGACAGCACACGACTGCAACTCAAAAATTTATTTGTTAGCTATGTTGTTGTTAAGTGCCATCAAGTCAATTCTGACCCATAGGCACCCTGTATAGGGTTTCTGAGGAGCAGCTGGTGAGCTTGAACTGCCGACCTTGCAGTTCAAATGACTTTACAGTCTGGCACATTAACCCACAGTGCCACACCAGGACTCCCTACTTTAGTTTTACTAGAAATACAGGACATTTCCAATGAAAGACTAGACAATCTTGATAATCCAGCAAAAATGAGGAGACAATCCAGTAGAATGAAATATACATTCTCTTGACCACTGGCACCAGAGTCAAAGAAGGTGAATTGGATGAAGTAGATGAAACTTCCATGGAAGCTCTCAACAGGACTTACTGGAACTTTGAAAGCCTCTGGAGGATCATAACACTTGTTATTGTTGTTGTTAAGTGCCTTGGAGTTGGTTCCAACTCATAGTGACCTTGTATAGGGTTTCCAAGGAGTGGCTGTTGTTGTTGTTGTTGTCGTTGTCAGGTGCCATCGAGTCGGAACCGACTCATAGCGACCCCATGCACAGCAGGACAAAACAATGTTCGATCCTGGGCCAACCTCACTACCGCTGCCACACTTGAGTCCATCAATTATGCCACCTGGCTGATCCATCTCGTTGGGGGTCTTCCTCTTCCTCTCTGACCCTCCACCCTACCCAGCATGACATCCTTCTCCAGCGATTGTTTCCTCCGGACAATATGTCCAAAGTAGGAGAGACGAAGCTTAGCCATC
>NW_006408677.1:2583674-2592999 GCF_000296735.1 Chrysochloris asiatica | reverse complement strand
GTAGCTCATCTGAAACCTTTCCACCATGGGTGACCCTGCTGGTTATTTAAAACACCGGTGGCATAGCCCTCAGAATCACAGCAACTCAGACCACCACAGCACGACAGACAGACGAGTGGTGGCCGTTTGGTTTTATGTCTATACTGTCTCTTTAAATTTCGATGTCAATCTTGTGGCTGGTGACTTTAAAACGCTAACCTAGAGGTTAGCAGTCCAGTGCTTATCCTACAGTGCCATACCAGCATGTTGTTGTTGTTGTTAAGTGCCATCAAGTCAGTTCCGACTCAGAGTGACCCTGTATTTGAGGAGAAGCTAGTGAGTTTGAATCGCTGACCCTGTGGTTCAAACCAACATTGTGGTCCAGTGCTTAGCCTATAGTGCCACATCAGGACGCCATACTATCATAGTCTGGATCAAAACTAAGCATTGATTTAAGGCAGCCATTGAAAAGATTCTGTGAAGAATCCTCCCACCTGTTCCAGAAGCCCAGTAAAATTCTTTTCCTAGAGGTTTTTTGTTGTTTTATTTTGTTTTTGGCTTTATCTAGCCACCTTCTCTCTTTCCTCCACTTAGAATTTTGACAATGATCATTTTGAACCATTCTTCAAGTGTTTCTTCTATTTTTAGAACCTCTAATTCTTCCTTAATAGCAAAGAGTCAAGGAGGGCTTTCTGCTCCTGTGATCTCTATATTTGAAGTGGGAACTTGATGATCTCCAACAACTGGATTGTGTTTCCATCTTCCCCTCCTCACTGTGGCCTTTCTAATACCCTTAGCAGGTAGGTGTTCATTCAGCCTCCACTTGAATTGACTAGTGAAGTTCAGATTTCATTATCAAACAGATAAAAGATGGAAAAATAATTACAATCTCCTCTTTGTAGCATCTATCCATTAATCTTACTTTTACTGTACAGAACAGGAAGTCCTTCACACGTTTCATGATAGCTGTTCTATCCTCTTTAATTACCTCTTTTCTAGGCTGGTGGTAGTGGTGGTTATGTGCTGTGGAGTTGGTTCTGACTCATAGCGACCCTGCATAGGGTTTCTGAAGCTGTAAATCTTTATGGGAGCAGAAAGCCTCATCTTTCTCCCCCAGAATATCTGGTAGTTTCGAACTGCTGACCTTGATACTAGTAACCTGACACATAACCACTATGCTACCAGAGCTCCTTTTTCTAGGCTAAACATATTCAATTCCTAATCAATCCTCTGTGGCTCCTTGATCCTTAAGTAGATGCTTTGTTGTTGTTGTTGTTGTTGTTGCTGTGTGCCATGAAGTCATTTCCAACTCATAGTGACCCCCTATAGAATTTTCAAGGTTGGAAATATTTGTGGGAGCAGAAAACCTCATGAGACGGCTGGTGGATTTGAACTGCTGACCTTATGGTTCATAGTCCAGTGCTTATCCTATAGATCAGGGGTGCAGAATGTCCAGTCTGCAGGCTATATATAAGGCCTGCGAAATATTTGGTCTGGCCTTGCCAAGGCAAGCCACCACAATGTTGTTGTTAAGTGCGGTAGCATCGGTTCCGACTGATAGCAGTCCTATCTAGGGTTTCTGAGAAGCGTCTGATGAGTTTGAACTGCCAGTCTTGCAGTTCGCACCAGTACTCCAGTCATCACATTGTTGTTGTGGTTATGTGCTGTCGAGTTGGTTCCGACCCATAGCGACCCTGTGTAGGATTTCCGAGAAGCAGCTGGTGAGCTTGAACTGCCGACCTTGGAGTTCAAACTGACTTTGCAGTCCAGCGTATTAACCCATAGCGCCACATCAGGAATTCAAGCCATTACATTGTTGTTGTTGTTGTTGTTAAGGGCTGTTGAGTTGGTTCTGACCCATAGCAACCCTGTATAGGGTTTCTGAGGGGTGGTTGGTGAGCTTGAGCCGCTGACCTTGAGGTTCAAACTGACCTTGCAGTCCAGCACATTAACCTGCAGTGTCACACACGTTGTTGTTGTTGTGAAATGCCGTCGAGTTGATTCCGACCCATAGCGACCCTGTATAGGGTTTCGGAGGAGGAGCTGGTGAGCTTGAACAGCAGCTCTTGCAGTTCAAATGACTTTTCAGTCGGGCGCATTAGCCCACAGCGCCACACTGTTGCTGTTCTTGTTGTTAGGTGCCATCGAGTCGGTACCGACTCATAGCGACCTTATGCACAGCAGAACAAAACACTGCCCGATCCTGGGCCAACCTCACTACTATTGCCACGCTTGAGTCCATCGATGCTGCCACTTGGCCAATCCATCTTATTGGGGGTCTTCCTCTTTTTCTCTGTCCCTCCACCTTACCAAACATGATGTCCTTCTCCAGCGACTGACCTGACAATATGTCCGAAGTAGGAGAGACGAAGTTTGGCCATCTTGGCCTCCAGGAAGCACTCTGGCTGCACTTCTTCCAAACGGATCTATTGGTTCTTTTGGTAGCCCATGGCACCTTCAATATTCTCCTCCAACACAAAAGCATCAATTCTTCTACGATGTTTCTTATTCACTGTCCAGCTTTCACATTCATATGAGGTTATCGGAAATACGATGGCTTGGGTCAGGTGCACCTTAGTGAATAAGAAACATCGCATCCATATAAGGTTATTGAAAATACAATGGCTTGGGTCAGGTGCACCTTAGTCCTCAAGCTGACATCTTTGCTCTTCAACACTTTAAAAAGGTCTTGTGCAGCAGATTTGCCTAATGCAATACGTCATTTGATTTTTAGCACCACACTATGTTGTTGACCAAATACGTTGTTGTTGTTGTGAAGTGCCGTAGAGTCGATTCTGACCCATAGCCACCTTGTGTAGGGTTTCCAAGGAGCAGCTGGTGAGCTTGACCAAATATAGTCGGCTATTTTTTAAGTTTATAATTTGGCATAGACCATGAATGATGTTATAAATTTTGGCAGAAATAAAGGTTCCCCACCCCTGCTATGGAGTCCTGGTGTTAATGTGCTGGACTCCAAGGTCCCTTTGAACCACAAGTTTGGCGGTTCAAATCCACCAGTTAACAATAACAACCCCTGCTATAGAGCCACCGCACTCCCTTGTAGATGCATTAAAGTTTGTAAATGTCCCCTTTAAAATGAGGTACCTAGAAATGGACACATGACTCCATTTGTGCTTTGACTGGGACTGAATATATTGGCTCTGCTACTTCCTACAATCTTCTAGTGCAATTCTATGATTAAGTTAGCTTTAAAAAAAAAAAAAAAAAAGATAAGTTACTTCTTCACATTTATTGAACACGTACTTTGGATCAGGTACCTAGTATCTATGATAGAGGTTCTTGGTTCTTGGTTCATGGGGCCAGGAGATCATATAGCTACCCTTTTCCAATCCTTGTTATTTTCATCTAGTGTCCTCCAGGTCACCCCCTTATTAAGACACTTATAGTCTTCCTTTCCATCCCAACTCTGCCCAACATTCTAAGTGATTTTGATGTCCTTTTGATAGAAGTTTATCAATAATAGATGACCTATTGATAAACTTTATCTTTTCAAGCATTTTTACCTCTACTCCAATTCACTCTCCATTATTCACCTTACCCTCAACAGATGAACTCTTATTCCATTCTGAAAATCTAAGCTTTTAGATGCATTCTCCTGTCCTCACCCCAGCCTGCCACAAAGCTGTGTCCGCTACACATTCTAACCTCCTTTTCTCTAGTCTTGTGGAATATACATACTTTTTCAATTCAAGGCTAATCCATCTATCTGTGCTTTGGAGCCCATTCTCTCCCACCTCTTTGAAGATCATTTGTTATCAGTTATCCCTTCTCTCAACTCTCTCTTCAGCCACTCTTTCTACTGGCTCTCTTTCCATTCGCATTTAGGCATGCTCAAATTTCTTCCATTCAAAAAAGAGAAACAAACAATCAAAACTCTCCTTTGACTCTGTCCCCGACTGGCTCTCCTTCCATTATTACAGAAGCTTTTCAGGAGTATTTACACACTCGTTATCTCTGTTTCTTTGCCTTCCATTTGTAACTCAGCTCCCAACAGTCTGGCTTTTCTGCTCCACCACCAAACACCATTGTCACTGCTCTTGTAAGGAAACTTTCACTGCTCTTGTAAAGGAAACTTATGACCTTCTAATTGCCAAATTCAACACTTCTGTTTTTATTTTACTGGATCTCTCAGTTGCAGTCAAACATAATTGATCCTTCTCTCCCCACTGCCGTCCTCATGCCTCTTAAAATTGCCTACTCATTGGTTTTGGTGATGCTGCTCCTCTCTTGATGCTCTGATTACTCCTTCTCATACTCCTTCATTAAATGTCAGTCTTTCTTCCCCTGCTTCCTTAAATGCTGGTCTTTCCCAAGATTTCTTTTTTCATTCTATACCTTTCCTCTGGAGTTCTGGTGTGGTGCTGTAGGATAAGTGCTGGACTGCTAATAATAAGATAGATGGTTCAAACCCACTAGCCACTCCTTGGAAACTCTATACAGAGTCAGAACCAACTCAACAGCACTAGCAACATGACAACGACATACTTCTCACTTACATCATCACATCTTTTCCTATGGTTTTATCTACTATATTGTTGACTACCAAATTCATCTCTGAAGCTCCAGACTTCTCTTATGACCTTCAAACCTGTATTAGCAATTGATACCCGACATGTGACATGTTTCATGTTGTTGTTGTTGTTAAGTGCCATCAAGTCAATTCTGACCCATAGCGACTCTGTATAGGGTTTCCAAGGAGCACATGTTTCATAATCACCCCAAATACAAATCAACAAGTCACCATTTTGGTGACTCAGACTTTTGTCCACACAGTTGTGCAGGCCTGGAATGTGGGAGCTATCCTTAACTCCTCATTGACCCAGCCACCAAGGTCTGCCAAATCTATCTTCTAAGTATCTATCTGATGCCTCATTCTTTTGTGTGAATACAGCATAGTATTTCAGCCTGTCCATCATCTCTTTAAAACAAAACAAAAAAAGATTCAACTTCTTAACTGATTTCTCTGCCTCTTGTCAGATTCCCCTTTAATCGAATCTGACTTTCACATTGGTGTTACAATCTGTAATACAAATCATATCATATCAGTGCTCTGCTTAAAGCCCTACTGTGACATGGCTTCCCATTGCTTACTGGTACAGCCTAAGCTACACCATATGCTTTACAAGGCCCCTCAAAACCTAGCCCTATCGTTCAGCCTTATCCCCTATTATCCTTCCCTATCCTCTTTGCCCAAATAATGCCAAACTGAACACACGATCATGCCTTCATGCCTTTGTGGTGTTGTTGTTAAGTGCTGTCGACCCATAGCGACCCTATATAGTGTTTCTGAGGAGCAGCTGGTGAGCTTGAACTGTCAACCTTGTGATTCAAACCGACTTTGCCATCTACAGCATTAACCCACAGTGCCACACCAGGACTCCCCATGCCTTTGTACACAGTTATCTCTTATTAACACTTACTCAGCTTTCAAAATCAGACTGAGAGTATATCTAGATGAATACATAAGAAACCAGTGACAGTAGTTTGCCTCAGCAGAGAATTGGGTAACTGGAAAATGGGCAGGAGGCAGATTTATTGTTCCTGTCTTTTTCTACAGTCTGTACTTTGTATCATAAACCAACAAAAAAGGAATACAATATGAGAATTTAAAAATCAATAAACAGGCTTAGGTATCATGCCCTTTAGCAAGTCATCTTCCCTCTCTAGTTTTTTACTCTCTCTTTTGTGCTATCTCATGGCTTAGTATGTGCTTCTATAATTGTGACAACCACACTATGTTGTAATCTATCTTTTAATATGCCTATCTTGCTAGATTGTGAGCTCCTTGAGGGTAGGGACTATATCTTCTTTCTTAGGGTTTGCCTAGAATCTAGTCCTGGTGTGGTGCTGTAGGACAAGTAGTTCAAACCTACCAGTCATTCCTTGGGAACCTTATACAGGGTTGCTATAAGTTGGAACTGACTCAATGGCACTTAATAAGTATCCACCAAATACTTGTTGAGTCAATTCCAACTGTCAATTATCAGCCCCCTCATTTTAGGTGGCCAATTTCTAAGTTTCCTGTCCCTATCTACCCTGTGTACAGAGGGGATAGCATTAATACTTGATGTGAAGACTCCTTCCCTCTCTGTTGGTATTTACAGTTACTATCTCCATGAGTATAGGTCAGGTTCATCAAATTGTAGCAATTTACCCTTGTTTCCTTTGTAAAAAAAAAAAAATTTTTTTTTTTTTTTTTTTGGTAATCTTCCTCTCGTCAAGTTCTGATTATCAAGCCATTGAGGCTAGATCAAATTGGTACTGTCTGCAAGTTGGGGGTGTTCTTGTGCATCCTCCCTCACTTCATATCAGCTGGATGTTTCACTCTCAGCTCTAGCCCTCTGTGGCGATGTCCTTGTCCATGGGCTCAAGTGTCCTCAGGTCTCACCACACTTTGGACCAACTAGCCCATCCTCTCCTCTCTCTCATCTCCAGGTCAATGGTTGAACTCAGCACATTTCTTCATTGCTGCCTTGCCCCCTCTTCCATTCACCAGTAGACCAATGTGGTTGCCAGCAAGCATACATGCTTGCTCGTGTGTTCCCTTTGAGTTTCAGTCTTAGAGGGGAGATTGTCCTGAAGGCACTTGATAGCTTGCCTTGATGGCTTCCTGGTAAACAGCTTGCTTATTCTTGTAGTAGACAGTCAGGCTGACATTTCTGTTTTGGGTTTTTCCTGGTGATCTTTCTTTGAAGATGCATCTTCTGTCACTGTAGCTGTTCCAGGCTGGTTTGTCTGTCCTTTCTAGTAGGAATGTCCCACCTCAGCAGGTTCTGGATGGGACTCAGGATTCCACCTAGGGTCCTATAGTCTATAAAGGCTTTGTGAGAGGCCTAATTCACTGGGCAAGTTGTAGAACCCCTTTTAGGTATTCCAATCAGTTATAGGCTGAAGACGGGCTTAAAAGTTTTCTCTATCAGTAGGCAAGGGAAACTAATATTCATAAGACAGTCAAGCATTTTAATATTACTTACCCTCTTCAAGCTATACTTACATCCCTGTATCCCAGAGCCCTGCTGTTCCAAGGTTGAACATGCATCACTATTTACCTCTGTCCCACTTAGGACATGCAAACCTGTGTCAGTGTTCCCCTATCTATCTTGTCCTTCCGCCTCTTCTCCTTCTTGTATTGCCCTCCCCAACACCCGAACTAAACCCCCCACTTCAACCCCATTAATTATTCCCTCCATTTAAGACAGTCTATTTTATCCTGTAATCTACCTGACCTTCCCACCACCTGGATATCTGTTCCTCTGTGTTTACCTTCTTTCACATTGTAATTGTTTTGATCATAGACTGACCTTATAATTTTAGTCTGTTCTTGACTCTTCCATTTGTCAATTGAGTTCAGGGTGATGCTTCCACGTACGTCATTCTCTAGTTGTCTGTTCTTGTTGGTTCTCAGTCCACAGAACTTCCTTTAGGATGTTTTTCATAGCAGGGTTGCCTTTGGCAAAATCCCTTAGATTCTGTTTATCTTGGCATGTTTTGTTTACACCATTGTATTTGATTGACAGCTTTGCTGCATAGAGGATTCTTGGGTGGCAGTTTTTTGTTTTTTGTTTTTTTCTTTCAGGGTTTTATATATGTCTCCCCATTGCCTTCTTGCCTGCATGGTTTCTGTTAAGAGATCCGAGCTTAATCTGATATGCTTGCCTTTGTATGTTACACTTCTCTTTTCCCTATCTGCTTTTAGGATTCTGTCCTTACCTTTGATTTTGGAGAGCTTGATTTTTATATGTCTTGGTGATTGTCTTTTAGGGTCTATCCTTCCTTGAGTTCATTGAGCTTCTTGAATGCTTATCTATTTGCTTTTCAGGATGTTAGGAAAATTTTCTTCCAGAAGCTCTTCAACTATCTCCTCTGTGGACTTGTGTGATTCTTCCTGTTCCAGAATGCTGATAATTCTTAAATTATTCCTCTTCATGTTGTCCAACATGAATCTTAGGCCTTCTTCAGATTTTTTTTTTATATCCTTTTTTTGTGTTTGCTCTTCTATCTTACTAGTGTTGAGAGATTTATCTTCTAGCTCACTAGTTCTGGCTTTTAACTCTTCAATTCTACTCCTTTGCCCTTTCAATGTATTTTCCATTTCTGATATTCTATTACTAATCGTTTGGACCTCTTTCTGTAGGTTTTGAATTGTTTCCAATGCTGTATCTATTTTATTTGATTGTTCCTGTAGTGATTTCCTGATTTCTTTATTATTTTTCTCAACTCCATTGTATAGTGTTTTGATACATTTTATAATCATGTTTTCTGAATCCCTTCTCAGGCATTTCCAAAGCCTGCCCATCTTCTAGTATGGAAGTGTAGGTCTACTTCCAGCTCATCTGCCTCAGTCATTTTATCTCGTTTCTGGACATGTGCTGATATGGTCATCTACTTCTGTTTTTTGGACATATTCAAGAGTTATCTGTGGCCTTAATACTTAGATGGGTCTGTATTTTGGTATTTTTTATTCTTTCTGATTACCTCCAGGTAGACGTGATCAGGAGATGGGCTTCTGTTTTCACTCTTCTTCCTGAGAAATTTCAAGATGCCACTGTTGGTCATTGGAACATAAGTCAGGATTTAATTTTCGCCTGTTTCCTTTTTAGTCTGCCTGTCCCGCTCCACAATCCCTGTTCAGGCCTTTTTCCTAGTGATAAATAGTTCAGGGCTGGCTGTGGTCATCTGGTTTTAAGTGGAAACTGTCAGTTTAAATTTCGAAGAGAACTGTGTGCATGCGTAGTAGAACCCTCCTGGGGTGGGGGTGGGGTTTGGGGTGGGGGCGGGGTGTCTACTCGCTCAGGCACCCCCTATAATCACCAGAATGGAGGTGCGCAGACAGCAAGAGACCAATGAACAGATACCAAAAAAAACCCCACACAATGTCCGTGCCTTTATCTCCGTGGTTCTGTCAGGCATCCATGGCTGTTCTGATCCTTCCCCTGCTTGGTCTCTACCAAGATGACGGCTCCAGGAGCAGCTGAGTGCCTTGAATTAGAAAGCAATGGGTTTCTTGTTTCTGCTACAAATTCCCGTAGCTGTAAGCCTTCCAACCTTCTAAATATTCTTTTATATGTGGTTCAGAGTTCTGGGACCATCCCCTGAGCCTGCTTGGTCCATATTCTGTGTTGTTGTTGACGGAGCTCTTCACTGCACTTACACCCGATCCACCATATTATTTGTTCCCTTTACATTTACTCTTGTTAAACATCATCCATCACCTTGCCAGTTGGGCTCCAGCATCATCTAAGGTGACTGAGATACTTTGACTGAGATACTTTTGTGATCATAAGTAGATTTGATAATTTTGAGGTCCTAAGTAGATTTTATATAT
>NW_006408677.1:2547484-2583574 GCF_000296735.1 Chrysochloris asiatica | reverse complement strand
GGCTTTCTACTCCCGTAAAGATTTACACCCTCGGAAACCCTGTACAGGGTCGCTATGGGTCGGAACCGACTCGACGGCACTTAACAACAACAACAACATGCCTTAGTCTGAGTCAAGGGACTCCTGGCGTAGCACTGTAGGATAAGCGTTGGACTGCTAACCATGAGGTCGGTAGTTCAAACTCACCAGCTGTTCCTTGGAAATCCTATAGGTATACAGGGTTGCTATGAATCGGAACCAACTTGACGGCACTTAACAACAACATTCTGAGTCAAGGAGCCCTGGCAGTGCAGTGGTTAAAGGCCTAGCCTGCTAGCCAAAAGGTTGCTCTTCAGGAGAAAGATGTGGCAGTCTCTTTTCATAAGGATTTTTTATTGTTGTTAAGTGTCATAGAGTTGGCTGCAATTCATAACAACCCTGTATAGGGTTTCTGAGGAGTGGCTGGTGAGTTTGAACCGCTGACCTTGTAGTTAAACCAATCTTGTGGCTCACTGTTATCCTATAGAGCCATGCCAGGACTTCATAAAGATTTAAAGTCTTGGAAATTCTGTGGGACAGTTCTCCCCTGTCCTATAGGGCCATGATGAGTCCGAATTGACTTCACAGTTTTGGTGTTTTGGGGTATTTTGTGTCAGTCAGTCACTGAATCACAGAATTGTAATAATTTTTGTAATGTGTACCATTGATTGAACACCGACAGTGTTGGACACTGTGCTAGATGCTTTTCTGTATGCTAGGGTCACAGTATTTGTTGCAAAATAGTTATACCCAGTTTACAGATGAGGAAATCAAAATCAGTATGACTATGTTCCTTGCCCAATATCATATTACTAGTAATTGGTAAAGCTGAGATTTGATTCGAGGTTTTTTGATTCAAAATTCATGTTTGATCCATAATACCACTCAGATTAAGAGGGTCTCTAGGCAAGGGGTTCTCCAAGTTTTGCTTGAACCCCTAGGCGCCTAGCGCTTATTGCTTCTCAAGGCAGCACATTCCATCTTTGAACTGCTCTGCTTTAAAAATGCTTGTTTCCAGTGAACCAAAATTATAAAACAATGTCATGGGAAGACATGGCCAAGAATAGAGCCTTTGGCTCTCTACTAGAATGTCTCTTTGAGTCTGACACCAAAACATTTTTTGACTTGTTTCTCACTCACCTCACTGCAATGGAATTGGTTCCAACTCACAGTCACCCTGTATAGGGTTTCCAAGGTTATAAATCTTTATGGGAGCAGAAAGCCTCATCTTTCTCTCACAGAGCAGCTGGGGAGTTTGAACTGCCAACCTCGCAGTTAGCAGTCTAGTGCATATCCTACAGTGCCAACAAGCTTGTTCAGCTATGTTCAACTAGTTTTACAAATTCATCTTAACAAACAGCTCAAATATCCAGCCTATTTTTCTGCCATCTCATCTACAAGGATATTACGGGAAACTTTGTTCAATTCCTAGATAAAATGAAATTCACTATAGCTATCACATTCTCTAATCTGCCGATCTAGTAACCAGATCAAAAAAGGAAATGAAGGTCTGGGAGGGATATTTGTTTTTTAACGGGCAATTTGTCAATGACTCAACATAATGAGTTTCCAGCTGCAGGCTGTCAGACAACATTGATGGGCTGTCCGGAAGGTGATTTGGGGGCAGGGAGCTTCCTACTGCCCCTCAAATGACATCTAAATAAGCAGCTCCTCCTCCCCCTCCCCACTGACCACCCCCATTTCCATCGTTCTGTATTTTCCTTTGATGGTGCTCTGCTGTCACGCATGTTGTTTTTTTCTCTGCCTGGTTCATTCCCTAAACTCCTTTCTCTCCCTCCCCCAAAACACACACACATACACACACACACACACACCCCTTTGTCCTTTGAGAATCAGTGTATACAGTCCCTCTTCTAGAAGCCTCTTTGAGTCCCCAAGGTGGGTTCAATGCCTCTCCTCTTGTGGAAGTGCACATATTTTTTGTCACACAGTGTGTATGCCGTGGATTCGGTTCCGACTCATAAAGAATGACCCTGTATCGGACTTCGGAGGCTGTAAATCTTTACAGGAGCAGAAAGCCTCATCTGTCTCCCGCAGAACAGCTGGTAGTTTCGAACTGCTGACCATGATATTAGCAGCCCGATTCGTAAGCACTACGCTACCAGAGCTCCTTGTAATACAGTAGGTTCCAATAAATGTTAGTTTACGTCTCCTCTTTCCCCATGCACATCTCTAGAATAATATTGATTATATTGAGTTTACTTATCTGGCTTTATCGGTAGATTTGGAACTCACTTGTTTTTTCATTCATTGATTGCATGTCTCCCAAGTGCGTAAGATTCTGTTCATGCTGAATGCTAGGATACAATGATTTCTGAAAATCATACTTCCACAGTGTCATTTTTATGGTTATGTTCATAGCACCTTGTTGTTGTTGTGTGCCATCAAGTTGGAGCCGATTCATAGCTGTAATTAAAAGTGATTTTTGGTAATTGATTAGCTATAAAGATAGGAGCCAACCAAATACAGCCCAACTTCCCTATCAGGAAGCTTTGAAAAGTTGGATTTTATTAGCATAATTCTGGAGTCAAAGAGTATCCATTTTTAGAGTTTGCCTTACATGATCCTTGCTTTGCATCTGAACATTAATGTTTTCAATATCTACAGTTTGTACTTTTGTGTTCCTGCTATAACGTTCCTTTCTTTTCCCTCACCTAATTTAATTTACAGCTTTGTTGGTGTAACTGCTGCCAGTCTGGATCAAACACAGGACTCCCAAGCCCACCAAGTGGGTACCAACTCCAACAACCTGAAAATACTACTTAGCGATTCCTCTGTGGAGCTGAGCGAATACCGCGACCGTCAATTCGATGGCAATGTTGATGAGCAAGAAAAGCTACTGAAGGAAAGCTCCACATTGTATGTGGGGAATCTTTCCTTTTATACAACTGAAGATCAAATATATGAGCTCTTTAGTAGATGTGGTGACATCAAGAATGTATATATGGGCCTGGATAAAATTAAAAAAACGGCCTGTGGTTTCTGCTTTGTAGAATACTACAGTAGAGCAGATGCTGAAAATGCCATGAGGTTCCTAAATGGGACCTGTCTAGATGACCGTCTCATCCGTACGGATTGGGATCTAGGCTTTAGAGAGGGTAGGCAGTATGGCCGGGGCCGATCTGGAGGTCAGGTACGAGATGAGTTTCGTGAGGATTTTGATGCTGGCCGAGGAGGCTATGGCAAAAAGGTCCAGGCCCGTCGTAAGAGAAAAATCCGCAAGCAAAAAAAATTCAGCTTTCGCTCCTCAAACATCAGGTCTACAAACAAACCATTTCATTATAAGTTCAAATCGCTTGTGGAGAAGAAACCCCTTTGATGTATTTTTCTCACTGAAAAGTTATTAAATGACATGAGCAAACAAAAAGTCCTTTTGTTTTTTCTTGACTTTGCGGCTATGTTAGATGACCAGTTTGACTATCATATAGTCAAAAGCAGCGTTCTTAAAAGTAGATTATGTTTGTAAGATCTGAGTCAACGAAAGCCCAACTTTTCTTGTAAGACTTGAGTTGGATTTGATGATCATGTTTTCCTGAGGTCTGAAACTATCATTTTTAAGAGCTTACATAAAATAAAGGCAAATAAATTGTGGGAAAATTTAAATCATCAAAGGAATACAACATTATTTTAAAAAAACAAAACATATGGAAGGGTTTATAATGAAAACAAAAACCCTCGTGCCCAAACCCTTCCTACATCAGGTTTGTTCCTGAGCAACAATGAAAACGTTCTTCCTGACATTTTAAACATTCCTTGCCTGGTTGTTGTTGTTAAGTGCTGTCATGCCGGTTCCGACTCATAGCGACCTGATTTAAGATTTCTGAGGAGCAGCTGGTGGCTTTGAACTGCTGACCTTGAGGTTCAATCTGACCTTGCAGTCCAGTGCATTATCCTGCAGCACCACACCAGGAACTCCATATTTCTTTCCTAGTAGTTACCTTCATACCTTTAACCCTTTCATGACCGAATGATTTTCTGCTTTGAAGTTTTGCTTGATGCCATGTATTTTCAGTAATGGAAGACATGCTGAAATCAATAATAAAAAAATAATAATAATGTTCTGAGGTAATATGGATTTTGATACAATTATGTCAGATGCATATGTCCCAGGTCGTAGGGCTGGTGGGTGAAGCCCTTTCTTCAGATTCACAAAGTTATGCAGGTCATCACTAGACAGTGGTATGTACTCCAATTGGGATATCAGCTTCCCCAAAACCTGAAAGGCTGAAAATGTTAGCTGGCGAGATATGTCTTATGGGTTATGAAAAAGTTAAATGACATAAAAGGGTTCAATAGCACTATTCTCCTTTTCAATATTATCTATTGCCTTCCTGCTATGGTAAATAAGGAGCCCTGATAGCATAACAGATTATGGGCTGGCTGCTAGTTGCAAGGTCAATCCATAGTTCAAATCTACCAACTACTCTGCGGGAGAACTATGAAGCTTTCTGCTCCCATAAAGATTTACAGCCTCTAAAACCCTGGACAGGATCGCTCTGAGTTGGAACCCACGTGGACTTCTCTTCTCTTCATTCTTTCAACAGTTATAAAACTTTAATTTCTCTATTGTTACACAAAGTGTCTTAGGTTGGATTTTCTAAAGAAGCAAAACCAGTGAAATACGATATACATATATATAGAGAAAAACAGAGAAGTTTATTTTCAAGGAAATGGTTTACAATCACAGTCCCAGCTCCCCAGGGGAAGAGAGAGTGTGAGTGTATATGCCTTTCCTGCGTGTTGGGAGCAGGCCACACCCCCAAAGGAAGCGTCCCTTTAATTGTTCATAGCCACTCATCATAGAGTTAACTATGCCTGTATTCGGTTTCATCACCATGGGAATAAGCACATCTCAACATCTAAACCTCAGGAAATCCTGGCCTAGTCAAGTTGACACAGAACCCTCAGCATTACATAACATAAGACACCCTGGTTGTCCCGTGGGCTAGACTTTGATCTGCTCCACAGGGGAAAGATGAGGCTGTCTGCTCTCTTAAAGACTGACAGTCTCAGGAACCCTATACAGGGATGCTATGAGTTCAAGTAAGGAGCTCTGGTAACATAGTGGTTACAAATTGGGCTGCTAACCTCAAGTTCAGTAGTTTGAAACCACTAGCTGTTCTGCGGGGAGAAAGATGAGGCTTTCTGCTCCAGTAAAGATTTAAAGCCTTGGAAACCCTGTACAAGGTCGCTATGAGTCGGAACCGAGTCCACGGCACATCACCACCATGAGTTGTAGTCAACTCAATGGCAATGGAATTTTACTGGTAATTACATAAGATAGGTTAGATTGTTGCTTATTGTTAAGTACCGTGGAGTTGGTTTCGACTCATAGCGACTCTGCACAGGGTTTTCGAAGCTGTAAATCTTAACGGGAGCAGAAAGCCTCATCTTTTCCCCGCAGAACAGCTGGTAGTTTCGAGCTGCCGACCTTGAGGTTAGCAGCCCGATTCGTAACCACTACACTACCAGAACTCCTTGGGTTGCAGAAACAAACAGCCCCCAAACCTTAGAGATTTAATATTACTAAGGTCTACTCACACTATATTCCACAACGGATTTCCTGGGGTGCTCTGCTCTATGCTATGATCATGCACCTTCTGGGATTCAGGCTGAAATGATGTAGGTGACAATGGCAGAAGGGAAAAGAGAAAGTGGCAGAACATGTGCTGACTCTTCAAGCTTCCACCCAGGCACAGATCACTTTCATGAACATTCAAAACATGTCACCTGACCAAGATCGACTCTACAGACATGGAGAATTATGATCTATCTGCAGGGAAGGGCCCCAAATATTAGGGATGCATTATATAGTTTGGTTCAGATATTTGTTTAATTTTATGTACGTTTCTGGTTTTGGTTCCACCAAATAGTGCTCCCCATCCACAATGTAGGATGACATTCTCCTTTGATATTTTCCTCCAGCTCTCCTCCTTCTCGTCTTCTCCTCAACTTCTTTCTCCAGTCCTTTTCATTTCACATTGCCAAAGTTGATAAGAAAGTTGCTCTGTCTTTAAGTTGATTCTAAATGTTTTAAATTAACAATGTTTTTTTTTTTTTATTGTGACTACATATTATTCTCTGCAATGCTAAAGAGAGTTCATTGGTTCCCCACCCCCAGAAATTTTATTTACTTTTCTCTATTTTTTTTTAAACTAAAGAGCCCTGGTTATGCAGTGATTAAGTGCTCAGTTGCTAACTAAAATGTTGGCAGTCCATAGGAGAAGGATGTGTCAGTGTGATTCCTTAAATATTACAGCCTTGGAAACCCTAGGGAGCCGTTAGACTGCTCTATAGTCTTGCTGTGAGTCAGAATTCACTCAATAGCATATGGGTTTGTATTTCTAAAACTATGTGCCTTTATAACGTCCTTGATTTCTTTCAAACACTTCATAAAGATCAAGTCTTCTATGGAAACTACTCCAGTTGATCTGTCTGACCTGTTGCTTCTATCTGGATTCATTACTTTCTAGACCATTACATTCTAGACTAGAGTTTCTTCATTTCAGTGATTTTTTTTCTTTTTTTTTTGATTGTTGTGGGAAGCTGTTCTGTGCATTATAGGATGTTTAGCAACATCCCTGACCTCATCTATCCTCAGATAGCAGTTGCAATGCCCCTCCCAACTACTGACAACCAAAAATGACTCCAGGCATTGCCCAACATTCCCAGGGTTGAGAGCAGCAGAATCGCCCTAGATTGAGAACCACTGTTCTCTATGTAGTTGTCATCCTGGAACTTTTTTTTTTTACTGTGGTACTAGGTGGAATGACAATTTCAAATATCCTGTGTTTTTCTCTTGA
The DNA here is from genome assembly GCF_000296735.1 of Chrysochloris asiatica. Taxonomy (NCBI): domain Eukaryota; kingdom Metazoa; phylum Chordata; class Mammalia; order Afrosoricida; family Chrysochloridae; genus Chrysochloris; species Chrysochloris asiatica. The sequence continues at coordinate 2,576,732 of NW_006408677.1, read as the reverse complement.
GTAGTTTACTCGCTTGTTTTGCCTAAGCGTACCATCAAGGTACTTTCTAAGATAAGTTAGGTGGTAAATAAATAGACTTTCTGAGTCATCTTTATTCTACTCACTTACTTGATAGTTTGCATTGTTATAGAATTCTAGATGGAAAATTATTTCCATTAGAACTTTGAGATATTACTCTATGATCTTCAAGCATCTGTTGTTGTTGTTGTTGTTAAGAATCGTGGAGTCGGTTCCGACTCATAATGACCCTGCACAGGGTTTCCGAGGCTGTAAATCTTTACGGGAGCAGAACTCATCTTTCTCCTGCGGAACTGCTGGTAGTTTCGAACTGCTGACCTTGCGGTTGACAGCCCAGCTCATAACCACTACGCTACCAGAGCTCCTTTTCTAACATCTATTAAAAAGAGCTCTGGTAGCATAGTGGTTACGAATTGGGCTGCGAACCGCAAGGTCAGCAGTTCTAAACTACCAGCTGCTCCGTGGGAGAAAGATGAGGCGTTCTGCTCCTGTAAAGATTAACAGCCTCGGAAACCCTGTGCATGGTCACTATGAGTCGGAACCGACTCCATGGCACTTAACAACAACAACATTGGCCATTAAATGTTTGTTCCAGTTTTTATCTCAGTGGGAATTTTCAGTCTGTTCGTTATCACTGATGTCCTGAAATTTCACAGTTGTATTTTTTGTTTTGTTTTCATTTACAAAACTGGATTTTCAAGGGACACATTCAACCTGCGGACATGCTTCCTTAATTTGTCTTTTCTTGTACTAGTTATTTGTTATTTCTTCCTTTCCATTTTCTCTGTTCTATCCTTCTGACTACTGTTACCTAGATATTGATGTCTTGGATTGATAATACCCTAATTTTCTTGGGCCTTAATAGTGTAAATCAGTTCAGGTAATTTCCTCCCTGTGGCACATAATTGCTTCAGAAACCTAGATTTAAGCCAATCAAAGGTTGACAATCCCATGATGATAGTTTTCCCAGACTGTAAATCTTGATGGAAGCAGCTAGCTTCATCTTTCTCCTGTGGACCAGCTGGTAGGTTTGAACCACCAACCTTGTGGTTAGGAGACCACCGCTTAACCTACTGGGCCATCAGGAGAAAAAGGAAGCAAAAAATTTTGTGCCCTTGATGAGATTTTTGAGTTGTTGAATCAATTAAACTTGTAGTCAACACTGTGTCTGGATGTCCTATTCTATAATATATAAGTGAACATTTAAGCCACTTTGAGGCAGGGTTTCTGTTAATGTGATACAATGATTATATGCCCCCCCCCCTTAATTTAATCTTTGTATGAGAAATTGGAGTCATGGTATGGCACTGTAGGATCAGGCACTGGACTGTTAACTACAAGGTCAGTGGTTCAAACCTACCGGGCGCTCCTCAGAGACCCTATACATGGTCGTTATGAGTTGCAACTGACTTGACATCACTTCACAATGACAACAACATGGAGAGATTAGATTGATACCTCATGAGACCACACAATCATCTCCATGGTTCATGATTCCTGACTTGAAAAGCTGGATAAAATCACCTTTTTACTCCTGACTCCTTCATCATGTGACTTGAGATCCTTCCTGAATGGTGGAGAGAAAGGAATGGTCATTTTATAGAATGACCATTATGTGCTAGGGTATAGCGCTGTAGGATAAGGACTGGACTGCTAACTGCAAGGTCAAGGTCGGTGATTCAAACCCACCTTGGAAACAGGGTTGCTATGAGTTGGAACCCACCCTACAGCACTTCACAACAACAACAACATTATGTGCTAAGAAGATATGGCGGTACAGTGGATTAAGCAGCAGGATAAGTATTTGGCTTCTAACTGAAGGGTCAGCAGTTCAAACCCACCAAACACTCTATAGGCGAAAGATGAGGCAATCTGCTTCTATAAAGATGTACAGCCTAGGAAACCCTATGAAGCAGTTCTACTTTGTTCTATAGGGGCTTTATGAGTTGGAACCAACTCGAGGGAAGTTGGATTTTATTATGTACTGGGCACTTTGCTGTTGTTGTTAAGTGCCATTGAGTTGATTCTGATTCAGGGACCCTGTATAGGTTTTCCAAGGAGTGGCTGGTGAATTTGAACTGCCGACTTTGCAGTTCAAACCAACATCGCAGTCAATTGCTTATCCTACAGCACCACACTGGAGACTTTAAAATACAGCTTCATTTGCTCCTAACAATAGTTTTGTGTCTGTTATACTGATGAGGAAACTGAGGGTGGAAGAGGTCACCAAATAGTAAATGGCAGAGCTGGGATTCAAATCCAAGAAGTCTATGTCAAAGCTGGTTTCCTGAATCATTACACTTTATTGTCTCTTTCCCATACCTTCAGTCAGGCCACTAGTTCCAACTCACTCTTCAAGGGTCTCTTCCCTCAGGGAACCATTCCTCTGATTGCATCGCATATGAGTTCTCTCTCCGTCAAGAAAGATCAGGTGTGTTCTCTTTTTTTGCTTTCACCTCCAGGGTCACTCCGACTCTACATCTAAAGATACCTAGTCTTTATTCTCTAAGGGAGAGTGGGACATCTGACGAGTTTCTCTGGCAAACTTGGTTTGCTCAGCAGGCAGCTTCTTCTTTCTGGAACTTTCCAAAAATAGAAAAATTGATTTTTTAAAGTGATGGGATTAAACTTTTTTTTTTTTTTTTTAAATATAAAGTGTTTCTTGAGAGGTAAGTCTTAGAGAACCTCTCAGCCACTCCTCCAAGTACCTGCCCACATGGCCTGTTTCCAAGGATGCCTATTTCTAGGCTCTGAAAACATTTTAAGCCATGTGTTGTGAAGCATATTTTTGGCTAAACAAAGGGACTTCCATGTTGTATGGATAGTTTTTCCACAAGTTTTTCGAAATAATGCTGAATATATCAATAGAATAAAGGATAAACACCACATCATCTCAGTAGATGCAGAAAAAAAAAATCAATAGCATTTCATGGCAAACACAGTAGGAATAAATGGAACTTCCTCACCTTAATAAAGGATGTTTATGAAAATTCCACAGCTAACATCACATTTAACAGGGAAAGGCTGAACTATTTCATACTAAGATCAGGAACAAGGCATTTTTGTTTAACGATGTAGTTAAATATTAGCATTGTAGGTCTAGTCAGGGCAATTAGGGAAGACAATAAAATAAAACCATCCAGTTTGGAAAAGAAAAAGTAAAACTTATCTTTATTTGTAGATGACATGATCCTGTCTACAGAAAATCCTAAAGAATCCATAAAAAAAGAACCTTTAGAGCTAACAATAAGCTCAGCAAGATGTCAAGGCCAATATATGTATTTTTTTAAAACCCATTTTTATAATAAACAATCCGAAATGAAATTAAGGAAACCTTTTATTTTTCTGAGAATAGCCCAAGCAATCAAGATGTATTTGGTTTCCAAAATAGCCAGGTAAGGGTTACACAAGCCTCAAGCCTGGTGTATTAACTTCAGGAAGGAAGGAAGTCATAATGCAGTCATGTATATTTACTTGTTGGATGGTTCTAACTATGTGTTAAAACCTCAATTGTACATATTCACTGAGGCCTCAATAACTGAAAGCTCCTGGACCTTGGAGCTTTCTCTTTGGTGGCCTCTTGAATTGATGAGATCATCTTTACATGGGAGAGTATGGCCTTCCCTGGAGACAGTGGTAAGTCTCCTGCCTCCACCTATCCCAGATCTTGTTTGATGAATCTCATCACTGGCATCCTTTATGGTTATATAAATGAGTAGCTATAAGTACATGTAATACTCTCCATGAAGTGTGAAACTGTAGGATAAGCACTTGGCCAAAAAGTTGGTATGAACCGCAAGGTTGGTTCAAACTCATCAACTGATCCTTGGAAACCCGATACAGGGTTACTGAGTCAAAAACAGACTCTATGGCACTTAACAACAACAATATAATGACTTAAGGAGTCCTGGTCTGGCGCTGTAGATAAACATGAGACTGCAATGTTGATTTGATCTACAAAGTGGTGGTTCAAACCCACCAGCCAAACCTCAGAAACGCTATACAGGGTTACGATGAGTTGGAGCTGACTTGACGGCACTTAACAGCAACAAATAGTGAATTAACAGACCCACAAGAGACAATGGGATTTGATTTACCTCTAGATGACTAACTCAGAAGAGGGTGGTGTAGGCCATTGTAAGGACAAAATCTTAACTCTCGAGGAGCCAACCAGCTTTGGGTGGCTGTGTGACAGAGAAAGTCTACATAGTAAAGAACAACAGAGTCTTTATAGCATGTGTCTTAGACCCAGGGGACTAGAGAGAGAGAAAAAGAGGAAAGGAGGTCAGTTGGTCTTAAATACAGGTTACTGTGCAGACTGCTGAGCCTGTGGCTGGCACTCCAGAGAAGATATACAAATGACCAATAAGCACATGAAAAGATGTTCGATAGTATTAATCATTTAAAGAAAAGAACAAATTCCATCATGTGGATTCTGATTTATTTGTTGTTGTTAGGTGCTATCAAGTCGACACGGGCTCATAATCACAATGAAAGTACAACACAACGAAACACTGCCCGGTGCCGTGCCAACCTCACAATCGTTGCTAAGCCTGAGTCCACTGCTGTTGCCACTGTGTTACTCCATCTCTTTGGGTTTTTTTCTCTTTTTCTCTGACCCTCGACTTTATCAAATATGATATACTTCTCCAGGGACTGGTCCCTCCTGATAGTATGTCCAAAATATGAGAGGCAAAGTCTGGCCATCCTGATTTCCAAGGACCATTCTGGCTGTACTTCTTCCAACACAGATTGGTTTGTTCTTTTGGCAGTCCATGGTACTTTACTATTCTTCTCCAACACTGTAACTCAAATGCATCAATTCTTCTACAGGCTTTCTTATTCACTGTCCAACTGCACATGCATATGAAGTTATTGGAAACTACCATGGTCAGGCACACCTTAGTCTGCAGATTGACATCTTTGCTCTTCAACACTTTAAAGAGGTCTTGTGGTGGTTTGCATGTTGCTGTGATTCTGGAAGCTATGCAACAGGTATTTTAAATACCAGCAGGATCACCCACAGTAGACAGGTTTTAGCTGAGCTTCCAGATGAAGACAGACTAAGAAGAAGGAGAGATGGACTATTTCAGAATATTTAGTCACTGAAAATCTGAAGAGCACCAGAATATTGTCAAATATAGTGTCGGAAGATGAGACTTTCAGGTTGGAAGGCACTCAAAATACGACTGGGGAAGAGCTAACTCCTCAGATGACGCAAATGGAGTAAAGCCTTCAGGACCTTCCATTTACTGATGGGGCACAACTCAAAATGAAGAACAATAGCTGTAAACATCTATCTGACTCAGGGCAACCCTATTTAATAGAATCGTGTTCCATAATATTTTCAATGGTTGATTTTTTTCAAAGTCAATTACTAGGTCTTCCTTGTGATTGTAATCATTGATGCTGTTGTTGTTAGTGACCCCGTTTAACGGATTATGTGTCCTTAGGGATTCCTAGACTGGAAACTTTACAGAAGCAGATCACCAGGTCTTGTCCCCATGGAACCATTGGATAGGTTTGAACTACCAACCTTTCAGTTCACATCTGAGCACTTAATCATTGTGCTACCAGGGCTCCCTTACACACATTGTTGTTGTTAAGTACCATGGAGTCGGTTCTCTCTCATAGTGATCCTGCACAGGGTTTCCGAGGCGGTGAATCTTCACGGGAGCAGAAAGCCTCATCTTTCTCCCGCGGAACGGCTGGTAGTTTCAAACTTCCGACCTTGAGGTCAGCAGTCGGATTTGTAACCACTATGCTACCAGAGCTCCTTTTACACACATTGTTGTTGTGAAGTGCCCTCGAGTCAGTTCCAACCCATAGCGATTTCTAGAGGGTTTCCAAGGAGCGACTGGTGAGCTTGAACCACCAACATTGCAGTCCAAACTGATTAGGATAGCAATGATAATAATAATGACAGAAAATAATAAGTGTTGGCTCATATGTAGAGAAATTGGAAGCCCAATATATTGCTGGTGAGAATGAGAAAACATTTGGTAGTGCCACAAAAAGTTAAACCTAAAATTGCTGCATGACCCAGAAATTCTGCCCCTAAACACCCAAAAGAAATGAAAACACATATCCACACAAAAACTTGTACATTAATGTTCATCGCAGCATTATTCATAATAGCCAAAATGTACAAAACATCTACCTATTGATCCCTTATGAATGGATAAATAAAATGAAGTATATCCATATACTGGGATATTATTCAACCATAAAACGTGATGGATGACGTACTGATATAAGATATGATATGGTTAATCCTTGGGAACATTATGCTAAGTGAATTAAGTCAGACTCAAAAGGGACAAATAGTATATCTTTTCATTCAAACGAAATGTCCAGAAGCAGCAAATCTGTAGAGACAGTAAGTTGATTGATTTGTGGTTGCCAGGGGTTGAGGATGGGGAATAGGGATTGACTACTAATGGAAATGTTTTTTGAGGGGGGAAGGAATATGAAAAGGTTCAAAAATATATTCTGGTGATGGTTACACAACTCTGAATATAGTAAAATCTGTTCAATTATATGCTTTAATTGAGTGAATTGAATGGTATATGAATTCTATTTCAGTAACGTCACTAAAATCATGCTGAGTAAAGAGTTTGTGAAGGGAAGAGGGGGAAACACAGAGACAGGGAGAGATGGACTCTTTTATCTATGTCTTTCCTGGTAACATTGAAGACTTAGTTCAGTTAAAAATTGTTACATAGACGTGCCTTTCCTACAATACCACTTTCAACCCCAATCTATCTCCTCCCAATTTGAGTTCCCTGATGAATTTTTTCAATCCTTCGTTTTAAAGCAGGGCAGCCGACTTTGCCTTTTTTTTTTTTTTTTTTTTTTTTTTTACCATTTAATCATCAATATTAAATAAAGTGGTTTCTAAGGCACTGTTGAAGCGCCAGATTGTGGTTGCCAGGATATATTGAGGAAGCTGGGTAGAAAGATTATTCTCTGTGTCTCTGACTGGAGCGGAGGGAAACAACAGGAATGTTCTAGCATACTCCTCAGCACTACCACCACTTTGTGGCAGAATCAAGATAGCATCACAATGCCAGTTCATTTAAACATGTTTAGGTTGGGTACACAACCATCTTATGCTCAAAACAAGTAAAGAAATACATAAATAATTGCAACTTATTGAAAATTTAATAGGTGTCAGATAATTTGCTAACATCATTTAATCTTCACAATGACCCTGTTAAGTGGATACTATTATTATTCCCATTTTACAGATGAGAAACTGGGGCTGTTCATCAAACATACTTGTATAATTAAAGTAGCATGTCCATCAATCATACTTGTATAGCTAGTAGAAATGCAGCTGGGATTCAAGCCTGGGTTTGGGTGGCTTCAGAGCACACGCTCTTCATTGTCACATCACACTGTCTCACTGCATAAATTAACATTTCTGCTATGGCACTGTAGGATAAGCACTGGACTGTTAATGACAAGGTTGGAGGTTCAAACCAACCAGCTGCTCCTTGGAAACTCTATACAGGGTCACTATGAGTCAGAACTGACTTGATGGCACTTAACAACAACAACAACAACAAGAGGACCACCAAATAGGACATTTATTGGACACGTTCTCTAGTACCTTTCTTTGTGGGGCGGGAGATCTTGTATGTATGTAGTCAGATATTTTGGATTCTTTATTGTATTTTGTCCTATATGAGCTGTACTTTTGTCTAGGTAAGGATAGGACACTAGGTTCATTTCTGGCCTCAACCTAGGAATGACTGGAATTAATGCATAATGCTACCTTTAGTTCAACTCTTCTCTAAAGGATAGGTTTTCTTGTCCTCTCACTGCTTTGGATTTGGTTTTGCATCTTCACTGGTTTTCCAGATTTTTTTTTTTTTTTTAAACAACAAAAACACAACAGAAAAAAACCTCCTCCTAAAATTTCAACCAGTTGTTCCCAGTAGGTGTTAACTGGGTACAAGGTACAAAATAATGAGCTGAAAACCGCTTTGCACAGTGACCCAAATTATTTCCCCGGAACTCCCTTAATGAGATAATCCATGTCCTCCTATACACAGTTCCTTGTTTTATTATATAGGTTCATGCTGTTGGGCAAATATAACCTGAAATTAACAACTTGTTTAAGACTTAACAAGAAATCAGCAGAGTGCAAAGTCTTTAATATGCTCACAGTAAGTGTTTAAAATACATTCAAATAAATAAAGTGGTATCTTTATTTTTGAACACATACTCATTAAATAAATAATTATTGACTTACTTTTGCTCAGATCAACCATCAACACTCATGGAAGCAGCAGTCAAGGAAACAAACAATGTATTGTATTAGGCAAATCTGCTGCCCAAGTCTTCGAGAGCAAAGATACCAGTTTGAGGACTGTGGAGCGCCTGACCCAAACTATGGTATTTTCAATAACCTCATATGCATGTGAAAGTTGGGCAATGAATAAGGAAGACCATAGAAAAATGGATGCCTTTGAGTTATGGTGTTGGAGGAGAATATTGAAAGTACCATAGACTGTCAGAAGAACAAACAAATTTGTGTTGGAAGAAGTACAGCGGAATGCTCCTTCGGAGCCAGGATGGCCAGACTTTGTCTCTCATATTTTGGACATATTATCAAAAAAGACCAACCCCTGGAGAAGGATACCATGTTTGGTACAGTAGAGGATTGGAAAAAAAGAGGAAGAGATGGATTGGCACAGCGGCAGCAGCAATGGACTTATGATGAGTGAGGCTGGTGCAGAACCGGGCAGTGTTTCGTTCCGCTGTGCATAAGGTTGCCACGTGTGGATACCGACTCGACAGCACCTAATAACAACAACAAACCTGTTGCTGTATAGCTGCCACTGGTTTTTTAATTATCTTGGTAAGTTTGTCTTTGTGTGATATTGTTCCATGATTTCCGTATTCTGTTGGATCACCTTTCTTTGGAATGGGTATGAATATGGATTTCTTCCAGCTGGTTGGCCAGGTGGCTGTCTTCCAAATTTCTGGGCATAGACAAGTGAGTCCTTCCAGCATTGCATCTACTTATTGAAATATTTCAATTGTTATTATTACATCATTTCCTGGAGCCTTGTTTTTGTGCAGCTTGTACTTTCTCCTTCAACATCATTGGTTCTCAGACATTTTACTACTCTTTGAAATTGTTGAATGTCAACCAATACTCTTTGGTACAGTGACTCTGCATATTTGTTCAATCTTCTTTTGATGGTTCCTGCATCTTTCAATATTTTGCACATTGTTGTTGTTGAGTGCTGTTGAATCTATTCTGACTCATAGCAACCCTGTATAGGGTTAGCGATTAGCGACTGGCTGGTGGAGTTCACACTGACCTTGCGACCCAGTGCAGTATCCTGCAGCGTCACATCAGAATTTCATTTTGCCCATAGATCTCTTCAATCTTTCACATCAAAGTTTGAATTTGTTCTTCCCTTTTGGTTTTCTAACTCGAGGTCTTTGCACATTTCATTATAATACTTGACTTTGTCTTTTTGAGCCACCCTGTGAAATTTGTTCAGCTCTTTCACTTCATCATTTCTTCCATTTGCTTTAGCTATTTTACATTCAAGAGTAAGATTCAGAATCTCTTCTGACATCCATTTTGGTCTTTTTTTTTTTTTTTGGTCTTTTAATGACTTTATGCATTCTTCATGTATGATGTTCTTGTTGTCATCTCACAAGTCATCTCATCTTTGGTCAATAGTATTCAAGTGTCCAATCTATCCTTGAGATCATCTTTAAACTCAAGTGGGATATACTCAAAGGTGTTATTTTGGTTCTCATGGACTTGCTTTCAATTTTTTTCAGCTTCAACTTTTACCTGCATATATATCAATGTTCTGACTGATGATACTGAACTTCTCTATCATCTCTTTCCACAGATGTAGTTAATTCGATTTTTGTGTATTCCTTCTGGTGAGACCCACAAATATAATCTCCATTTATGGTGTTGAAAAAATACATTTGCAATGAATAAGCTGTTGATCTTGCAAAATTCTATCATGTGATCTCATGCTTCATTTCCAAGACTGTATCTTCCAAGTACTGAGACTCACCCCATCCCCAATTTTTGCATTCCAATAACTAGCAATTATCAATGCATCTTGACTGCCTGTTTGATCAATTTGAGACTGCAGAAGGTGGTGAAAATCTTCAATTTCTTCATCTTTGGTATTAGTGGTTGGTACATAAATTTGAATAATAGTCATATTCACTGGTCTTCCTTGTAGGCGTATTAGCCTATCACTGACAATGTTGTACTTTAAGATAGATTTTGAAATGTTCTTTTTGACAATGAATGGGACATCATTCCTATTCGACTTACCATTTCTGGCATAGTAGAACATGTTGTCTGATTCAAAATGGCCAGTACCAGTTCTCTACTGCCTACGGTATCGATTTTTATGTGTTTCATTTATTTTTTGATGACTTCACATTGTCCTAGATTCATACTTCCTACACTCCATGTTCTTATTATTAATGGATGTTTGCTCTTTCTTCTCATTTTGAGTAGTGTCGCATGTGCAAATGAAGGTCTTGAAAACTTCACTCCATCTACATCATTAAGGTTGACTCTACCGTGAAGAGTCAGTTCTTTCTCAGCCATAATTTTGTTATATTTTGGTGGACAGGTTTCAGGGGGGCTTCCAGACTTAGACTAAGAAGAAAAACCTGGCAACCTACTTCTTTAAAAAAATGACCAGTGAAAGCTTTACAAAGAGCAGCAGAACATTATCTGTGCCAGAAGATGAGCTCCTTGGGTTGGAAGGCATGAAAAATATACTGTTATTCCTCAGATATTTCATTAGTTTCAGCATCCACTGATGATTCTTGAGAGACTCCCTAGGTGGTGCAATTGGTTAACTACTTGACTATTAACCAAAAGGCCAGCAATTTGGCAAACCCTTGCAGGAAAGATCTGGTATCTCTTTCCAAAAGGTTATAGCCTTGAAAACCTTATGAAATGCAGTTCTACTCTGCACACATGGGGTTACTATGAATTGAAATCAACTCAATGCAACTGGTTTAAGATTTTCTTTTTTTGAATGATTTTTGACTGATTCAATTATGATTATGATCGTTGCCAAATGGTCATTTCTAATGCCATGATTTCTTCTAGATTTATTTTAAAAGTAAGAGCAAGTTTTCCCTTTTTCCCCATTTGCTTATTTCTGTCACTGTGGGTTAGGAGTCAGAATTGACTTACTGACACACAACCACAGCAACCATATCTGGATTCAGTTTTGGGTGGTGTTGTCACGTATGTTAATCTCAGGTTGTTGTCTGCTCTTGTTGGTTCTCAGTCCAAAGAATACCCTGTATTATTTTTTGTAAAGTTGGTCTGGTTAGTACAAATTCTCTCAATTTCTGTTTATCTGGAAATGTTCTAATTTTGTCGCCATATTTGAGGGACGGCTTTGCTGGGCATATGATTCTTGGTTTGCAACTTTTTTAAGGTTTGAATATGCCAGCCCATTGCCTTCTTGCCTGCATGCTTTTACTGAGAAATCAGAGCTTAATCTTAGATGCTCTTTGTAGGTAGCTTGTCATTTTTCTTGAGTTGCTTTCAGGATTCTTTCCTTGTCTTTGATTTTGGAACGTTTGATTATCATATGCTTTGGTGATTTTCTTTTGGGATCTTTTCTATTTTGGGGCTCATTCAGCTTCTTGTATGTTTATCTTCTCTTCTTTCATAATAGGGAAGTTGTCTTCCAACAACTCTTTGGCAAATTTTCTGTGTTTTTTATTGTTTATTCCTGTTCTGGAATTCCTCTTCATGGTGTCCCACATAACTCTTAGGCTTCCTTGGGATTTTTTCCACTCTTTTTTTCTGATTGCTCTTCTAGCATACTAGTATTGAGAACTTTATCTTCAAGCTCATGAATTCGGGCTCCCATTGTTTGTCATCTACTCCTTTTCCCTTTTTAATGTATTATCCATTTCTGAAATCTTAGTATTAATCTTCTGAATTTCTAATTGCAGATTTTGTATTGTTTTAAATTTTGCTTTTGTCTGTTCTTGTAGTGTTTTCCTGAATTCTTGTAAAGTTTTTTTCTGTGTTCTTGATTTCCTCATTCTGTCAATCCTTTGAAGGTACCTAAATAGTGTTCCTTTGAATTCTTTTTCATTTGGTTCCATTACCTTTTCTTCCTCAGAAACATTTCTGGCTCTGTATCTTGGACATTTGTTTGAGTCATTCTCTCTTGTTTCTTCATGAAAGCTAAAATTGTCCGTTGTCTCCAGGGCATTGTGGTATTGTCGTATTTGTATTTAATTGATGACTATGTGTTGATGTGTTCTTAGGCTTTCCCCAACTGTCTCCAGTGGGTATAGTTAGAGAATGGAAGCATGTGCACCATTTTTCATTCATTGTTCATGCACCTTAGTTTAGGACATGTGTGGCTGGTGTTGTCTGTCATCTATCATTGATCAGGTGATATAGGTATTGCCATTTTTTACCCGTCTGTGAGTTCTCTTTTTATTCTTTTGGTGAAATATTTTGATGTACATAGGTGTCTAATGTTTAGGAGGTCCCAGTCATCTATTTTATCTCCTGTTTGTGTTTTTTCAGTTATGTTTGATAATGTGCTTACCCCTCTAAGTTTGCCCCTATTTTTTCCTTGATGATCTTTATAGTTCCAGGCTTTACATTTACGTTTTTTGCCCATGTTGAGTTCATTTTTGTATATGGTGTGAGATATGGGTCTTATTTCACTTTTCTGCAAATGGACTTAAGGTTTTGCTAGTATCATTTGCTGAAGAGACTATCTCTTCTCCATGCAATGCATCTTGGCCCACTGTGGAAGATCAGCTGATCATAGATGGATGGATTTACCTCTGGGTTTTCAATACTGTTCTTTCATTTTACCAGTTCCAGGTTTTTTTGACACTGACTGTGTAGTAGGTTTTGAGATTAGAAAGTGAGAGGCCTCTTACTTGGTTCTTCTTTTTAATATTGCTTTGCCTATCTGGGATCTCTTTCCTTTCCCCTATAATAAATTCACTCCTTTAGGAGTTTAGGTTCATTCAGACCAAAAGCCTTCAAAGCTTTAAGAAAGTGATTTCACTTAACCCCTGACCTAAGGACTGTAAGAGTATATTCTTACATCAACTGAACACAAATCAGCCACTTTAATTAAGCTAAGCCTTTCCTTTCCATACAAAGTTAGTGATTAGTAAAACAACAGTGATATATCATCTCACACCAACATTAATAGAAAAGTGAAAGAAATAAAATCAGAAAGTAACAAATGCTGGTGAGGGTGTGGAGAGACAGAGACCCTTCTAAATTGCTGGTGAGGCTGTGAAATAGTTCAAGAACTCGGGACAATGGTATGGAAGACAGAAGAAGAATTGATGTATTTGAATTATGGTTTTGGCAAAGAATATTGAAAGTACCACGGACTACCAGAAGAACAAGCAAATCTGTTTTGAAAGCTGTAAAGACAGAATGCTTCTTAGAAGTAAGGATGGTGAGACTTCATCTCATGTGCTTTGGACATGTTATCAGGAGGGGCCAGTCCTTGAGAAAGTTATCAATCTTGATACAGTAGAGAGTCAAGAAGTAAGAGGAAGCTCCTCAACAAAGATGGTTGACACAGATATACAACAGTGGGCTCGACAATTGGAATGATAGTGAGGATGGCACAGGATGGAGCAGTATTTCATTTTGTTGTGAGTAGGTTGCTTTTAGTAGGAATTGATTTGATGGCACCTAACAACAACAACTCTCGTAGCGTAGTGGTTACGAATCGGGCTGCAAACCTTAAGGTCAGCGGTTCGAAACTATCAGCTGCTCCGCGGGAGAAAGATCAGGCTTTCTACTCCCGTAAAGATTTACACCCTCGGAAACCCTGTACAGGGTCGCTATGGGTCGAAACCGACTCGATGGCACTTAACAACAACAACAACAACAACAAAAAGTATTTTGTTTTGTTTTTAATGTTCTAGAGTCCTGCTGTGCTGCTATAGGATAAGCACTGGACTTCTAACTATAAGGTTGGCAGTTCAAACCCACCAGCCGATTCTTGAAAGTCCTGTACAGGGCTGCTATGAGTTGGAACCCATTCGATGGCACTTAACAACAACAACAGGATTCATTTAAATAAAATAATGCTTTGAAAGCACTTAACTTTGTCGTAAGTGCTCAGTATATGGTTGTGTTGTTGTTATGTGCCTTCAAGTCCATTCCAACTCATAGAGGCCCTATGTACAGCAGAACAAAACACTACTCAGACTTGTGACTTCATCATAGTTGTTGTTATGTTTGAGCCCATTCTGGTGGAGGATCTTTCTCTTTTTCACTGACATTCTACTGTACCACGCATGATGTTCTTCTCCAGGGACTGGTCCCTTCTAATAACTTGTCCAAAGTACATGAGACAAAGTATTGCCACCCTTACTTTTAAGGAGCATTCTAGCTGTATATAGTAGCACATAGCTTTTTTTTTTTTTTTTTTTTTAAATAACATTTGATTATAGGAAATTTCAAACACACAAAGAAGTAGAGAGGATAGTTTAATTGATTCCCAAATACCCAAACCCAGTTTTAACAATTATGAACACACGGTTGATCTTATTTCATTTTTATACCAACCCATCTCTTGTTCTTTTGTATTATTTTAAAGTACATCATATACAGCCATATTGTTTCCTTCAAAAACACTTCGGTATGTATCTTTAAAAGATAACAACTAGAGGAAGTAAAATTATTCATTTTTGCAGATGACATGATCCTACACGTAGAAAGAAAACTCTGAAGATTTCATAAAAAGCTATTAGAGCTAATAAAGGAATTAAGCAAAGTGGCAGGGTACAAGGTTAATACACAAAAATCAGCTGAGTTTCTGTACATCAGCAATGAGTACACTGAAAAGAAAATTAAAGAGACAATTCTGACTACAATATCATATAAAAGCATATGGTATCTAGGGATACGTTTATCCAGAAAGGTAAAAGACTTGTACATTAAAAACTAAAACATTACTAAAAAAAAAAAAAAAAAGAAAGAAGACCTAAATAAATGGGTTGAAAGGCTTAATAATTATCATAATATCCATAGTCCCCAGAGATATATAATTCAATGCATTCCTCATCAGATTCTAACAGCCTTTTCTGCAGAAATGGAAAAGTCCATCTTCAAATTTATATGGAATGGCAAGGGGCCCAAATAGCCAACACAATCTTGAAAAAGAAAATAAAGTAGAAGGATTAATATTTCTTGATTTTAAAGCATATTATAGAACTATATGAATCAAATTATCATGGTACTGTAATAATGATAGACATATATGTCAATGGAATACAGTCTAGAAGTAAATTTGTACATCTATGGTCAGCTGTCGCCGGAGAAAGATGAAGCTTTCTACTCCCGTAAAGATTTTACAGCCTCAGAAACCCTGTACAGGGTCGCTATGAGTCAGAACTGACTCCACGGCACACAACAACAACAACAACATAGTAAGCTGCAAGCATACATTGACAGAGAACTTCCAGAGGTTCAAGCCAGATTCAGAAGAGGCCATGGAATGAGGCATATCATTGCTGATGTCCAGTGGATCTTGGTTGAAAGTGGAGAATATCAGAAAGATGTTTACCTGTGCTTTATTAACTATGCAAAGGCTTTCGATTGTGTGGATCATGACATTGCAAAGTATGAGTTTTCCGGAACACTTAATTGTGCTCATGAGGAATCTGTACCTGGACCAAGAGACAGTTGTTCGAACAGAACATGGAAACACTGAATGGTTTAAAATTAAGAAAGGTGTGTGACAAGGTTGTATTCTTTCACCATACGTATTCAACCTATATGCTGAGCAAATCACCAGAGAAGCTGGGTTTTATGAAGAAAAACGTGGCATCAGGATTGGAGAAAGACTCATTAACAAACTGTAATATGCAGATGATACAACCTTGCTTGCTGAAAGTAAAGAGGACTTAAAGTATTTACTGATGAAGATCAGAGACCACAGCCTTCAGTATGGATTGCATCTCAAAGTAAAGAAAAAAAAATTCTCACCACTGGTATCAGGACTGATTGTGAGGGTTGGAAATGTAAAGGTAGATGTTTTATAGCAAGGAGGGGAGTGATTAACTTTTCAGTCTAGGAGCGGAGGTCCCTAGGACCATCAAGGGAGAAGAGCAGAGAGCGGGACCCTACCCAGAGAAGCAATGATGCCTGAAATGGAGCCAGAGATGATGACGTGGAGCGATGGAGCAGCTGGAGACATTAGATCCAGAGAGGGAGAGCGACTGTGTGCTGAAGACCTGGGGGGTACAGGCGAAGGATTGCATGGAGGGGATTGTAACCATGGCAATGAGATGATACACGATAGAATGAATGTAAAACTAATGTTCTCCCATATAAACTATCACATAATTCACAATAAAACATTTACGAAAAAAAAATTCTCACCACTGGACCAATAAACAGCATTCTTTATCAACGGAGAAAAGATTGAACTTGTCAAGGACTTCATTCTTCTTGGATCAACCGCCAATACTTATGGAAGCAGCAGTCAAGAAATCAAATGACGTATTGCATTAGGCAAATCTGTTGCAGAAGACCTTTTTAAAGTGTTGAAGAACTTGAGGACTAAGGTGCACCTGACCCAAGCCATGGTATTTTTAATAATCTCATATGCATGCAAAAGCTGGACAGTGAATAAGGAAGATCGTAGAAGAATTGATGGTGTTGGAGGAGAATATTGAAAGTGCCATGGGCTACCAAAAGAACCCACAGATCTGTGTTGGAAGAAGCGCAGCTAGAGTGCTCCTTGGAGGCCAGGATGGCCAAACTTCATCTCTTATACTTTGGACATATTGTCAGGAGGGACCGGTCTCTGGAGAAGGATATATTTGGTAACGTGGAGGATCAGAGAAAAAGAGGAAGACCCCCAGCTAGATGGATTGGCAAAATGGCAGCATCAATGGGCTCAGGCATGGCAACAATTATGAACTTGACTCAGGATCGGGCAGTGTTTCGTTCTGTTGTGCGTAGGGTCGCTATGAGTCAGTATCGACTTGGTGGCACCTAACAACAACAAATCATCAGCTGATTTTCAACACACTTCTAAGTCCATTCAATGAGAAAGAAAGGTCTCTTTAATAATGGAGCTAGGAAACTAGATTAAAAGGAGTGAAGCAAGATCTATATCTCACATTATATGCAAAAATTAACCTAAAATAGATCAAGGATCTAAATTTGAGAGCTAAAACCATTACACTCTTAGAAGACATAATTATAAATGCCAGACTAGCAGAAGAAAAATTAGATAACTGGGTCCTCATAAAAATCAAATACTTATGCTTAACAAAAGACTTTATTAAAAGAGTAAAAAGACAACCTACAGATCAGGAATAATTCTTCAGGAACAACAAATCCAATAAGGGTGTACTCTCTAAAATATATAGACAATTTAACAACAAAAAGATAAACAACCCAATTAAAAATGGGCAAAGACAGCGTTATGGGAAGAATTGTGCCCCGCACACCGGAAATATGTGTTGTAAATCTTAACCTCTATGAGCTATAATCCCATTTGGGAAAGCGTTGTCTTTGTTATGTTAATGAGAAGGATTTATGTAGGGTATATCTTGAATCGATCTCTTTTGAGATATAAAAGAGATTAAATTGGTGAGCAGAGCTGAGACTGGGGCAGATTGGTGCCATATAGAGATTGTCAAGAAACCAAGAGGCAGAAGCTGAAGAGACAAAAACCTTCCTCAGGAGCTGACAGAGAAAGAAAGCCTTCCCCTAGAGCTGACATTCTGAATTTGGACTTCTAACCTCCTATACTGTGAGCAAATACATTTCTGTTTGTTAAAGTCATCTGCTTGTGGTGTTTCTGTTATAGCAGCACTGGATAACTAAGACAGAATTGAACAGACCTTTCACCAAAGAAATCATCCAAGTGGCCAAACACATAAAAAGATGTTTGCAAACATTAGCCATTAGAGGTGTAAATCAAAGCTACAATGAGATATTGCATCATCTCTGCTAAAATTGTCATGATAAAACAAAACAACAGGTAAACAACAAACACTTGTGAGGATGTGGGAAGCTTGGAGCCCTTGTCTACTGCTGGTAGAACTGTAAAAAGGCACAGCCACTTTGGAAAATAGTATGGAGATTTCTTAAAAGACTAGAAAGGTAAGTACTTTATGATCCAGCAACCCCACTTACAGGTCCACTTAGATCCCTAATGAAAGTGTCACAAACTAACACCCATATTCATCACACTATTCATAGTGACAAAAAGATGGAAACAACCTAATTGCCCATCAGTAGATGAGTGGATAAACTGTGGTGCATACGCACACACACACACACACACACACACGATAAGCACAAAGCCTTGAGTTCGAGCCCACCAGCTCCCCTGATAAATAGATGAGGCTTTCTGCTTCTGCAAAGATTTACAGCCTCAGAAACCCCATACAAGGTTGCTATGAATCAGAACTGACTCAACAGCATTTAACAGCAACAGCATACACATAATGGAGTACTGAGCCAAGATAAAGCATAATCATGAATCCAGGAAACATCTCACCAAATGGATGGATTTGGAGGACTGTATACTGAGTGAAAGGAGCCCTGGTGGCATAGTGGGTTAAGCATTGGGCTATAAGGTCGATGGTTCAAACCCACCAGCTGTTCCATGGGAGAAAGATGTTACTGTCTGTTCTTATAAAGATTTACACTCTCGGAAACTCTTCAGTATGAATTAGAACGGACTCAGTGGAAACGGGTTTGATTTGAGTTTATATGAGTGTGGTGCAGTGAATTATTTAACATGTCGCTTCTAACCATTGTCTTTGTAAGTCCCATCAGGTGACATTTTTCTCATGGATCTGGGTAAGAGAAGGTGGGGGACGATGCTGAAAGAATTATATGATTTGATTGTGAGTGGCTGTTAACAAGGTTAATTGTGATTGTGAAAACTTGTGGGGGGTGGTCAATCTTGCCATCGTGGTGGTGGTGTTTGTTGTTAGGTGCTGTCGAGTCAGTTCTGACTCATAGTGACCCTGTGCACAACAGAACGAAACACTGCCAGGTCCTGTGCCATCCTGTTGTTGTTAATTAACTGCCATTGAGTCAGTACTGACCCATAGCAACCCTGTATAGGGTTTTCAAGGAGCAGCTGGTGAGCTTGAACTGCCGACCTTGAGGTTCAAACCGACTTTGCAGTCCAGCACATTAACCCACAGCGCCACGCTAGGACTCCCCTGCACCATCCTAGTGGGTATAAAATGAACCCTCTCAGCAGCAGAGAAGGGGATATCATTACCAAAAAGGAAGAAAAGCCAAGAGTGGAGCGTGTCCTTTGAATTCTGAGATCGCCGCACAAGAACCTCCTTGATCCAGGGACCGAAAGCTGTGAACCCAGAGGGGCAGCAGAGGAACAACAGTAGCAGGACCAAGAGCCAGAGCATGAGATGGTGCAGTTGGCATCCCAACTCCTGGAGGCCTGCTTGTGGAGTGAGGTATCTTCAGGAACTTAATTGGGGGAGCCAATTTACTGACCCATGCCTTCAGGATGAGACTTATAGTGCTCTCTTGTCATTTATCAACAGTGTGAAAACAGCTTTACCACGTTGGCAGAGCAGGGCAAAGGCCAAGGACCAGAGAGAGGCCTGCCTTCAGGTACGGCTGGGAAGAGGCTATCCTAACTCGAAGAACTGTGCCCTGAGCCTTTCTAATCCCAAAGTGTAACCTGTTAACTTCCCTAATAAACCCCATATTGTTGCGTATGGTCTGTGTGTTCTGTGAATGATCAAATTCAGCTGAGAAGTAGAGAGTGTTGTGGGCCGGACAGTTGGCGTCAGAACTGGCTGTGAAAGTTGGAGAGTGGAGGCATGTCTCACATCAGTCTCACAGGAATTGACCTTGGGCTGATGCAGATGATGCTCTTCTTCCTCCCTCCTTGTGAAGTGGGAGGGGGTCAAATGCAGCCCCTGTACCCTTCAGGCACTGAGTGAAGTAAGAGAATCACATAAGGATAAATGTTGCATGAAACCACTATTTTAAAAACAAGAGAAAAACTATGTGTTAGTAATCAGGGATGGAAGATGGGGAGAAGGAAAATTACTGACTAGATAGAAGACATGTGGTAATAATGGTGAAAGAAAAGGCAATGCACAGTATAGGGAACTACGTGACCAAAACAAAGTGTCAGACACGGAGAGGAACACAAAAATAAAGATAATGCTTCATAGCAACCCTGAGACAGTTAGGTTTGAGTGAAATCCATTGGACAATATTGGGTTTTACTATAATTACTATAAAAGACAATCCAGCAACAATAGTATTAACAAAACAATTATTTAAAAATTGAAATGGTATTTTCAATCACCTCATATGCATGTGAAAGCTGGACATTGAATAAGGAAGACCAAAGAAGAGGAGACATCTTTGAATTATGATGTTGGCAAATAATATTGAATATGCCATGGACTGCCGGAAGAACAAATAAATTTGTCTTGGAAGAAATCCAGTCAGACTGCTCCTTAGAAGTGACCAGGATGGCTAAAGTTAGTCTCATGACTTTGAACAGGTTATTAGGAATGACCAGTTCCAGGAAAAGGACACACTGCTTAATAAAGTAGAGGGGTCAGCGAAAAATAGGAAGATGCTCAAAGAAATGGATTGACATAGTGTTTGCAATAATGGGCTCAAACACAGCAAAGATTGTTAGGCTGGTCCAGGACTGGGCAGTGTTTTCATTTTGTTATAGTGTCTTAAGAGTCATAACTAACTTGATGGTACCTAACAACAACAACATAGAGATCAAAGCTTATTAGTGGTTACCAGAGGTGGGAGCGAGGAGGGAAGGAGGAGCACTTAAGGGGCACTGAGTTTCCATTAAATGGTAGTGGAATAAACTGGAAACGAATGACGGTGATGGGTTACACAACATGATGAATCAATGTCACTGCATTATACATGAGAAAATGCTGAACTGGAAAATGTTTTGTTATATTTAAATGAAACTGAAACAGCAAGTAAAATAAAGGTCTCAGGAAGACATTGCCCAATGCTTTCATCCTAGACCAAACCCAACCCACTGCCAACAAGTCGATTTTAACTCATAGCGACTCTATAGAAAGACTGTAAATTTTTAAGGGAGTAGGTAGCCTCTTCTTTCTCCTATAGAGTTTAAACCTCTGAAGTTTTGGTTAGCACATTGCCTAACCCACATTAATGCTTCCAAAGAAATGAAAAATTCTATTCTCATGCCTCTGTTCTCCATATCTATTAGCCTCATCAAGAAAGGAAATCAGATTAATTAGATGTATTCTTAAGTGAGGAGTCCTGGCGTGGCACTGTGGGTTAATGCGCTAAACTGCAAGGTTGGCTTGAACCACAAGGTCAGTATTCAAACTCACCAGCTGCTCCTTGGAAGACCTATACAAGGTTGCTATGAATTGGAACAGACTCGTCGGCACTTAACAACAGGAACAATCATCATGGTGAAGTACATTCTGGTCTCCAGGTCAACCAACTATGACCCTGCTGTTCAAATCTAACCCACATCCTGTTTTTGTAAATAAAGCTGTATTGTCTTATCTACAGATACTACGGCACTACAGTGGCAGAGCTGAGTAATTGTAGAGACTGTATGGCACACAAATCCTAAAATATTTACTATTTGGTCCTTTAGAGCAAAAGTTTATCCACTTCTGCTCTAGGGTTTCCTAGATTGTAATCTATACAAAAGCAGAGCATCAGGTCTTTTCTCCTATAGAACCAACATGGGTGGGTTCAAACCACCAACCTTTATATTAGTAGCTGAAGGCTTAACCTTTATGCGACCAGGCCTCCTTGCTCTAGGCAGAGGAACAGCAAATGCAGGGATGAGCTTGGAGAATTCAAAGACTAGAAAGGAGTAAGAGTGGGTGAGAGTAAGGGCGGTATGAATTTGGCCTCACATCAATCTTAAGCCCACTGCTCTATATTTTGGAGAATCCACCTTCTTTCCCCCTTTGAAAATTGCTCATCTCTAGTCTTGGGAGATCTGATACCTTTTCCATTCTGTACCATTTCCAAAGGATTACTAATAATAGTTCATTGATCCTATTTGCAGGTTCTCAGCAGCCTAGGGAGAAATTCATTCTGACCAGAAAATTCAAACAAGTTCAGAGCAGCACTCTTAACCCTCTGTAGTCCAGTACCCTCTTGTAGTGCAGTTAATTATTGTCCTATATTAAAGTTGAATTCCACTCTACCTCATCTCACGGATAGCTTTGAGTTTGAATTTATTGTTGTAGATATTAACACTGATAAATATGTATGGCATGTATTTATATTTTAGATCTATATCTTATCTGACTATGTTTCCAAAATTATATTTTGAGAGATATTTATGCCTTGTGAGATATTAATAGGTAAGTAGAACATGAACGGTTCACATTCAAATGTTTAGAAATGCCAAATAAAGCAAAAATAGATTTTATTTCTGGTAGACCTTAGATTCGTGATGTGGCACTATAGGATCAGCACTGGATTGAGAACCACAAGGTTAACAGTTCAAACCCACCAGCTGCTCCTTGGAAACACTATATATGGTCGCTAAGAATTGGAACCAACTTGATAGCACTTAACAACAACAGATCTTAGAGCCTTATTTTTGTTGTTAAGTCCTATCGATACGGTTCTGACTCATAGTGACCCTGTTTATGGTGTCTGAGGGAGCAGAAAGCATCATTTCTCCCATGGAGCAGCTGGTGGGCTCAAACTACTGACCTTGTGGTTTGCAACCAGTGTTTATCCTACCAAGCCACTCAACTCACTCTTAGAGCCTTGGTACCCTCTTGCAGTGTAAGCTCCTCTGTGAGACTTGGCTGTGAGACTCTGAGCGATTCAGTATGCAACATTTTCTAAAAAACTTATTTGATCAGGTATCCCTTTTTTCTTACACCACCAGTTAATAGCTTGAGACCATTCTCCTGCCATCGAGTCTATGACTCATAGTGACACTGTATAGGGTTTTCAGGAGTCCTGGTGTGGCACTGCAGGATAATGCACTGGACTGCAAGGTCAGTTTGAACTGCAAGGTTGGCAGTTCAAACCTACCAGCTGCTCCTAGGAAACCCTAGACAGGGTCGCTATGAGTCAGAACTGACTGGATGGCACGTAACAACAACAACAACAACAACATAGGGTTTCCAAGGCTATAAATCTTTACTATACCACTTGTCTGTCAGTTTGTCATATTGTGGTGGCTTGTGTGTTGCTGTGATGCTGGAAGCTTTGCCACTAGTATTTTAAATACAAGCAGGGTCATCCATGGGGGATAGGTTCCATCGGAGTTTCCAGACTAAGACCAGGAAGAAGGAGAGGAAGATCACTGAAAACCTTATGAATAGCCACAGAACATGGTCAGATGCAGTGTCAAAAGATGAGCTCCTCAGGTTGGAAAGCATTCAAAATATGACTGGGGAAGAGCTGCCTCCTCAAAATAGAGTGGAAATGAAGTGAATGAAGCAAAGATTATGGATCCTTCATTTGCTTATGGGGTACAAATTAAAACATTTGCTGAGGGAGCACAACTGCAAATATCCATTAATAATGCTAATTATGAAGCTAGGAAAATTGGAAGTCATCAAAAATAAATTGGAATGCCTAAAGTTAGTGAGCTGAAATGGACTGGTATTGGCCATTTTGAATCTGACAATCATATGGTTTACTATGCCAGGAATGACAAATTCAAGAGGAATGGCATCATATTCATTGTAAAAAGAGTATTTCAAGATCCATCTTGAAGTACAATGCTGTCCGTGATAGGATAATATCCATACACCTACAAGGAACATCAGTTAATACCATTATTATCCAAATTTGTACACAAACCATTAAAGCCAGTTAGGATGAAATCGAAGAATTCTATTAACTGAAATTGATCAAACAGGCAATCAAGATGCATTGACAATTGCAGGTGATTGGAATGCGAACATTGGGAACGAGGAAGAATCAGTAGTTGGAAAGGCTAGCCTTGGTTATAAAAATGATGCTGGAGATGGCAGGATAGAATTTTGCAAGACCAATGACTTATTCATTGCATATAACCTTTTTTCAACAACATGTGCACCTCACCAGATGTAGTACACCGGCATCAGATTGACTACGTTTGTGAAAAGAGATCATGGAGAAGTTCATTATCATCAGCTAAAACAAGGCCAGGGGTCAAATGTGGAACAGACCATCAATTACTCATATGCAAATCCAAGCTGAAGCTGAAGAAAATTAAAAGAAGTCCATGAAAGCCAAAATATGACCTTGAATATATTCCACCTGAATTTGGAGATCATCTCAAAACCAGATTAATGTATTGAGTACTGATGACCAAAATCCAGAAGAGTTGTGGAATGACATAAACAATAGTATACATAAAGAAAGTACAAGGTCATTAAAAAGACAGAAAAGACCAAAACGGATTTCTGAATAGGCTCTAAAATTTGCTCTTGAGTAAGGAGCTCTGGTAGCGTAGTGGTTACGAATTGGGCTGCGAACCTTAAGGTCAGCGGTTCGAAACTACCAGCCGCTCTGCGGGAGAAAGATGAGGCTTTCTACTCCCGTAAGGATTTACACCCTCGGAAACCCTGTACAGGGTCACTATGGGTCGGAACCGACTCGACGGCACTTAACAACAACAACAACAACAACAGAGAAGCTAAAATAACTAAAAGAAATGAGGAAGTAGAAGAGCTGAACAGAAAATTTTCAAAGGGCAACTTGAAACGACAAAGTCAAGTATTATAATGAAATGTACAAAGACATGGAGTTAGAAAACCTAAAGGAAAGAACACACTCAGCATTTCTCACGTTGAAAGAACTGAAGAAATAATTCAAGCCTCAGGTTGCAATGTTGAAGAATTCTATAAGCAAAATATTGAATGATACAGAAAGCATCAAACGAAGATGGAAGCAATACACAGTGCCACTGCACCACAAAGAACTGGTCAGTGCGCAACCATTTCAAGAGGTACCATATGATCAAGAATTGATGGTAGTGAAGGAGGAAGTCCAAGTTACACTGGGAACATCGGCAAAAAACAAGGCTACAGGAATTGACAGAATACAAATTGAAATTGTTTAACAAACAGGTGTAGTGCTGGAGGTGCTCAGTCATCTATTGAAGAAATTTAGAGCACATCTACCTGACCAACTAATTAGAAGAGATCCATATTTGTGCCCATTCCAAAAAAGGTATCCCAACAGAATGCAAAAATCATTGAACAGTATCATTAATATCACGTGCAAGTAAAATACTGCTGACGATTATTCAAAAACAGTTGTAGCACTATATTGACAGGGAGTGGCCAGCAATTCAAGTCAGAATTCAAAGAGGATGTGACATCAGATGGATCTTGACTGAAAGCAGAGAATACCAGAAAGATGTATGCTTGTGCTTTATTGACTGTGCAAAGGCACTTATGGTGTGAATCACAAGAACCTATGGATAACATTGTGAAGAATGGGTATTCCAGAACACTTTATTTTGTTTATGTGCATAGACCAAGAGGCAGTTGTTCTGACAGAATAAGGGAATACTTAATGGTTTAAAATCAGGAAGGTAGGATATAACCTTTCACCATATTCATTCAATCTGTATGCTGAACAAATAATCTGAGAAATTGGATTATATGAATAAGAATTTGGCAGATGATACAATCTTGCTTGCTGGAAGTGAAGAGGACTTAAATTATTTACTGATGAAGATCAAAGTCTACAGCCTTCAGTATGGGTTGTACCTCAATGTAAAGACAACAAAAATCCACGAGAACAATAAATAACATCATGATAAATGGAAAAAAGAATGAAGTTGCCGATGATTTCATTTTGCTTGTATCCACATCAACACTCATAGAAGGAGCAGTCAAGAAATCAAACAATGCAAATCTGCTTCAAAACACCGCTTTAAAGGGTTAAAAAGCAAAGATGTGGATTTTCAGCAAGATGGTGGACTACGCATACGATACGCACTACATGGACCCTTTACAACAAAGATCCGAGAGACAAAATGCAACAGTCACAGGTGAAAATTATGGTACCCTGAACTTCAGAAGAAAGGTTAGAGATGTGGATGGATTGCTTGCTGGGAGGAGAGGCCAAGCAGGTATGGCGAGAGAGGGAGACTGACTGGTGAACAGCTGGCCAGACACAGCTCGACCATCCTGTGAGAAGCTTTGGCAGTGGAGGAAAGCCTAGCAGAACAGATTTGCGTGTGAGACAGAAAAGGTGCGATTTTATCTTTTTCTCCACGACCCCCTGGTGACCAGAAATGTGGCCAGTTCCCATGATCATCTACCTCCACTGCAGACCCTGCTCTCCAAGAGTTCAGAGTCATGTGGCTGGGAGTCATGCCAGTGTGAGGTGGGAGCCGGCTGTGTCACTTTGGTGTGGCAGGCACATTGGTGCCTAGATTCAGGTGGGTTCAACTCCAAACCTAAAAATCCTGCAGAGCCACCAGATCAGCATTTAACCAGTCACCGTGCCCCCAGTTTCCCTGTGGTCCTAACAGACACTGAAACCAGCTCCATCAAGGGCCACAAAACTATTTCCAGATTGAATGCCCTGAACATAGGTAACACTGAAGCCAATAGAATCTCTATCTAGGGCCAGGGGCTCTGCTGTCACATTCTTTCTACAGCTACTTCAAGAGCTTCTTGAGTTGCAGAAGCCCCCCAGAGATTTCCATCTTCTGGGTCCAACAACTGCACTGTTTGCTTTTACAAATATGACAACCTCACAATGCCCCAGAGACAACAGAGAATTTTAGTTCACATGAAGAAACAACAGAGAATGACTCAAACAAATGACCAAGACGCAGAGACAAATGTCTCTAAGGAAGAAAAGGTAACAGAACTAATTGAATAAGAATTTGAAAGAATGAGCATTAGGTACCTTAAAAGGACTGACAGAAAGATCTAGAAAAGCAAGGTGAACACAATAAAAACTTTAGAAGAATTCAGGAAAAAACTACAAGAACAAACAGACAAAATAAACGCAAATTTTGAAACTGTACAAAACCAGCCACTAGAAATCCAGAAGTTTAATGCCAAGATCTCAGAAATGGACAATATATTGAAAGAGCAAAGGGATAGATGTAAAGCAATGGAATCTTGAATTAGTGAGCTTGAAGAGAAATCTCTCAATTTTAGGAGAATAATCAGGAAAAAAAAGAATGAAAAAATCTGAAGAAAGCCTAAGAGCTATGTGGGACACCATGAAGTGGAATAATTTACAGGGTGTTCAGAATTCCAGAACAGAAAGAGACAAGCACAGAGAAAATTGTTGAGGAGTTGTTGGAAGAAAACTTCCCAAACATTATCAAAGATGAGGAGATTGGTGTACAAGAAACTGAATGAACCCCAAGCAGGACAGATTCAAAAAGAAAATCACCAAAACATATCATAATTAAACTTTCCAAATTCAAAGACAAGGAAAGAATCCTGAGAGCAGCTTGGGAAAAACGAAAAGTTATCTACAAAGGAGAACCAATAAGACTAAGCTCTGATTTCTCAGCAGAAGCCATGCAGGCAAGAAGGCAATGGAATGATATATACAAAGCTCTAAAAGAAAGAGATTGCTGACCAAGAATCATATATCCAGCAAAGCTGTCTCTCAAATATGATGAAGCAGAAATTAAAAGAATTTGTGCTTGCCAGACCAACATTACATAAAATGCTAATGAGTGGTCTTTGAATCGAGTACCAACAACGGCAGACAACCTAAGATTATCATACATGACAACAGCACTCATAAATCAACCCAGATATAGAAGTATTTAAAGTAAAGCAAACCTACTAGACTGAAAATAGGAAACCAGAAATATTAATGTATAATGAAGTCAACTACAAAACAAAAGTGGGAATAGTGTAGATAAAGAACTTCCAAATGGCAAGGAAGTCAAATATATTTCAAGAGAAAACATACTGTTTTAAGCAGGAAAAAATATTGGTTGTAAGGCCCTAACTGATTTTGCCTAGCTACTTGACCAAACTTTAGTCAGGCTTCTAGAAGCATTTTTGATAGAAGGCCTCAGTTTTTAGTTCCCTCCAGAGACAAGGTCAATCAGTTAGCCCTCAATATTAAAATAATCCTTGAGAAACTCATAATGGTCAGACTGACCCAGACGAATGGGAATATCCTAAACACTAAACACTTGCAATTGCCAAAACCCATATGCTTATAGATTAAAAAGGTTGCTTCATGCCATGACCAATTAAACTGTAACATCTCATACTTTGCCAAATGTCAACCAATCAAAAACTGTATCTATGGCACTGTGCAATTATGCCCCCTGAAACCTTATAAAAACTTGTGTGTATAGTGAGTCGGGGTCACCTTCGTCTCCTGCTTGTGTGAGTGAAGGTGGACCCCAGCGCGTTGGCAAATAAACCTCTTGCTTTTGCATCGAACTCGAGTCCTGATGATCTTTTTGGAGTCTCCTACTTGATTAGGCCACTAGGGGGCCTAACATGGTAAACTACAGGCTAACTTCAAAGAAAATTAATAAAACTGCACATCAAAATGAAAGAGGAAAATCAGAACGATTTAGCAAACAGTAACACAATAGAAATGAAAATGACATGAAAACCCACAAACAAAATGAACTCAGCATAGAAAATCAGGTGGAACAAAGAATCCAGCAGCACCACACACACACACACACAAAAAAAACACACATAGAAAGATGACAACAATCAATTCATACCTATTGATAATTGCACTGAATGTAAATGGATTAAATGTACCAGTCAAGAGACATAAAGAGTCGATATAAAAAACAGGACCCTTCAAAATGCTGTCTACAAGACACATATCAAAAAGATGGAAGCAGCCTAAATGCCCATGAGCAGAAGAATGGTTAAACAAACTTTGGTACATACACACAATGAAATATTACAAAACATTGAAGAATAATGATGAATCTGTGAAACACTTCACAACGTGGAGGACACTATGCTGAGTGAAATTAGTCAACCCTTAAAAGACAAACATTGTATGAAATCAACATTGTAAAAAGTTAAAAAAAAAAAAAAGGTTTTCTTGATAAAAGAAACCATTCATGATGGTTATTGGGGGAGGGGCAGGGAAAGGGAAAATTATTCATGGACTAGAGGATAAAGCTCTGGTAGCGTAGTGGTTACGAATCGGGCTGCGAACCATAAGGTCAGCAGTTCGAAACTACCAGCTGCTCCGCGGGAGAAAGATGAGGCT
>NW_006408677.1:2505192-2544894 GCF_000296735.1 Chrysochloris asiatica | reverse complement strand
CAGAGTGCTCCTTGGAGGCCAAGATGGCCAAACTTTGTCTCTCATACTTTGGACATATTGTCAGAAGGGACCAGTCGCTGGAGAAGGATATCATGCTTGGTAAGGTCAGAGAAAAAGAGGAAGACCCCCAATGAGATGGATTGGCCAAGTGGCAGCATTGATGGACTCAAGCTTGGCAACAGTAGTGAGATTGGCCCAGGACTGGGCAGTGTTTCTTTCTCCTGTGCATAAGTTTCTATGGGTCGGTACCGACTCGATGGCACCTAACAACAACAGAGGATAGACACATGTTAACATGATATACAACAAGAGGGAGGTTAGCAGAGGAAAGAAAGATAAAGGTAGCAGGAGACATAGGGAAGAATGCAATAGTTAAAGTGAACAGAGGTAAATGTTGTTAAGTGTTGGTACATGGAGGGCATTGCACCCATGTAATAAAGCAAAGTATATGATTCGCTGAATGTAAAAGTGATGATCTGCTATGTAAACCTTCACTCAAGTCACAATAAAAATCTTCTTTTAAAAAAAAAAAAAAAGGGGGTCAGTTTGAGGACTAAGGTGGCCCTGACTCAAATCATGGTATTTTCAATTGCCTCTTATGCATATGAAAAATGAACAGTGAATAAGGGAGACCAGGACTGATGGCTTCGAATTGTGCTGTTGGTGAAGAATAATGAAAATACCACGGATTGTCAGAAGAACAAACAAATCTGTCTTGAAAGCAGTACAGCCAGAATGCTCTTAGGAAGCTAGGATGGCGAGACATCTCTGTTATTTTGGACATGTTGTCAGGACACGTTCGTTCCCTGGAAAAGGACATCATGCTTGGCAAAGTGGAGAATGAGCAAAACAGATGAAGAGTCTCAAAGAGATAAGCTCAAACACAACAATTGTGAAGATGGCACAGGACCAGACAGTGTTTCATTCTGTTGTGCACGAGGTCACTGTAAGTCAGAACTGACATCGCGGCATCTGACAACAACAACAATAACACCAACAAATCATTACGGAAGCAGAAAGTCTCATCTTTCTCCCAAGGATCAGCTGGTGAGTTTGGACTGCTGATCTTGTGGTTAGCAGTCCAATGTTTATCCACCAGGGCACCTTGTATTTCTCTAGTTATTTTGAAAATTGTCAGAACCGACTTGATGGCACTCAACAACAACAACAAGGCAGTTGGGGCCCTGAGACTGGCCTCCAGCATGAACATTTTATAGACATGCATTAACTCTGTCAAGAAATCTTCTCCATGTATGATGTTTTCAATGCAGTTTAAAGATTAGGGTTAATCTTTATCACAGTTGTGAATGTCATCTCTGGACCACATTCTTTTCTTTCTTTGCTTATTGCAAATATCAGCATCTACTACGAGCCAGGTATGTTATCAAAAGATACCACTCCCTGGAGAAGGACATCATGCTTGGTAAAGTCAGCAGAAATAGGAAGACCTCTTTTTGATTAACAGTGGCTGCAAGAATGGGCTCAAACATCAATGGTTGTGAGAATGATGCAGGACCGAGCAGTGTTTCGTTCTGTTGTTCATAGGGTGTTTATGAATCAGAACTGACTCAAAAGCACGTAACAATATAAGCTGTGATCAAGGGATCAATTTTTTTTTTTAAAGGTTTTTATTGTGGATTGAGTGAAAGTTTACAGGGCACATCATCAGTTTCACATTCAACCATTCATCTGACTTGTTTCATTACATTGATTATAATCCCCTCCATACACCATCAGTTAACAGTGTTTCTCTCTATCCTCTTTAGCTTTTTTTTTGGGGGGGGGGTGGAAACTTTGCCTTTTTGGAATTTACAGTCTTGGCTTTTAGGGAAGGTTTTTACATTTATCTGTGGATATTCAGGGCTCATGTATGGAATTACTAACAAGCATAACGGCATAATCAGATGAGGGACAGTTTGCTATGTCTGCTAGGTGGCTAAAGTCTGATCCTCAGAGTCTATGGTTTGGACAGTCTGCAACGCTTGGGCCCGCAGGGCCTTGAACTCCTGGCCGGGTCTGCACGGTCTGCATCAGTTTCCCCCTTGTTTATTATTTGTTTAAGGGACACTGCCTGTCTTAGGCGGTCAGTGCGAATTCCTCCGTCTTACCTGTCATCAAGACTCATTGCAGCATGGCAATGGTAAAGGGATCGATTTTTGTCTCCAGAGCAACCGAGTCACTAATTTTGTGAAACTCCAAAAAACAATGCTTCAGGATTCAACTCCTTGTTAAGCAGAAAAGGAAACAGGATCTTTTCAAATATGAGTTACAATTCTGTGCCATAGTTTTGCCTCATTTAACGCCGTATGTTTGTGGAGCACCTTACAACTGATTTGCAACCCAGATTCTCTTACTCTTACTGGCTTTGTGATTCTTGCAAGGCTTGTGGGTCCTTCTTCTGAATAACTAGGAGCCTGGATCAGGTGATTTTTAAGCTGTCAGTTCTATGTTGTTGGACTGAGTAACTTGCAGGAACTGAAATGGCAATTGAAATCTTTATAAACTCAAACTATGATTTACAGTGAGACACTGCATACTTCAAAAACTTTGATGATGCCACATTTTGGAGTTGGAAATTATAGTCAGCTGGTTTTACATATACTTTGATGTACACACCCAGAAGCATTTCTGTTGGAAAGTGTCCAACGTTTTTTGATAACTGCTTCAATTTATTACCAGGATAAAGTTGGCGTGCCAAATAAAGACAATTTAAATGAATTTGTTTTCACGTCATTTTTCTGTACCTACATAATCAGCATTTTGAATGAAAAAGTTGGGGTGTAATGAAAAAATTAAAAGCGCTTAACAACAACAACAATGAGCAAGGCGCCGTTCTAGGTATTAGAGATATACCAGTGATGGAGACAGACAAGTTTCTTGCTCTCATCTATTCTAATATGTGTGTTGGGGGCGACATATAGCAGCACTTATGCTAAGGAGCTCTGGTATCATAGTGATTATGAGTAGGGCTGCTAACCACAAGGTCAGCAGTTCAAAACTACCAGTAGTTTCACAGGAGAAAGATGAGGCTTTCTACTCCCGTAAAGATTTACAGCTTCGGAAACCCTGTGCAGGGTCGCTATGATTTGGAACCGACTCCACAGCACACAGCCACCACAGCCATAACTTTAGTTAAGTGTAAGGTCCCTGAAGGAAATAAACAAGGCATTATATTAGAGAATAATATGAAGGGGTTATTTTATATGTGGTGGTCAGGAAAGTCTTCTCTGTGGAGGTAACACATAACCTGAAAGACCTGAAGGGTGAGAAGGAGCTAGACAGTGGAAAGCGGAAAGACAGAGCAACAGTCCAGCAGAGGGAAAATAACCTGTAAAGTTCCTGAGATGGCCAAGAGCTGGATTTGGTTCAAGGAGTGTCACAAGGCCAGTGTGCTTAGATTGCCATAAACCAGCATATGGCAGGTGTTATAGGCCATGGCAAATGTTAACCTTACTATTCCAAAAAGCCCTTTGACTTGGAGTCAATTCTCATAGTGACCCTATAGGATAGAGCAGAACTGTCCCATGGGATGTCCAAGGCTGTGGCACTACAGGATACCACAAGGTCAGCAGTTCAAATCCACCAGTAACTCCTCAGAAACCCTATTCAGGGTCACTTTGAGTCGGAACCAACTCAACAGAACTTAACAACAACAATCTTTATGGAAGCAGACTGCTACATCTTTCTCCCATGGGGTGGCTGGTGGCTTTGAAAAGGTTAGTTGCTAAAAGGTTAGCAGCCCACCACTTAATTCACTGCACCACCAGGGCCCCCAAATGAAGTCACTTGTGCTAAACTTCACATCAGCAAAAGAAAACCTAAATGTCAATCTCTTGTAAATGCCTAATCTGCCCAGAAGCAAATATCCATGATTCTCCTGGAAATGGAAACCTACTCTAGTTAATCGAGACTTGCATGCTCAGTTTGACCTAGTTCAAAAATTTCCCTTAATTCAAATAAAGAAAGAAAATGTCAGTCTGAAAGTTGCCCGGTATAGCTTCTTTATTCCGGTGTGTCTGTGATTTATTAAAACTTTCTGCTTTACACCATACTTTGGAACTCTTGTCTGACTTTCAGACCAGACCCCCACCATCAACTCCAATTCCAAACCCACTGTCCCCAGGTCAATTCCAATTCATAGCAACTCTGTAAGACAGAGTAGAGCTATTCCTCGGGGTTTCTGAGACTCTAAGTCTTTACAGGTAGTCTCATTTTTCTCCCACGGAGTGGCTGATGAGTTTGAACCACTGACCTTGCAATTAGCAGTCCAAGGCTTAATCCACAGTGCTACCAGGGCACCTGCCCCAATTCATGAAGTACACAAAAAAATAAAGCTTATGAGTTTGTACATAAATTTAATATTGTATAAATTTTAATTTTAACACAAGTAATTTGAATTTTATTATAGTGCTGATGAGAGGAAATTGAAGAATTATAAGAAGGGTGGTAAAATGATTGGATTTCCACTTTGAGTACTGACAGCAGTACTGATTACATGGGGGCAAAAGTGGAAGAGGGAAGCCCAAAATAAGACGTGATGATGGGTACTGGGGGAAGGACTAGTCAAAAAATTTTTTACTACAGATAATTTAAAAACAGTAGAAGCAGTACATTAACTGCTACCAGAAATTCGAGTTGGATTCAGAAGAGGATGTGGAATGAGGGATATTGTTGCTGATGTCAGGTAGATCTTGGCTGAAAGCAGAGAATGCCAGGAATATGTTCACTTGTGTTTTATTGACTGTGCAAAGGCAGTGTGGATAATAACAAAGTATGGATTACATTGCTAATAATAGTAATTCCAGAACATTTGTGCTCATGCAGAACCTGTACATAAACCAAGAGGTCATCTTTCAAACATAACAAAGGAATGTTGTTGTTGTCGTTGTTGTTGTTAAGTGCCATTGAGTCGCTTCTGACCCACAGTGACCCTGTATACAACAGAACGAAACATTATCTGGGCCTGTGCCATCCTCACAATTGCTGCTACGCTTGAGCGCCAATCCATCTCTTTGGAGTGCTCCCTCTTTATCACTGTCCCTCCACTTTACAAAGCATGATGTCATTTTCCAGGGACTGGTGGTTGTTGGTGGTTATGTGCTGTGGAGTCAGTTCCGACCCATAGTGACCCCGTACAGGATTTCCGAGGCTATAAATCTTTACGGGAACAGAAAGCCTCATCTTTCTCCCACGGAACAGCTGGTAGTTTCGAACTGCTGACCTTGCGGTTCGCAGCCCGATTTGTAACCACTGCGCTACCAGGGACTGGTACCTACTGATAATATGTCTAAAGTATGAGAGATAAAGTCTGGTCATCTTGGCTTCTAAGGATCCAAAGGGATATTAAGTGGTTTAAATTTGGGGAAATATCTACCACGGTTATATTCTTTCACCATACTTGCTCAATCAGTATGCTCAGCAAATAATCTGAGAAGCTGTACTATTTGAAAAAGACCGGAGGAAGACTCATATGCACATGACACAGGCTTGCTTGCTGAAACTGAAGAGAACATGAAGCACCTGCTGATGAAGGTCAAAGAATACAGCCTTCAGTATGGATTACAACTCATTGTAAAGAAAACAAAATTTCTCACAACTGGACCAATAAACATCATGATAAGCAGAGAAAAGATTGAAGTTGTCAAGGATTTCATTTTACTTGGATTCACAGTCATTGCTCATGGAAACAGCAGTCAAATAACGTTTGCATTGGGCAACTCTGCTGCAAAAGACCTCTTTTTAAAGTGTTAAAGAGCAAAGATG
Source organism: Chrysochloris asiatica (assembly GCF_000296735.1). Taxonomy (NCBI): domain Eukaryota; kingdom Metazoa; phylum Chordata; class Mammalia; order Afrosoricida; family Chrysochloridae; genus Chrysochloris; species Chrysochloris asiatica. Next base: position 2,539,131 of record NW_006408677.1, on the reverse strand, counting down.
TCACATGGAGCACTAAGGTGTTCATGACTCAAGCCAGGTATTTGCAATGGCCTCTTATGCATGTGAAAACTGGAAAATGAATAAGGAAGACCAGAGAAAAATGGATGTATTTGAATTGTGCTGTTCTTGAAGAATACTGAAAGCACCATGGAGTGGTGCTTTCAGTACAAACAAATCTGTCTTGGAAGAAGTACTGCCAGAATGTTCCTTGGAAGCCAGGATGGCGGTGACTTTGTCTCAGGTACCTAGGATATGTTGTCAGGAAGGACCAGTCCCAGGAGAAGGACATCATACTTGGAAAAGTAGAGGGTCAGTGAAAAAGACAAAGACACCCAAGAAGATGAATTGACACAGTGGCAGCAACAGTGGCCTCAAACATAACAATCATGAGAACGGAACAGAATCAGTTCATGTTTCATGTGCACAAGATCACTATGAATTTGAGCCCACTTGATGACACCTAACAACACTATTGGGGAGAAGGATGTGTCAAGGATGGTATCCTTGCATCTGACTTCAGCAGTTAGGTGGTACCATTTACTGAGATGGGGAAAATTGTGGGGGTTGGACAGAGTAGAAAGTAAGAGCTCTCTTTTGGTTACATTAAGTTTGAGCTCTCTGTGAGACATCCCAAAGAAGATGGTAAAATAGTCGGATATATATGCAGTCTGGAATCAGGGGAGAAGTCTTGGCTAAGAGATAAAATAGATAAAATTGGGATCCATCAGCATTTGGATTGTATTTAAAACCAGGGTGTTAGAGAGTGAGTGCAATACCAATGTCAGAAGATGGGAGAACTGGAATGGAAAGCAAATAAACTCCAGGGACAGCCAGTGAAATAGGAGGGAAACAGGAGGACTCCAAGTGGCCTGGTGCTGCTTATTAGGAAGAAATGACCAGCAATAAGGAATCCTAGTGTGGCGCTGTGAGTTAATGCGCTAGATTGCAAAGCCGGTTTGAATAGTAAGGTCGGCGGTTTAAGCTCACCAATTGCTCCTTGGAAACCTTATACAAGGTCACTCTGGATGGGAACCGACTCAACGGCGTTTAACAACAACAAATAAGGTTCAGGCTTGGACCTAAAGACTTATTAAAGCTACAGAAAAGTATCAATGTAATACAGATATCAAACATACATCTTGATTTCAAAATAGCCTAGTATTGGAATAATGGGTAGCCATATAGAATAGAGTCCAGAAAGGAACCCATACTAGGAGGCTTCAAAAAGTTTGTGGTAAAATGTAATGAAAAGCGAATGGATTCTTTTCCACAAACTTTTTGAACCTCCCTCATTCAACTACAGTCAATGAATTTTATTATAATAAACACAGAAAATTCAGATTAATTACAAAATCAATCAAAGCACTTGTCAAAATATAGATCGAAGGAGCATAAGTACCAGAAATTTACTATCTCTCTATTCTTGGAAGATATTTATTTTGAACTACTCTCCTAAGCAGCCGACATAGCCCATTCATGACTACATAGCTTTAAAACAAAGTTCTATTGATGAGTCCATGCCAAAAAAGTCTTTTCTTTTCACCATCCTGTTAAGAGCTCCTTGGTTAGAAAAGCCCTTGGTCATCCTCTTTGGACTTCACACAACTAGCTGCTTCTTTTGAAAGCAGTCTGAAGGTCCTCTTTTGCAGAAGCAAGGGTTCTCTTGTGTAACAAAATCACCCTTCTGTGATTTTTTCCTTCCGAAACAGACTGGTCTCTGTGCTTTTCTCTGTAGAACATATCTGGAGTTGTTCCCCTCCACCAACATACTTAGCTGGAAAAATGTAGCCCATGAGCTATCTCTTTCATACTGTAGGCCTGTGGTGACGAGTTGGCCTCAAATTAATTCAATTAAACACCTCAAGCTAAATCTGTCAAAAATCTTTTTTCCCGCCATGGGCCAGATTTATTTTGCTAATAGGATCAACATATGTTACATACAAAGGTAACCATTAAATAATTATAAACAAATAGTTTCATCACATTCTCCCAGCCGATTTTGCATCGCCTGCCAGATACAAAACATTTACTTTAATAAATTTACAGTCTGTAATTTGCATAAAACATCTGAAAGTAGGGATCTTTTCAAAGCAGCTGCTTATGTGATGTGATTAGTAAAATCTGCCCCCCCCCATTCCCACCCACACACGCTATTAGTCATTCCTTTGAGTTAATATATTGAAGGTCTCTGTTAAAATTAAAATATTATCTACTAAGGAGGAAACAAATGAAGCTATTAACATATTAGCTCCAATTAATTGACTGAAATACTTACTCATTTAGTAAGGTCCAAGGAGCCCCGGTGGTATAGTGGGCAGCTAACTGCAAGGTCAGTGGTCCAAACCCACCAGCGGCTCCAAGGAAGACAGCTGTGGCAGTCTGCTCCTGGAAAGATTAACAGTCTCAGAGCAGTTGAGGCCGTTCTGCTCTGTTCTCTAGGGTCACCAAGAATCGGAATTGACTTGAAAGTGGGTTAGTAAGGGCCTGTGTGATAGGAACACAGAAGCAGGTTCATCTGGGGGAGAGAAAGGAACGATTTGTAAAATGGACTACTGCCTGCGGAGGACAGAGTGAGTTAAGGCATCCAAGGGTCCCAATCCTAAACTCCTTGCCATCAAATTGATTCGGAATCATTGCGACTCTATAAGACAGAGTAGAACTGCCTCCTAGGGTTTCCTAAGCTGTAACTCTTTATGGAAACAGACTGCCGCATACTTCTCCAGTATAGCACTTACTAGCTTCAAACCCTGGACCTTTTGGTTAGCAGCTGAGCATTTAATCACTATGTCACCAGATCGCTTTTGGTAAAGGATTTTAAAAAAAACAACCAACCAACCCAAAACCCATTGCCATTTGGGTCCATTCCAACTCATAGCGATCCTGTGGGCCAGAGCAAAACCGCTCCATAGGGTTTCGGAGGCCACAGAGCTTTAAGAGAGCAGACAGCTTCATCTTTCTCTCATGGAACGGTGGGTAGGTTTGAACCTTGCTGTTATCAGCCCAATGTTTAACCCACTGCACCACCATGATGATCCCTCAATAAATTTTTTGAGGGAATTCATTAGTGTGCATTGGGCTATGATGGTGAAATAAATCAGATTGTTCTCTTTTTTATTCTGCCAACTTTAAATTATGTTTTACAGAGGTATTTTTGAGTCTTTGGATTGGGAACCTCAAGATCAGATCAAAGCAGTGCAAATAATTTAGTAAAGTATAATTTCGTATGAGTATAATTCTTGTATATTTCTTGTACCTTTTAGATATACCTACATAATTGTTGAGTCCTGGTGTAGTGCTGTGGGCTAATGCGTCAGACTGCAAATGTTGTTTGAACTGCAGGGTTGGTGGTTCAAGCTCACCAGCTGCTTCTTGGAAACCCTATACAAGGGTCGCTATGGATCAGAATCGACTCAATGACACTTAATAACAACAACACATAGTTGTCGTTATTGTGTGCCTCTGAGTTGATTCTGATTCATAGAGACTCTGTAAGACAGAGTAGAAATGTCCCATGCCTTTTAGTTAGCAGCCGAGCACTGCACCACCAAAACTCCTGCATCCAACTGCCATCAAGGCAATTCTGACTCATAATGACCAAAGCTATGGATCTTTATGGGATCAGAAAGCCTTCTCTTTCTCCTATGGAGCAACTGGTGGATTTGAACAGCTGACCTTGTGGTTAGCAGCCGAACTCATAACCCACTACACCACCAGGGCTCCTTGCATCCAAGAGGGATGGAAAGCATAGCTTGAAAGCACTGAAAGGTCAGGTAGTAGGGGAGACTGCTCACAGGTAAGGGGTAAAGGACAATAAAGACCATGAGCAAATCTCTCTCTACTGTGAATTCTGCCATTCTAGCTTTGTTCATGGTGAAAGCAGTTACTTCTTTACATTTTAGAAAAAATTTCCAGCTTTCAGTGGGGATTATATTGAATGAGGTTGAAGAAGAATTTACAGGGATCTACTGACCTCATGTGTATGTGAAAGATGGACAGTGAATTAGGAAGACCACAGAAGAATTGATGCCTTTGAATTATGGTGTTGGAGGAGAATATTGAAAGTGCCATGGGCTGCCAAAAGAACCAACAGATCTGTGTTGGAAGAAGTGCAGCTAGAGTGCTCCTTGGAGGCCAAGATGGCCAAACTTCGTCTCTCATACTTTGGACGTATTGTCAGGCGGGCCCAGTTGCTGGAGAAGGATATCATGTTTGGTAAGGTGGAGGGTCAGAGAAAAAGAGGAAGACCCCCAGCAAGATGGATTAGCAGAGTGGCAGCATCAATGGGCTCAAACATGGCAACAATTGTGAGGTTGGCCCAGGACCGGGCAGTGTTTCGTCCTGTTGTGCATAGGGTCGCTACGAGTCAGTATGGACTCGATGGCACCTAACAACAACAACAACTGACTTCTGACTCAACTTCAGTTGGATTCAACTTTGACCTTTGAAAATTACTTTTTAATTTATTTATGTATTTTCTGATTTTTGTAAAACAAAAAAAGTTTAATGCATTTGAATATATTGTCTTCACGTATGAGAGGGCTTCAAAAAGTTTGTGGAAAAATGGAATTAAAAGATAATGAGAGTTTTCCAGGAACTTCTTGAAGCCCCCTCACATATGAAAAACACTATAATTCAAATGCATTGATTCTCTTAGGGTCTTCTGTATTCATTGCTAAGTTTCGACATTCATATGAGATGATTGAAAATATCATGACTTGGGTCAGGTACATTTTAGTCCTCAAAGTGACATCTTTGCTCTTTAACACTTTAAAACCGTCTTTTGCAGCAGATTTGTCCAGTGTTACACGTCATATGATTTCTTGATTGCTGTTTCCATGAGGCTTGATGGTGGATCCAAGCAAAATGAAATCCTTGACCATTTCAACCTTTTCTCCCTTTATCATGTTATTTATTGGTCTAGAAGTGAGGATTTTTGTTTTCTTTACGTTGAGATGTAATCCACACATAATCTTCGATCTTCACTGGTGTTTCAAGTCTTCTTTGCGTCAGCAGCAAGGTTGTATAGTGTGTATATGGCAGGTTTTTAATGAGCCGTCGTCCCTCAATCCTGATACTACGTTCTTCTTCATGTAGTCCATCTTCTTGGATTATTTGGTCAGCATACAGATTGAATAAATATAGTGAAAGGATACAACCCTGGAGCACACTTTACTTGATTTAAAATCATACAGAACTTTTGTTCTCTAGGAACAACTGCCTCTTGGTTTATGTGTCAGTTCCTCATGAGCACAATTGAGTGTTTTGGAATTTCTGTTCTTTGTTATCAATAGTTTGTTATGATACACACTGTCGAATGTTTTTGCATAGTCAATCTTTCTAGTAGTCTCTGTTTTCAGCCAAGATTCATCTGATGTCAGCGCTGATATCTGCTTCTGAATCCAGCTTGAATTTCTGGCAGCACCTTGTCAATGCACTATTACAACCATTTTTGATTTAGCCTCAGCAAAATTGTACTTGCATGTGATGTTAATGATATTATTTAATGAGTTATGCTTTCCATTGGGTCACCTTTCTCTGGAATGGGCATATATATGAATCTCTTCCCATGAGTTGGCTAGGTAGCTATCTCCAAAATTACTTGGAAAAGGCAAGTGAACATTTCTAGCTTTGCATACATTCATTGAAACATTTCAATTGATACTTTGTTAATTCCTAGAGCCTTGTTTTTCTCAATGTCTTCTGGGTCAACGTCTTCCATCAATATCAACAATTCTTGATCATAGGCTGCCTCCTGAAATGGTTGAACATTGACCAATACCAATTCTTTTTGGTACAGTGATTCTGTATTCCTTTCATCTTTTGATGCTTCAATATTTTGCCCCTAGAATCTCTAAAGATTATGTATAAAGCCTTGAATTTTTTTTTCTTCATTTCTTTCAGCTAGAGAAATGCTGAGTGTGTTCTTACTTTTAGGTAGTGTAGACGTCAGGTCTTTGCACATTTCATTACAATATTTTGTGTCCTTGAGTACCCCCTTTGAAATCTGTGCAGCTCTTTCCCGTCATCATTTCTTCCATTTGCTTTAGCTACTCTAAGTTCAAGAGCCAGTTTTCAAAGTCTCTTCTGACATCCATTTTAGCCTTTTCTTTTCATTTTTGTCTTTTAAAATGACCTTTTGCTTTCTTCATATATGATGTTCTTGATGCCAGCCCACAACTCATCTGGTCTTCTGTTATTAGTGTTAAGTGTGTCAGATCTATTCTTGAGATGATCTGCTCAAGGCTGTACTTGGGCTCTCCTGGAATTTCCCTATTTTTTCTTCAGTTTCAATTTGCACTTGTATGTGAGCAAGTTCTGCAGTAGGCCTCTGGCTTTGAAGTGACTGATAATAACGAACTTGTTGATTTGATTCCTTTGTATTCCATCTGGTGAGCTCCTCATGTACAGTTACTGTTTATAATTTTGAAAAGAGATATTTTCAATCACGCAATCTCTGGTGTCATTTCTATGACACAGGCCATGTTTTCCAAATACTGTTTTCAATGTTTACTTTCTAATCACCAGTAATGATCAATGCATCATGATTGCAGGCTTGATCAATTTCAGACTTTAGAAGTTGGTGACATTTTTCAATTTCTTCAATTCAATTTTGATGGGTGCACAAATTTGAATAATGGTCCTATTGACTAGTCATCCTTTTAAGTATATAGATATTTTCTTATCACTGATAGCATTGTACTTCTGGATAGATCTTGAAATGTTCTTTTGACAATGAATTTGACCATTCCTCTTCAATTGGTCATTCCCAGCACAGTAGATGATATGACTGATATAAAATTCCAATGTCCATCCATTTCAGCTGACTAATGCCTAGGATTTCCATCTTCCATTTTATTTTTGACAACTTCCAGTGGTCCTAGATTTATACTTGGTACATCCAAGGTTCCAATTATTAATGGATATTTGCAGCTGTTTCTTCTTTTTTTGAGTCAAGCCACAGCAGTAAATGAAGGTCCTAAAAACGTTGCTCCTTCCATGTCATTAAGGTCGACTCTGGTTTGCAGAGGCAGCTCTCCCCCAGTTGCATTTTGAGTGCCTTCCAACCTGAGGGGCTCATCTTAGGCCACTATAGCAGACATTATGTTGCTGCTATTCATAAAGTTTTCACTGGCCAATTTTTTCAGAAGTAGATAGTCAGGTCCTTCTTCTTAGTCTGTCTTAGTCTGGAAGCTCAGCTGAAACCTGTACACCATGGGAAACTCTGCTAGCATTTGAAGCGCTGCTTGCATAGCTTCTAGCATTACAGCAATAGGCAAACCAACACAGTACAACAAACTGATGAGTTATAATATGTTTATATTATACGAGGGTGAAAAAAATTTACCTGCACTCTGACTGTAGAATTTATTTTAATCAACATTTAGAAAAGACAAACACATCATTTTTTGACATAATCTCCTTGCTTTTCAATACACTTTGTCTGTCATTAAGCTTTTGTATTCCCTTATAGATAAATGTTTTAGGCTGAATGAGTCACAAACGCACTGACGTCTTTACTTCTTCCTCAGAGGTGAATCTTCATCCTTGAAGGGCTGCTTTCAGGGAACCAAACAGACGAAAGTCCTGTGGAGCAAGATTAGTACTATAGGGAGTATGCTTTAACATCTCAAAACGAAGCATTTGTAGAGCATCAACAGTGTGGGCAGAGGTGTGTGGAAGTGCACTGTCATGCACCATCACAGCACCCTTGGACAGCAGTCCTCTGTGTTTAATCTGAACTTTAAGCTTCAGCTCTTCAATGAGCATCTCCCTTTAACGAACACTGTTAATTGTCAAACCTTTTTCCTGATAGTGTTCCAATACTGGCCCTTGAGAATCCCAGAAAAATGTAAGCATCAATTTTCCAGCTGAAGGTTGACTTTTGAACTTTTTCTTGGTTGGAGATTGAGGATGTTTCCATTTCACACTCTGCGGATTACTTGCAGGCTCATAGTAATGAATCCGTGTCTTGTCATCAGTAACGATTTTTTTTTTTTTTAAAGAAACTTTTACCTTCCTTTGAGTATCGGTCCAAATTTTGTTTGCAGATGTTCAAATGCTTCTGTTTATCGTCTTGTATGAGTTGTTTTGGTACCCATCTTGCACAAACTTTTAGAAACCCAAGTCTGTTGAGGATTATTTCATAGGCAAAGCCATGGCTGATTTGTAAATGATTTGCCCACTGTCACTCGTCTAATCAACAGAATCATTTCAGGTGTACACGCAACGGCATCATCAACCATGGACTGGGAAGGGCATTTTAATATAACCAGAGTGCAGATAATTATTGACTCACCCTTGTACTGTATTGTGTAATGCATATTATAATATAAACATATTCTTACTTATAAATTACATGCTTTATCCATCCCCTATTAGTCTGGATCAGTTGACTTCTGACTTTTACTTCTCTTAGGGCTGGCCTTTCATCAGAAGGCTAGCTGTTTGTTATTTTCCCCTTGGTTCCACCTTAGTGTTCTTTAGAACATTGGTTAACAGGGGTGTTGGCTGATTACTATTGGTTCCCTGATAGGACACACCCAGAGCTACCTTAATTACTCTGGACTTGTTCCCATGTACAGTAATGCGAAGTCTATGTGTGTTTGGTGGGGTCTTTTTCTCTCTTTCCCCTTCCTTCTTTTGCTTCTTCTTGTCACGTGAGGAACAGAGTCTCCTCTGTGGCCTCCTCTTCCTTTCCTGTCCTAATCATCCAGTGAGGGGGGGTGGGCAGCTTCACTGAGCCAATAACAGATCAGTGGGAGTCTGACTGTAGACCAATGAGGTACTCCTGGGTTCCAGATGGACCAATTAGCTTATAAGGGACGTGAAATACCTGGATAGCTGACATCTATCTGCCCCATTGTTCTTTGAGTAAGGACCCTCTTGTTTGGATGGCCAAAGATCTGAAGGTGCAAAAGATACCCTAGTCTTTTGGTCTTTGTTTTTGTTTTTGTTTTTTCCCCCTCTTTGGTTAGTTTTAATCCATCCCCAAACTTCTGCCCAAGGCCAATAAAACACAGCCATTCTCCTTTTGTAAAATAAAGAGGGGTTGGGTTTCCTTCAATTGTCTTCCCCTTTCTGTCTCCTCTACTATTTTTGTTTTACTTTGTAGTTAACTTTTACGTAGAGTAGCTTCATTTGAGCACCAGTGCGGTGGACCGAGACACTCTCTTCTTATTTGCCAATGCAACAGTCTTTTTTGTAGTTCTAACCTGGGGGTGTTTGTGGAGCAGGGCGGGGCGGGAGGGAAGGGTGGTGGTGGCGGGTGGAAGAAGAGTTTGGCTGTAGCCTTCCTTTTGCATTCCTCACACATTCTGCTCTCTTGCTCTCTGGCTTTCTCTCTCTCTCTCTCTCCCTCCCTCTCTCTCTCTCTCTCTCCCTTACACACACACACACTCACACACGCTCGGTGTGTCTTCTTTCAAGATGACAGGGCGCTGGAGGAAAGGCCGCTGGAATCAGCTGGTAGGTACAGTAGTAACCCGAACCCCACCCACCCGCTGCCTTTGCTCGCTTGCTCAGGTTTCTCCGGTCACTCCTGCCCGCGGAGAAAACATGTAAACGTGCCTCCAGAGGAGGGGCTGGGGGAGCCTGGAGCGGCGGGGGCGGAGGAAGGTGAGCTCAGGAAGGTGGCTGAGGGTCCCTCCTGCCGGGGCCCTGCCGGGTCCTCCCTCGGGGCGTTAGCCCCAGCCCGCTTTGCCCCCACCAACCCCCCTTTTCCAAGGGATTGCCTTTCTCTCTCTCTCTCTCTGCGGCGGCGGAAATGACAGTGTGGTGCTGCTGTGGTGTCATGGTGTGGCTTCTGGACAGAGGGGTGAAAACTCTTTAAGTTTGGCTCTGGAGATTCAACCGAGACAGCGTCGCGGCCACTGTGCTGTCCCCGGCGGGGCGCGCGGGCGGGCGGATCCCGGCTGCTGCGCGGCGGCGGCGGCCCAGGCGAAGGCGGCGAAGGCGGGCGGCGGCCTAGAGCAGCGGCGGCGGCGGCCCGGGAGCTCGCGCCGGAGCCCGAGCCAGCGCGCTGTGGAGTGAGGAGAGCGGCCGGCGCCCTCCGTCGTGCCGCTGAGGACATGACTGGCACCCGGGAACGTTCTGGGTAAAAAGCGCCTCTTCGCTGCGGTCCCGGAGCCCGAGTGCCACCACCCGCGCTGGGCTCGGCCCCGGCTCTGGCCGCCCCTCAGGTGCCGCCGTGGCCGGGTCGGTCGAGGGTTCTGGGCTCTGCTGGGTGCGGTGAGCCGGCCTGGAGGTTCCAGGCGGCAGCGGCTCCCTGCCTCCCCGATGTGCCGCTGGGGCCCCAGCTTTGGCTGCTGCCCTCCTGGGACGGGAGTTTGCACTCTGGGGGGCGGGCAGGGGTGGCCGCGGCCTCCTACGCAGCCTAGCTGGGCCAGCGCGGGTCCTGGAGCAGCTCCCCAGGGCGCCCAGGCGGGAGTCTGGGAAAGGGCACTGCCACCTTCCCACGCTCCCGCGGCCGGCAGCCTCCTGGCCCGGGCCGCACCCCTTGGATGGCAGACTGCCTGGCGGTGGCTACCTCAACAGCTGGGGATGCTGCGGACACTCTGCCTGGGGAGAAACTTAATCCCTTTCTGCCTAGGGAGTAAGCATCGAGTCTCCTCCATAAGGGTGGTTCATTCTTGCTGGCCTAGCTGTTCGAGCAGGTCTGCAAGGGAGAAGGAAAACTTCACATATCTCCACAGTATAGACTGCGACTGAACTGGGGCGAGCTGGGGGCTTTCTCACTCCTGTTTAGTCAGAACTATTAACCGTGGAGTAGATTTACAGAAACACTATTTGTGGTGGAAAGGTTTAGGTTACTTAGCACTCCGTGTGCCGTTCAACGTTATTTTCTCGAAGGCATTTCTTTCCAGAGCAGGAAATCAGGATCCTGGGGTCGATTCATTCATCACTTTCCGTCTTCCACATTCCATTACCTTCCTTCATGCCCATTCACTTTCCTGTGTTGTCAGGCACCAAGTTGTGCGCCCAGCTCTCTCCAACCCAGCGCCCCACCACCACCACACACATTCCCAGCCTTCCCTGTCAACCTGTGCACTCAAGTAACGGAGCTTCTGTGTGTCTCAACCACTTTGTCTTTTTGAGGATTCTGCCGTGGGGTGGTGGTGGATTCGGTACTGGTTGTGTTTGTCTCTGAGGTTAAAGTAAAAAGGTTGTTGTTGGTAGCCATTGAGAAGACTTCCCACTCAGGGTGATTTCATATGTGACAGAGTAGACCTATGCCACATAAGGGGACCTTTTGGAGGCAGATCGCCAGAACTGGAACAGACCTTGCTGGCTACTAGTAGAGGCTATAACTGCTTGTGTCACCCAGTTGTTATTGTGGTGGTGTGCTACAGTGTCGATTCTAAAGCACAGGTACCCCATGTAATAGAGTAGAACCTCCCTACAGAGGTTTCAAGGCTGTGGTCTTTCTTAGAACAGATCTCCGGGTCTTTCTTACATTGAGCATCTGGTGGTGTTGGTTCTGTGCGGTGGTGTCAGTTCCTACCCATAGCGACCCTGTACAGGTTTTCCGAGGCTGTGAATCTTTACCGGAGCAGAACGCCTCATCTTTCTCCCATGGAACAGCTGGTAGTTTCGAACTGCTGACCTTGAGGTTTGCAGCCCGATTTGTAACCACTACGCTACCAGAGCTCCATCTAGGTGGGTTCAAAATGCCAACATTAGGTTCCAAAAAAGGAAATATACTGGAAACTGTGAACATGAAGGAGTCCTGGTGTGGCACTGTGGGCTAATGCACTGGACAGCAAAGTCATTTGAACCACAAATTCGGTGATTCAAGCTTTTCAGCCGTTACTTAGAAACCCTATACAGGGTCGCTATGGGTCAGAAACGACTTGACAACACTTAACAGCAACAACAAATGGACAAAAAGAAGTGCTGTGTGTGGCTTCTCAACTTGAGCCGTAAGTGGCTCCCTTTAACCGTGTGTTGTTCCCTCTCAGAAATCGAGTCAGTTATCTGGCAATGTACAATAGTAGGAGGAATGCTGAACAGGGACCCCCGTCCCCATCTTTTCTTCTGTTTGGGGGAACAGTATTGCTCCATTCCAGCCGGTTAGCTCCCACAAGGTCAACAGTTCGAATCCACCAGCAGCTCCATGGGAGAACGATGAGGCTTTCTGCTCCCATCAAGATTTATAGCCTCAAAACCCTATACAGGGTCACTATGAGTCAGAACCGACTGGACGACACACACTACCACCACACCAGTGCCACTCCACCATCATTGCCCTGAGGTGGGGCAGTCATTGCTATGTATATATTTGGGGGGAGTTTCTCAAATATATATATATATGTTGTATTGTTTTAAGGAGCTCTGGTAGCATAGTGGTTATGAATCAGGCTGCTGACCTCAAGGTCAGCAGTTTGAAACTACCAGCCGTTCCACAGGAGAAAGGTAAGGCTTTCTGCTCCTGAAAGATTTGCAGCCTTGGAAACCCTATACAGGGTCGCTATGAGTGGGAACTGACTCCATGGCACACCACTACCACCACCATATGTTCTTTTAGTTAAGTGTCTTTGAGTCATTCAGACTCATAACAACCCTGTATAGCATTCCCGAGGAGCTGCTGGTGAGTTTGAACTGTTGACCTTGCAGGAGTGAACCAGCTGGAATGGAGCAACACCACACCAGGACTCCATTTATATTTATTGTTACTGAATGCTGTCAAGTCTGTTCTGACTAATAGAGACCTTGTGTAGAGTTTCTGAGAAGCAGCTGGTGGGTTTGAACTGTTGACTTTGTGGTTCTCAGTTCAGTGCTGATCCTACAGCACCATACCAAGAGTCCATTTATGTATGTGTTGTTGTTAAGTGTCATCAACTGGGCTCCAACTCATACTGACCCCGTATAGGATTTTCGAAGAGCACCTAGTGGTTTGAACTGCTGACCTTGTGTTTCACAGTCCAATGCTGATCCTATAGCGCAACACCAGGAGTCCATTTATGTATATGTTGTTGTTGTTGTTTTTATGTGCCGTGGAGTCGATTCTGACTCATAGCGACCCTGTACAGGATTTCCAAGGCTGTAAATCTTTACAGGAGCAGAAAGCCTCATCTTTCTCCCCCGGAACAGCTGGTAGTTTCGAACTGCTGACCTTGTGGTTCGCAGCCCAATTCGTAACCACTACGCTACCAGAGCTCCATATATATATATATATATATATATATAGTGCTACTCAATCCATCAATTGAGTTGATGTAGATATATAACGTGAATTAGATTCTCCTGATTGCTCCACACAACTTGATTGATTTATTTGAAAAATACAGGTCTTGGAGCCAAGAAGATCAGAGAGTTCTTCCCAAATCTGATGTTACATTGGCTTTTATGGCTTTAGGGCATTCCTATGACCTTTCTTTCATAGCTGTGCACTTACGTAAAAGGCATAATATTGTGTACGGTGTATTGTGAGCCTTGGCTAGGTCTTTTGAAGATGAAAGGGTTCTATAAACCTCCTCAGCATTGTACTTTTCAAAGAAATTACTTCATTTATGTTTTAATGGGATAGTGGTTAGGCTGCGTATAAGGAGGAACCCTAGTTTGCTGGAAACCCCAATTTAATTGTTACCCACCTTGGGAGACAAATCTATCATACTTAAGTCCTAAGTTTTTTTTTTTTTTTTTTTTTTTTTTTACTTTCTTTCTTTCCAAATGAGCATACAACTTAACACAAACATATAAAACTAGACATACAGAGTAAAGGTGATTGTTTTAAGTTGTGGTTGAAATCATTTCTAATGACAATCTGTGTCAGACTCATTTGAAAACATAGCCACCCCCATCTTTAGCCTATACGGGGGCAGTTAGTTTCTACTGAAAAGTGTCATATGTAATTTCAGGCATAGCTATATAAGCGTGATTAGAATCTAACAGTGGTAAGTCAGCAATGTTTATTAAGCACATACAATGTGCAGAGTCTTCTGCTGACTGGGCCTATGTCCCAAACGTGGTCCCATCATTCTGGTCTCCTGCTTATTCGAGAGACCTCACTCTGTTTGCAGTTCCAGATTAGGACAAGGAGAGGCTGTGCTGTGCGGAGTAGAGTTAGGGGCAGGAAGGGACAATTGTTTCCCTCCCATTTGATTTCAGGAGTACTCAGATTCTCCTCTAGCATGTTGCACCTTGAAAGAAGGCCATCTCCTGGAAGTACTGTTTGCAAATCAGTGACTTTGGTACTTCATGAATATATCATATAAACAGTGCAAATTGATGTAGGTGGAATTGGTTTAGTTAATCCCTCCCCTAAGTGCAGGGCAACTTGCTCCAACTTGCAGATCCTAAAGCTGTGCCAATGGAGTCTCATAATTGCATGCAAAAATTGCTCTAGGTAGTGAGCTTGTCCAGTCCCTCATCCCTCCTCCCATAAAATCTGCCGACACCATAACAACTGAGAAAGAAAATACAGGATTGTGTCTTTACCACTCAGCAAGCCTCATTGGCTTGGTGAAGAGGGGAGACTGGCCTTATTTACTTCATCCTTCTGCACTCAAGTTCTCTTTCCCAACAGGGACGCAGAGCCCTAAATAGGAGGCCAAACCAAGGCTGAGATAAAGAATGTGTCTCAAATGGCTATTCTCTGCAGGTCCCTATTGGCCTTGTGTGTCTTTGTCATTCAATCATTATGGATTTGGGTGACTTCTTAGCTGTTAGTCTGTGGGACTCAGTTGATATTGGAGGCCAGGGTACTTCGTTTTTGTTAGCATTAAGTTTTTTCTTTTGTGCAAGGGGAAAATATAGCACTGTGTTTACAAAATACCTCCTTACTTAAGCTGAATGTCTTGACTTAGTGCACTGCCTCATCAATATATGGGGTATAAGGTGTATACCAGTTGAGGGGAGTTCAGGTCTTTCTAATGAATGAAACTTTGATCCCAAGATGGCATTGCTCTCGTGTATTTCAGGTTTTTTAATAACATTGATTCAGCCTAAGTGGGTTGTTGTTGTTGTTATGTGCCATGGAGTCGCTTCCGACTCATAGCGACCCTGTACAGGGTTTCTGAGGCTGTAAATCTTTACGGGAGCAGAAAGCCTCATCTTTCTCCCACGGAACAGATGGCAGTTTTGAACTGCTGACAATGAGATTAGCAGCCCGATACATAACCACTACGCTACAAGAGCTAGCAAAGCGTCATTTGTGAGAGCTGTCCTACTTGAGTTCTTGTCTCCTTGCAGAGCTCTGATTGCCTGACCTTGGGCTTTGTCTCAGTCTTCTTCCTGGAGGTCAGACTTCTCTGGTTGATGAACAGTGTCTTCAGTCTCTGGGTCTTCCTTTTATGGAGACCAGAAGATCTGATAACAAGCCCATTATATAATCTAAAATCCTCCCTGACACATACAATTCCTGTGTTTACCATTTGCCCTGGTAGCAGCATAATGTATGGGTATGGTAAACAGTATTAATGCAGGCCACTGAAAGTCTGAAAGTATACAGTCCTGAGATGGAAAAATGGTTTAACATCTGGGATCCTCCCTGGCATTCTCTATGGCTTTTTGTTCAGTGCTGTTAGGATCCATGTGGTCCCTGGGGAAGAGAAGCTTGATTTCAAGTAGATCTCTGTTGTTTTTGACCTGAACTTGGGATCCTCTCAGGCTAACATTCAACAGCATGTCCTACACCTATATATTGCCAGTTTAGTCTGTAGATTTGCCTGCCAAGTGTGCCACTGAGCATTTAGAAATTTGTAAATATCCTATCGGGTGGCAGAGGTTCCAAAAAGCATTCCTAGAATAGATGGAAAGCTGTACTGGTAAATTACATTTGTTTTCTCCATTTGTTTCCCCAACCTTGCAACTGCCAGTGTAATCTGAATTAAGATAATAGTATTGTGAGTAGTGTTTAGGATTTCTGTCAATTATAATGTGTGTTACCTTGGCAAATCCGTTTCTTGGTTACTTAAATTAACCTTTGTGTTTTTATATCAGGTTTAGAACTTTCAGTTCTGCTATTTTGGTATTCATTTTAATGTTTATGATTATACGTATAAAATACCCCAATGGTTAGAATTAGAAGCTAATTATTGTAAAGAAAAAATAATTAAGTCTTCATACTATGAAATATTTAAGTAGACTTTAATAACCTATTAAACAGGTACAGGCTCTCGGTCTCTTCGTCAGTGGGTAATCAACTTGAGGTCTCTCTGCAGAATCAGAGCTTAAGAGAAAAGAAGAGAGTTCATTCCTTAGGGGGATTCCAACCCCATGTGGGAACCATACAAGCAATCAGACCCATGGTCCTCCGTGAAATTTGTGGGAGAGTGTGATTGTCCCTCTTTATGTCAGCCATGTGTTAGGAATGAACTTCCAAACATTTGTGACTTTCCGTAATAATTGGCTTTCCATCTATCATTTGCAGATATGTTGTTGTTAAAGTGCTGTTGAGACGGTTCCAACCCATAGTGAACCCTGTATAGGGTTTCCGAGGATAGTGATCTTGAATCGCCAACCTTGTGATTCAAACCGAATTTGCAGTCCAGTGCAATAACCCACAGCACCACACCAGGACTCCTCTGCAGATATGTTGTTGTTGTTGTTGTTAAGTGCTGTCGAGTCAGTTCTGACCCATAGTGACCCTGTAGAAGGTTTCCGAGGAGAAGTTGGTGAGCTTGAACCACTGACCCTGCAGTTCAAATGACTTTGCTGTCCTGCACATTTTAACCCACAGTGCCACATAGGGTGGTATAATCTATAATAAATCTATAAAGCAGGTTAATCATTTTATTTTATTCTCATCTGGTCCTCCCAAGAGACTGTGAGATCCATACAACAGGCATTGTTATTTCCATCGGACATATGAGAAAACGGTGGCCAAATATGGCCATAGGTGTCCTGGTGTGGCACTGTGGGTTAACGCACTAGACTTGCAAAGTCAGTTTGAACTGCCAAGTCAGCGGTTCAAGCTCACCAGCTGCTCCTTTGAAACCCTATACCGGGTCGGAATCCGTTCGACAGCACTTAACAACAACAAAATGGCCCAAATAGTTTAAATGTGTTACTTAGGATTGCTTAGCTAATTTGCTTTAGATTCAAGACTACAACCAGTCTTTAGTGTGAGGATCAAATGAGACAATAGCTTTGAAACCATTTTGAAAAGAAAATGCTATACAAATGTAAAGTTGACTATTATTATTAATTATAATTACTGATGCCCTAGCCTTTTTTCCCTCCACTCTTGGTTTCAACTTTCAATCCTTAGGTGAGAATTCAGTGCATTTGGTTGCCTTTTATGTTCCCAAAAGATATTTCTAGGGGTTGTTTACTAATAATTGTGTTCTAGGACTGGGCAGTGTTTTGTTCTGCTATACATAGGGTCACTGTGAGGTGGAACTGATTTGATGGCACCTAACAGGATTTCATTGTCTGCCTTCTCAGTTTTAAAAGCTGTTCTCATTAGTTTATAAGACTCCTGCTCCCCTTTAGTAGTTCTCTGGATCATCCATTACAGTTTCCTTGACATACAACAGGCAGCTGTGTATCAGCACCTTGATTTAGCCCAGGGAAAGCTAATGTAATTTGTAAATTTCCTGTTGCTCTCCTGATGATGTCCATTACTTGGTAACCTTTCTAGTCATACTAACAAATAGGTATATGAATTTTTAGGAGCTCTAGGAGCTCTGGTAGTGTAGTGGTTACAAATCGGGCTGTGAGCGTCAAGGTCAGTAGTTCGAAACTACCAGCTGTTCTGCGGGGGAAAAATGAGGCTTTCTGCTCCCATAAAGATTTACAGGCTCGGAAACCCTATGCAGGGTCGCTATGAGTCGGAACCAACTCCACAGCACATAACAACAACAACAACCAGTATATAATAAAGGAGCTCTGGTAGCGTAGTGGTTGCTATCCTCAGGGTCAGTAGTTCGAAACTACCAGCTTCTCCGTGGGAAGAAAGATGAGGCTTTCTGCTCCCGTAAAGATTTACAGCCTCGGAAACCCTATGCAGGGTCACTATGAGTCGGAACGGACTCCATGGCACATAACAACAACAGTATACAATAAAGGAACTCTTGGTAACATAGTGGTTATGAATCGGCCTGCTAATCTCACAGTCCAGCAGTTTGAAACTACCAGCTGTTCCACGGGAGATGGATGAGGTTTTCTGCTCCTGTAAAGATTTACGACCTTGGAAACCTGAACATGGTCGCTATGAGTCAGAACCCACTCCCCGGCACATAACAACAACAAGTATATAATAATTATTTTAGGTTCCTTTCCTATGGAGTAATAGATAGCAAGAGCTCTAGAATGATATGATGTCAGAGTTGGAAAACATCTTACAGGGATAGATCATCTGGTGATTCTAGTCTAACCTGAATGATATTTAACAGTTGAGAAAACATCAATTTAACCCAGGACTCATTTCACTCATCCCCAAAGGCAGGGAAACAGTTTCTAATGGTTTAAGGAAGAACTCTTGGGACTTTAATGTTAATATCCTAGAGAGTGTTTATTTTATATTAATTTGTTTCAGAAAACCTACAACCCAGTTCAATTCTCAGTCTATTGCCCAGTGGTCAGGCTTGGTTTCACACTCGTGGGGTTTTTTTGTGTGTGTGTAAAGAAAGGAGACTGGTTTCCCAGGGACATAAGTGAGACTGTAGGACTATGCTCTGTAGACGGAAGATGAGAACTAGATGGAACTAGTTGAAATAAGTGGGCATTTAATTATGAAGACATTTGAAATAATGGAATTCTGAGAAGTGCAGATCATGGCTTCTTTCTCTGATCAGTGAACAGAATGCTGGATTTGGAGGGCAATGCTGAAATCAATCTTTCATTTTTGTACATGTAAAACGTGTTCTTTTTAAAAATCGTAATTACCTACACTGAAACACCTCTTTTTGTATTTCTACCTACGTACACAGCCTTATGATACCTTCCTATAAATCTGTTCTCATGCACTTCTTTTTTCAGGGTCTCAGCCCAAAGGGGAGGTATGGGGTGAAGATAAGCCACACAGAAACAGTTTTATAGTACAGTAAGAGCAAATACTTAAACATTCATACCTTATCTCCTCCCTGTATCCATGACTATTGGAGCCCTAGTGGTGGTGTAGGATAAGCATTGGTTTTGCTAACCACAAGGTCGACCGTTCAAACCTACCAGCTGCTTCTCGGGAGAAAGATGAGGCTTTCTTCTCCAGGAAAGATTTACAGCCTCAAAAATCCTATACAGGGTCGCTATGAGTCTGCATTGACTGGGTGGTGGTGGATTTTATGCGGTTTATATGCTGGCTACATGGCAGCAACCAAATGATTTAAAGGAGAACTGATTAAGTGTATGTGGATTTAGGTATTTGTTTCTTAACATAATTCTTTGTTCCGCCCTCCACGCTCAGGCACATCATCAGTGCATTTTTTTTTTTGACAAAAATTGTGTTTTCCGGCAAAATCTTCATGCTTACCTGTCAATGGGTTACACCCTATCAGATTCACATCCTGTTTTTATCCGTGGCATACTCTTAATTCTACACAGGTTAGTGATTCACAAACTTTTTGAAGTTGCAACACTCTGCCATTGTTTTATTTTTGTCATAACACTTCCTCCTGCTAAAAGTATCTTGTAATCTCTTATTGTTGTTGTTACATCCCATCCAGTTGGTTCCAACTCATGGTGACCCTGTATAGAGTTTCGGAGAAGCGGCTGGTGAGTTTGAACCACTGACCTTGCTTAACTTACGGTGTCACACCAGGACTCCAAACCTAGACAGGGAATCTCTGACCTAGATCAACTATTCAAAGGAGTAAGCAATCCAACAGAGTTTAGAAAGACTGCATTATTACAGTTGTCAGTATAGTTTGTTGTTGTTGTTGTTAAGCACCGTCGAGTTGGTTCTGACCCATAGCAACCCTGTATAGGGTTTCCTAGGAGTGGCTGGTGAGCTTGAACTGCCAACCTTGTCGTTCAAACCGACTTTGTAGTCCAGCGCATTAACCCACAGCGCCACATCAGGTCTTCCCGAATAGTATCGTGGTTAGCATTTTGGTACTGTAGTGGTTATAGTCGGGCTTACTAACCTCAAGGTCAGCAGTTCGAAACTACCAGCTGTTCCGCAGGAGACAGATGAGGCTTTCTGTTTCTGTAAAGATTCTGCTCCTTGGAAACCCTGTACAGGATCGCTATGAGTCAAAATTGACTCCACAGCACACCACCACCATTCACACTGTGGAGTCACACAGGCTTGGATTTGCAATTTTTTTTTTCATTGAAATATATTTCAAATGTTGTTGTTATGTGCCATGGATAGCATAATGTTGACCATTAAAAGTGTCCAATTCAGTGACAGTATATTCACAAAATTGTACAGCCGTTCTTGTAATGATTAGGTGCCATTGAGGCTTCTGAGGCTCTAAATCTTCACAGGAGCAGAAAGCCTCGTCTTTCTCATGCTAAGAGGCTGGTGGGTTTGAACCTTGTGGTTAGCAGTCCGGGGCTTATCTATCCTATAGCGACAGGAACGCTCCTGAGTATGCAACCATTGCTGTTGTTGTTGTTAAGTGTTGTCGAGTCGATTCCGACCCGTAGCGATCCTTTTTAGGGTTTCCAAGGAGCGGCTGGTGAGCTTGAACCACCGACCTTGCAGTTCAAATGGCTTTGCAGTCTGGCGAATTAACCCACAGTGCCACACCAGGACTCCCAACCATTACCACTATATCTAATACCAGAATAATTTTATCACCCCTAATAGAAACTCCATATCCATTAGTGTTGTTGTTGTTATGTGCCGTGGAGTCTGTTCCGACTCATAGCGACCCTGTATGGGGTTTCTGAGGCTGTCAATCTTTATGGGAGCAGAAAGCCTCATCTTTCTCCCGCGGAACAGCTGGTAGTTTCGAACTGATGACCCCGAGGTTAGCAGCTACGCTACCAACCATTACCACTATCTAATTCCAGAATAATTTTATCACAGCCTAATAGAAACTCCGGAGTCCTGATGTGGCTCTGTGGGTTAATGCGCCAGACTACAAAGGCTTTTGAACTGCAAGGTTGGTGGTTCAAGCACACCAGCTGCTCTTCGGAAATCCTACACAGGGTCGTTATGGGTCGGATGGACTCAACTCTTTAACAACAACAATAGAAACTCCATAGCCACTCGATGGCACTTTAACAACAACAACCATAGAAACTGCATATTCATTAGTAGTAACTTCCTAGATCTCCCTCTCCCCAGCCACGGGCTACCACTAATCTACTTTGTTTCTCTGGATTTGTCTATTCTGGCCATTGCATTGAAGAGGAATCCTTTTGTATCTGGCATCTTTCATTTAGCATGCTGTTTTCAACATTCCTCCGGCTGTAGCTGGTATCTTAGTTCTTTTCTATGGCTGAATAGTATTTCATTGTATGGACAACAACAACAGTGGGTGTGAAGTGGTATCTCATTTGGTTGGATCTGCATTTCCTTGATGGCTGCCGGAGCATTCATTTGCATATTTTCTTTGGAGTTGTTGTTGCGAAGTGCCCTGGAGTTGGTTCCAACCCCTAGCGACCCTGTATAGGGTTTCCAAGGAGCAGCTGGTGAGCTTGAACCGCCGATCTTGCAGTTCAAACGGCTTTGCAGTCTGGCGCATTAACCCACGGCGCCACACCAGGAGAGAAGCCTTCAAATCCTCTGCCAATCTCTAAAAATTGGATTTTTTTTCTTTTGTTGAATTGTATGGATTCTATGTATTTCCAGATACATGTCCCCTGTCAGGTATATAATCCACAATTTTTTCTCCCATTCTGTGAGCTGTATTTTCACTTTCTTTGAAGCATGGAAGTTTAAAATTTCTTGTGGTGTCCAATTTATCTATATTTTCTTTGGTAGCGTATGCTTTTTTGGTGTCATATCTAAAAACGGTTACCTAATATAAGACCTTGGACTCCTGGTGTGGAGCTATCAGATCAGCACTGGGCTGCAAACTACAAGGTTGGCAGTTCAAACCCACCAGCTGCTCCTCAGAAACCCTATACAGGCTTGCCATGAGTTGGAACCGACTCGAGAGCACTTAAAACAGCAACAGTTATGAGGCCACAAGATTGATACCTATGTTTTTCTTCTAAGAATTTTACAGTTTAGCTCTTAGATATAAGTCTTTGGTACATTTTGAGTTTATTTTTGTATATGGTGTGAAGTAGGGGTTCAACTTACTCCTTTTGCATGTGGAAATCCAGTTGTTGCAGTATGAATTATTGAAAAGATTTTTCTTTCCCCTTTGAACTGTCTTGACACCCATTAATAATTGACCATAAGTATATAGGCTTATTTCTGGGCTTTCCGTTTTATTCTGAGTTTGAATTGTGGCTTTGCTACTGCCAAACAATGTGACTTGGACAAGTTCCCACCAACTTTTTTTGTAATAATAGTACCTATGTCTTAGAGCGGAGTCTGGGTGTGGCGCTGTGAGTTAATGCGCCAGACTGCAAAAGCCCTTTGAACTTGCAAGGTCCGTGGTTCAAGCTCACCAGCTGCTCCTCGGAAACCCTATACAGGGTCGCTATGGGTCAGAATTGACTCAACGGCCCTTAACAACAACAATGTCTTAGAGCAGAGACATGTTTGTTTGGAGCCCTTGTGTGGTACTATAGACTAAGCACTGGGCTGATAACTTTGGGTCGAAGGTTCAAACCCACTAGCTGCTCCTTGGAAGCCCTATACTGGGTCGCTATGAGTCATAATTGTTAAGTCAGCACTTAACAACAACAACATGTCTTAGAGGGTATTTGTGAAAATTAACAAGCTTGACACTTCAAATTCACCAGCCACTCTAGGAAAATCCTATACATACATGGTTGCTATGAGTCAGAAATGACTCAATGGCACACAACAACAATGACAACAACAGCAATGCATGTAAAGGGTATTGTATCATGCCAGGCACATAAGCTCAGTGAATTTTAAGGGACGAAGTGCTTAATCAGGGAGGTAGGGAACAGGGGGGATATTTGAAAGGATGGTGAAATACTAGGAGTACACAGAACAAGGGAGCCTCATAAATGAGAGATGAGATGAACATATGTTTGAAGAAGTTGCAAAAAATCAGTTTCTCAAAATTAGAGCAGTTACAATATGATAATTAAAAAAACAACAACAGCAAAACCAGATAGGAATGACATAGAAAAGCTACTTAAAATAAGCAAGACTGTTACCCCTTGTTGTTAAGTGCTGTAAAGTCTATTCCGACTCATAGCAACCCTGTATAAGGTTGCTGAGGAGTGGCTGGTGAGTTTGAACTGCCAACCTTGTGGTTAGCAGTCCAGTGCTGATCCTACAGTGCCACATCAGGATTCTGTTACGCTTAATAAAAGTACACTTATAAAAACGAGCCTGGGTAATCTCCAAAGAGCAAGGATAGCTCGTATTGCTGCTTTTTCACTTCTCCGTCTCTGACACCAGCCACCCACGTGGCATTTTCTCTCTGCCCCCGTGGGTTCAATAATTTTCTAGAATGACTCAGAACTCACAGAGAGTACCTATACTTACAGGTACCCATTTATTATAACCAGAAAGGATCAAGTGAAGAAACGCAGCAGACAACGTCTAGACGGCAAGGCACAAGACTTCCATTGTCCCTGGGAGCATTCATGCATGGTTGCTCTCACCCAAAAGAGAGAGGCCCAGGGTCTTTTAATCATTGGGGCCTCAGTGAATACACATGACTGGGGCCCTGATTTATATGCATGCATCAATAAATATGTATGATTGACTCCATCATGCAGCCCTACTCACTTACACGTGTGGTGCTGCAGGATAATGTGCTGGATCACAAAGTCAGTTTGAACCACAAGTTTGGCAGTTCAAACCCACCAGCCGCTTCTCAGAAACCCTATACAGGGTCGCTATGGATCAGAACCAATTCGACGGCACTGAACAACAACAACAAATGTTCCTTGCTTGGCACTGTAGGGTTAAGGAGTCCTGGTATGGCACCACAGGATAAGCACTCGACCTCAAGGTTGGTTTGAACTGCAAGGTTGGCAGTTCGAACTCACCAGCTGTTCCTTGGACACCCTATACATGGTCGCTATGAGTCAGAACTGCTCGACGGCACTTAACAAGTGTTCCCTGGTGTGACACTGTAGGATAAAGCACTGGACCGCAAGGTTGGCTTGAACTGCAAGGTCAGTGAGCAGTCCCAGCTGCTCCTCGGAAAAGCTATATGTGACTTTGAGTGGCAACCAACTCGATGGCACTTAACAACAAGTAAGTGTTCCTTGGACGTTTTGGAAAGCAAACAGGCAATCTTGATTGCTGTTAAATTTCAAGAACCCTTTTCAGAAACCAGAGCCAAAAGACCAATCACAGAGGTTTATTTAGAACACTGATGCCTGACTTATTTATTTATTTTGGTCAAGGATTCTTTTTAGGATCTTTTGAATGCTTTGGACGCTAGTTCCATGAAAATGCATATATGGCATACAAACAATTCTGCAAGCAGTTCTAGGAGCTTAAGAAATTCCTGGTTAAAAGCCCTGTTTTGATCATATCCATGCTTTCCCATGCTTCAGTTGTCACGTCAACTCAATTTTTAGGGCTCTAGAGAAAATTGGGAGTCCTGGTATGGCATGTAGGATAAGCAGTGCACTGTTAACTGCAAGGTCGATGGTTCAAACCCACTAGCCGCTCATCAGAAACCCTATACAGGGTCACTATGAGTCAGACTAACTCGACAGCACTTAACAACAACAGGGGAAATTGAAGACCCTCTTCTCTGGGCAGAAGAATTTATATAGGCACCCTTCTAAGAGTTAGGAGAGTTGCGGTAATCTAATAGTTTTTGTACAGGTTCCAACATATATAAATGCTTTTCAGCAATGCTCCTTACCTATTGCTGTTTTTGCTGGAGGTTTCACTCCAATCTCTCAGGTAGCTTCCAACACAAAAATGGAGGAAATGAAGCTGTGCAGTTCTGAAAGAGACAGTAATAAGAAATGCAGTAATGCAGTGTGAGGTGGAGATGGGCCTAGGAGTCATAGGATTCTGAAAGGGCCTCAGAACGAGATCGATTCAGAGAATCTCAGAGGGACGCAAAGAGACAAAAATAGAAGTAGAAACATGTGGCTTAGAAGCCCTCTTGTAAATAGTCAAGATAAACTTCAATGAAGGAGTGAGACAACTGAAGTAAAGGTGTAGGGGAAAGAGAACAGACACTGGCGTTAGATTGATCCATTGTGCGCCCACTTACTTGTTAAGTGTCCTTGGTTGATTTATTTGACTACTATGAGTTCCAGTTTGGGAACTATGAAATGGGTATAGTAATAGTACCCTTCTGACACACAGGCTTCCTGTAAGAATTAAATGATGTGTGTAAGGAGACTGTGGGTATTGGAGGATAAGCAGTGGACTGCTGCTAACCACAGGGTTGATAGTTGAAACCCACCAGCTGATCCTCGGAAACCCTATGAGGGTCTCTATGAGATGGAACTGACAATGTCAGTTAACAGCAATAATGTGTGTAAAGTGCTTAACACAATATCTGGTCTACAGCAGGTAAGGAGTTCTTTTAGCATAGCAGGTATGAATCAGACTGCTAACCTCAGGGTCAGCAGTTCAAAACTACCAGCTGTTCCTTGGGAGAAAGATGAGGCTTTCTGCTCCCGTAAAGATTTGCTTGCAGCCTCGGAAACCCCGTGCAGGGTTACTATGAGTTGGAACCGACTCCATGGTACTTAACAACAACAACAACAAATACTTCCAGAACTTCTTCTAATTTCCTATGTTGTTGTTGTTAAGTGCCGTGGAGTCGGTTTCTGTTCATAGTGACCCTGTATAGGGTTTCCAAGGAGCAGCTTGGTGAGTTTGAATCACCAACCTTGTGGTTACAGACCTTGACGTTGACTGCTTATCCTAGGGTGCCACACCAGGAAAATGTTTTATTTATTTATTTAAGGAAAAGGTTTCATTTAGAAACAACTTTTAGGGCTGGGCTACATTATACCTATTCAACAAGTTTTACTTGTATTCTGTATTAAAGTGCCTGCACGAGAGAATGCAGACAACATTGATAAATGATGATATCTGAACAGGTAGCAATTGTAGTCAATGTCAAGAAAACAAAAATCCTCACCACTGGACCAATAAACAACATTCTTTTCAATGGAGAAAAGATTGAAGTTGTCAAGGACTTCATTCTTCTTGGATCAACTGTCAACACTCATGGAAGCAGCAGTCAAGAGATCAGACGACGTATTGCATTAGGCAAATCTGCTACACAGGAACTTTTTAAAGTGTTGAAGAGCAAAGATGTCAGCTTGAGGACTAAGGTGCGCCTGACCCAAGCCATGGTATTTTCAATAACCTTGTATGGATGCGAAGGCTGGACAGTGAATAAGGAAGATCGTAGAAAAATTGATGCCTTTGAGTTGTGGTGTTGGAGGAGGATACTAAAAGTGTCATGGACTGCCAAAAGAACCAATAGATCTGTTTTGGAAGAAGTGCAGCCAAAGTGCTCCTTGGAGGCCAAGATGGCTAAACTTCGTCTCTCATACTTTGGACATATTGTCAGGAGGGAACAGTCGCTGGAGAAGGATGTCATGCTGCGTAAGGTGGAGGGTCAGAGAAAAAGAGGAAGACCCCCAATGAGATGGATCAGCCAGGTGGCATCATTGATGGCATCAAGTGTGGCAGCGGTAGTGAGGTTGGCCCAGGATCGGACATTGTTTCGTTTTGCTGTGCATGGGGTCGCTGTGAGTCGGTTCCGACTCGATGGTACCTGACAACAACAACAGCAATTGTAGAATAAAATTTCCAAATCTTGATGAGGGTCTCCAGAGGTTAGGAGATGACGGACAATAGTTATTTCAAAACAAAAGATGCTTTTCTTTCTAAGAAATAGTATTAACATTGTTCAGTCAGTAAGCTATATTTTATAGCTTTCTTTAGTTAGGACTAACAGAATATTTATGTGTGCTGTTGTTGTTTTTAGATGTTTGGCGAGTCAGTTCAGACTCATAGCCACCTTGTGTAGGGTTTCCAAGGCGGTAAATCTTAGGGAAGCAGACGTGGTTAGCAGCCCAGTACTTATCCTAGAGTACTACCAATGCTTCATTTATGTGTGTTGTTGTTGTTAAGTGCCATTGAGTCGATTCTGACCCATAGTGAGCCTGTGTATAGGATTTCCAGGGAGCAGCTGGTGAGTTTCAACCACCGACCTTGCAGTTCAAACGGCTTTGCATTCTGGCACATTAACCCACAGCGCCATACCAGGACCCATCTATAATGCATACTAAAATGAAGGCTAGCAGATTTGAAAATTCCGGGCTGTAAGAAGTTTTTGGATGTTCATCTTGCTAATTTATACAGAAGTATTGATTTGCATCCTGTTTCTGATGTGGTTCCTGATTCAGGAAGTAAGAAAAGACACATGGGGAGATAAGCTTCATAGCTGTTGTTATTGTTGTTGTTACATGCCATCAAGTCGGTTCCAACTCATAGTGACCCTGTATAGGGTTTCCAAGGAGCAGCTGATGGGTTTGAACTACTGGCCTTGCCGTTCAAACTGTCTTTACAGTCCAGCGCATAAACCCACAGCACCACACCAGCAGGTGTGTACAAATTCAGCAGGTGTTTAATAATACAATCAAATGGAAACCACAAGCTATTGTGTCTTCACCTGTTAGCAGCAACTATTGTTGCTGGCCAAGTGACTGGAAGAGACCCATATTTGTGCCCATTTCAAAGAGAGGTGACCCAACGGAATCATCTAACAATATCATTAATATCTCATGCAAGCAAAATTTTGCTAAAGATAATTTAAAAATGGCTGTAACCATACATTGACAGAGAACTTCCAGAGGTTCAATCTGGATTCAGAAGAGGATGTGAAACTAGGATATCGCTGTTGACATCAGATGGATCTTGAATGAAAGCAAAGACTGTCAGAAAGATGTTTACCTGTGCTTTATTGACTATGCAAAGACTTTCAATTGTGTGGATCATAACAAACTATAGACAGCATTGCGGTAAAAGAGTATTCTGGAACACTTAATCGTGCTACTGAGGAACCTGTACCTAAACCAAGAGGTAGTTATTCAAACAGAACAAGGGAACATTGAATGGTTTAAAATTAGAAAAGTTGTGTGCCAGGGTTGTATTCTTTCACCATACTTACTCAATATGAGCAAATAATCTGAGAAACTGGATTATATGAAGAAAAACGTGGCATCAGGATTGGAGAAAGACTCACTGACAACCTGCGATATACAGATGATGCAACTTTGCTTGCTGAAAGCCAAGAGGACTTAAAATACCTACTGATGAAGATCAAAGATCACAGTCTTTGGTATGGATTACATCTCAATGTAAAGAAAACAAAATTCTCACCACTGGACCAATAAGCACCATCCATATAAATGGAGAAAAGATTGAAGTTATCAAAGGCTTCATTTTGCTCGGATCAATCATCAACACTCATGGAAGCAGCAGTCAAGAAATCAAATGACAATTGCATTAGGCAAATCTGCTGCACAAACCACCTCTTTAAAGTGTTGAAGAGCAAAAGTGTCAGTTTGAGGACTAAGGAGTGCCTGACCAAAGCCATGGCGTTTTCATTAGCCTCATATGCATGCAAAAGTTGGGACAGTGAATAAGGAAGGCTGTAGAAGAAATGATGCATTTGAGCTATGGTGGTGGTTGAGAATATTGAAAGTGTCATGGACTGCCAAAAGAGCAAACCAATCTGTGTTGGAAGCAGTGCTGTCAGAATGCTCCCTGGAAACTAGGATGGCAAGACTCGTCTCTCATACTTTGGTCTCTCATACTTTGGACATATTGTCGGGAGGGACCAGTCCCTGGAAAAGGATATTATGTTTGGTAAAATGGAGGGTCAGAGAGAAAGAGGAAAACCCTCAATGAGATGGATTGACACAGTGGCAACAGTAATGGGCTCAAATGTAGCAATAATTGTTAGGTTGACACAGGACTGGGCAGTGTTTCGTTCTATTGTGCATAGGGTCGCTATGAGTCAGTACCAACTCGATGGCACCTAATAACAACAACATTGTTCAGTAAAGGAGCTCTGGTAGCATAGTGACTTACTTACGAACTGGGTTGCTAACTGTACCAACGCTTCATGGGAGAAAGATGAGGCTTTCTGCTCCCTAAAGATTTATAGCCTCAGAAACCGTGTCTAGAGTCACTATGAGTGGGAACCCACTCCACGGCACGTAACCACCACCACCACTATTGCTGACTAAGTCAAAAAGTTAAAATCATTCCCTGTTCTACTTGATGGAATGAAGGATTTCCTGTAGGTGAGGAAAGGAAGCAGAAACACAAATTATCATCTTTTGTGCCTAGTAACTCAATTTATTAGAAATGGGATGGAACAGACATTTCCATGAGTTGAAATAGGAAGTAACTCAAGTTCACATTCTGAAGAACTTATTATCCTATGCTGAGAACTATATTTTTCTAAAGCCCTCTCTTCTTTTCTACACAGGCTTTCAGAATGGAACTCATTTCAAGAACTAGAGAGTTATTTTGAAATATGACCTTGTTTTCCTTCTACTGGATGTGAAATAGTAACAACCTCCATATTTTACTTGGAAGTGAAATAGAGAGCAGTATAAGAGAATGGATACTGAGAATTTTTCAGGGCCTCAGGCTCATCATTGCCCAGGACAAGAGACATCAATGGGGAGAATATGTGAGAGAGTGATTCATACCAGTCTGTGAGCTGGAATCAGAATGTTATCAGTAAACCAGGATTCATAGGTGGCCACTGTTGTTGTTAAGTACTGTTGAGTAGGTTTCTGACTCACAGCAATCCTGTATGGCAGGGGTGGGAACGTCCTGCCCGCGGGCCATATAAGGACCTTGAAATCATTTGGTCTGGCCCTACCAAGGCAACTGCAGTTCCAGCCATCACATTGTTGTTGTTGTTTTGTGCCGTGGAGTTGGTTCCGACTCATAGCGACCCTGTACAGGCTTTCCGAGGCTGTAAATCTTTACAGGAGCAGAAAGCCTCATCTTTCTCCTGCGGAACAGCTGGTGGTTGAAGCTCACCAGCTGCTACTTGGGAACCCTATACAGGGTCACTATGGGTTGGAAACGACTCGACGGCACTTAACAACAACAACAACCCCTGCTGTATAGGGTTTCTGAGGCTTGTAAATTTCTGTGGGAGCAAAAACCCTCGTCTTTCTCCTGTGGCACAGCTGATGGGCTTGAACCGCCAACCCTGTGGTTTGCAGTCTAGTACTTATCCTATGGAGTCACTGTTGTTGTTGTTGTTAAGTGCCGTCAAGTCTGTTCTAACTTATAATGACCCTGTATATGGTTTCTGAGGTTCAAGTCTGTTCCAACTCATAACGACCCTGTATACGGTTTCTGAGGAGTGGCTGGTGGGTTTGAACCGCCACCCTTATGACTCAAACTGACCTTGCGGTCAAGCGCGTTATTTTTCAGTGCCACACCAGGACTCCTAGTTTCTATTTATTAGCGCAGGAAAATAGACTCAGACATTTGTCAAGAACAAGGTTTGAAGGAGGGGGAACACTTTTGATTAATTCCCCAACTGCTTTCTTATGGCTCAAGCATCCCTGGAGAGTTCAGCATGTAACGCCTCCACTGGTTAATGTATAATGACACTACCTCTCCTTTTCCTTTGGAATTAATGCCTAATACTTCTTGCTTTGTATTCCTTGCAGGTGAAAGCCCAGCCTCTGTGGTTCTTAATGCCTCAGCAGGATTATTTCCACTAAAGATGGAAACACTGGAGTCTGAATTGACCTGTCCAATCTGCCTAGAGTTGTTTGAGGACCCCCTTCTGCTCCCGTGTGCTCATAGCCTTTGCTTCAGCTGTGCTCATCGAATTTTGGTCTCGAGCTGCAGCTCTGGCGAATCCATTGAACCCATTACTGCTTTCCAGTGTCCTACGTGCCGGTATGTTATCTCGCTGAACCACCGGGGTCTGGACGGCCTCAAGAGGAATGTGACCCTGCAGAACATTATTGACCGTTTCCAGAAGGCTTCAGTAAGTGGGCCCAACTCCCCAAGCGAGAGCCGCCGGGAGAGAACTTACAGGCCCAGCACCACCATGTCTAGCGAGCGAATTGCTTGCCAATTCTGTGAGCAGGACCCACCACGGGATGCAGTGAAAACATGTATCACCTGTGAGGTCTCCTACTGTGACCGTTGCCTACGGGCCACGCACCCCAACAAGAAACCTTTCACCAGCCACCGCCTGGTCGAACCAGTGCCAGACACACATCTCCGAGGGATCACCTGCCTGGACCATGAGAATGAGAAAGTGAACATGTACTGTGTATCTGATGACCAATTGATCTGTGCCTTATGCAAACTGGTGGGGCGTCACCGAGACCACCAGGTCGCCTCCCTGAACGATCGATTTGAAAAACTCAAGGTAAGGGTTTCTGGGAAATAATCCCTTGCACCACAGCTTTGTATCTGTAGACGCAGTTAGACTGTTAGAAGGCGTCCCGGTGTGGCGCTGTAGGATCTCCACTGGAATGCTAACTGCAAGGTCGGTGGTTTAGACCTATCAGCCACTCCTTGGAATCGCTACACAGGGTCACTATGAGTCGGAACCGTCTCAATGGCACTTAACAAAACAACAGACAGAAAGTTCCCTACTAAAATGGGTCACTTTTCCTATATGGCAAGTGAGTTTAATGGCAAGGTGTTTTCATGAGGAATAACCTACACCTCTGCAAACTCTCGCTACAACCTGTTAATCTGTTGCACTAACTTGCTTGCATTTATACACTTCTGGCCAGTTCTGGGGGGCATGTGAGGCCATAGTCCACCAGATCAGTAGTCAGTACCAGGAAATAGCCTCTCTCTCTTTTGTCAGTGACATATTACACAGTACATATCTTTGCTATAATCTTTCCACCTCTTCTTTTAAGTATGGGAGTACCTGTGTAGGTGTACTACAATTAGCATATGTGCTGATTTGCATATGCCTGTGTATAGCAATGGGAAGGTTGGGTGTGTCACCGTGTAGGTGTGGGTGGAGGTGTCTGAGTGTATGTAGGTGAGCAATTTTTGTGGAGGATATTAGTTTGTGTGTGTATACTGGAAACATTAAAGAAACAAAGGCTTGGGGTTGTCCACTATAAATTTCCATAAGCACTTAACCAAAAAACCCATTGCCCACCATCCAAAAGATTCCGATCTATAGCAATCCTGTAGGCCAGAGTAGAACTACCTCATGGTTTCCAAGGCTGTAAATCTTTAGGAAAGTAGACTGCCTCATCTTTCTCCTAAGGAATGGCAGGGCAGGTGGGTTTGAACCACCGACCTTTTGTTTAGCAGCCAACTGCTTAACCACTATGTCCCCAGAGCTCCTCATAAGCACTCAACAGGGAGTTAATTTTCAACCTGCCTTAAAAACAAAACCAAATAGGAACATGAGTGTACCAGAAAGTCAGGAGAGACAATCAAGGACTTGAACTGAAAATTGCAAATTGAAGATAATAAATATTCAATTCAGTTTAACATTGTGTGCCAGTATTCATTTTTGTGGGTTAGACACTGAAGCACTTGTTTACAATCTCTGCCTTGGAAGTCTTTTATGTGTGTTCAAGGGACAGAGTGGTGTTTTGTTTTTTGTTGCTGTTTTGCATGAGAATGAAAATGAATTTTGTTGAGTTACATCCATCCCTCTTTAAAAGGAGCTTTGGTGGTGCAGTGGTTAAGGGCATGGTTGCTAACCAAAAGGTTGGCAGTTTGAACTCATCAGCTACTCCCCAGAAGAAAGATGTGGCAGTCTGCTTCTTTAAAGATTGTTGTTAAGTGCCATCGACTTGGTTCCGACCCATAGCGACCCTGTACAGGGTTTCCAAAGGTGTAAATCTTTACGGGAGTAGAAAACCTGATCTTTCTCCCGCGGAGCAGCTGGTAGTTTCGAACCGCTGACCTTAAGGTTCGCAGCCCGATTCGTAACCACTACGCTACCAGAGCTCCTCCTCGGAAACTTTATGGGCCAATTCTACTGTGTCCGTTTTTTGGATGATCAATTGATCTGTGGCCATCTGTTGTTGTCTCATATAATATTTCTATGCAAATCTAAATGCCTATTTTTCAAAACCCTGTTTTACCCTCCCACTGATGTTAGCAAATGTGAGATCCAGCAAATAGTTTTATTTCCATTGCTTATCTGCTATGTGGTATAAATTCTCTTAAGAAGGGGCCTATTTAACAGCGATTCTAGGAAAATAAAATGTCTGAATAATAAGACTACCTTCCAAAAATAGGGCATGAGTATACAGATGAAGCTAGAAGGAAGACCCAGTTAATATGGAAGGGAAGGAAGGACTAGACAAGAGTGAAGATTTTTTTCCTGTCATACTATGGAAAATTCATTGTAAGCTATGAAAAATTATAATGTTGATAATGGTAACAAGACTCAAAATAAGATAACATTTCCCTTCAGTACTTCATTGAAATCAGTGTAGTTTGTTGTTGACTGTGGTCACAGTGACGATAGTCTCTGCCTTTTGAGTTATTATGTACATCTAATATTTATAAATTTTGAACAAAATTTAATGTGGTCTTAAAGTGATGTTGTTGTGAAATGCCATTGAGTCGGTTCTGACCCATAGCGACCCTGTATAGGGTTTCCAAGGAGCAGCTGTGAGCTTGAATGCCGACCTTGTTGTTCAAACAGCTTTGCAAGTCTGGTGCATTAACCCACAGTGATACACCAGGAGTCCAACCCACAGCATCACACCAGAAACCACACCAGGAGTATCACTTAAAGTGATACACTCCTTCATATCATTTTGTTTATTTCATATCAAGGGTCAAAATAAACAAAACAAAACAAAAAAGTGCTCCCCAAACCCAAATCAGTTACCAATGAGTCAATTCCTTCTCTAGAGACCCCAAGTATGCCAGATTAGAATTGCACTCCATAGGGTTTTCATTGACTGTGAGCTTCTGGAAGGGAATTGCCAGAACTTTCTTCCAAAGAACCTGCGGGG
>NW_006408677.1:2429992-2505092 GCF_000296735.1 Chrysochloris asiatica | reverse complement strand
CGGACTCAAACTGTCAACCTTTCAGTTAGTAGCCGAGTGCTTAACTGTTTGCACCATCCAGAAACTCCAACTCCATCAAGACTGCAGAGAGCAATCATTTCATTGACTTCAATTCTTAAAATCATAAAAGGATAGACCTTCGACTTGGTCTCGTCTAAGCCCTACACTTTAAATTTCCATAAACAGAGACTTTGATGTTAAGTGATCTGGTCAAAGTCACAGAATTGGTTAGCAGGAAAGCTGGAAATAAGCTTCTACATCCTGAGTTACATAGTTTTTCTGCCTGCTGCCCCATAGCTTGCTGCTTCTTTGTTTGGGACCTAAATTTTCCCCATGAAATGTGATTTAACACTTAACCTCATGCTCCAGCAACTGCACATTTCCTGGGTCATAGATAGACAATTAACAGCATCAAAGAAAGGACGTATTGTATAAACTTACAGCTTCATAATGGCAAGAGATAGGG
This sequence comes from Chrysochloris asiatica, assembly GCF_000296735.1. Taxonomy (NCBI): domain Eukaryota; kingdom Metazoa; phylum Chordata; class Mammalia; order Afrosoricida; family Chrysochloridae; genus Chrysochloris; species Chrysochloris asiatica. Next base: position 2,504,626 of record NW_006408677.1, on the reverse strand, counting down.
GTGGAGTTGTGGGAAGAGTGGGGGATTTGGAGAGAATGGAACAACCTCTGCCAAAAATTTGCAGGTGTTGGGACTATAATAAGACATTGGCCTTGAGAAATATTCCAAACAGAAAAATCTGTATCCATATGCACGGTTGAGATAACAGAAAAGACTGGATAGAATAAGCTTGTACTACAGAACACCAGCTCTTTGAAAAACATCTGAAATCACTGAATGATTGATTAGATATTTGGCATCAGTTAGATACAGCTCTCATCTCCAGCAATGGCTGGAATACACAAGCATTTTACAAAAAGATACCTTTGTGGAGTCTGTAACTAATCAGTAGTTTTTGGAGAAAAGAAGGCCCGGTTTTAAGTAGTTGCCCTTATTTATTTATTTATTTATTTTTAGGGAAATATACAGATAATTCTGATTATAAATTAGGTGGTAACTCTTCCTGTGTGTGTGTGCTCATGTTTGGATGGAGAGTGGAGATATAGGAATCATTCCCAACTGTGTGGTGTGTTACAGGGTCAGGAACATCTTGGACACTGGAGAAGGAGACGGGTGGTACTGCTTGTGTATAGTGGCCACTTTGGTTTGGTGCCAGATATAAAAGGATATTAATTCTCCACATTAAGCAAAGAGGAAGTGTGACATTTTGTGTCACATATACTCATTTCTTTGGGTTAAATTAAAGAGATAATTCTAAATGTTAGAAAAGCATTTAGAATTATTTTCTTAATTTGCTTGATTCTTGCCCAAGGAGAAAGGAGAAAGTTAACTATCCAGTCTATGGAGGAGTCTACTTGAGCACACTTTCTTGGCCCTGAGAGAAGTACAGGAGTCCTTTAGAAGAAGGGGAAGATTGATAATATATATCTAGGGGTTTGACTTCATGGCTGGTAACTGACGCTGTGTTTATTTTTACTTTTGGTTTCCGGAGTTTATGATTAGGATTAGTAGCCCCTAGGCTTTCTGCTCCTGGAAAGATTTACAACCTAGGAAACCCTCTACAGGGTCACTATGAGTCAGAAGTGACTTGATGGCCCCTACAACAACAACAGTACTTAGAACCAAGGATGGGAAGACTTCGTCTCATGTACTTTGGACCTGCTATCCAGAGGGCCCAAAATATCAAGGTAAAGTTAGAGGGCCAGCGATAAAGAGGAAGACTGTCAACGAGATGAATTGGCACAGAGGCTACAACCATGGATTCAAACAGAAAAGAATGGGACGATGATGCAGAACTGGGCAGTGTTTCGTTCTGTTGTACATAGGGTCGGTATGAATTAGAACCGTCTTGACAGCACTCAGCAACAATATTTATTTGTTCAATAATGAATTTAAAAAATTACATCATTCATGGAAAGGTCAGAATAACCAGAATCCAGCCTGAGTTTTTAACCTGTATTCTAAATGGATTCGAGGGGTTGGAGCAATTAGTTTAGTTTCATGATATTTATGTAGATGTCAAGTCTACCTGTAGGGTTGCAATACAGGACACATGTTCTTCAAAAGGCTACCGGAGGTTCAATTAAGTCCTTAATGTCAATGAATATTTGTGTTCACTGCTGTTACTACATAATATATAGTCTGTTGTTGCTGTTGTTACGAAGTGTCGTTGAGTCCGTTCCAATTAATAGCGACCGTGTATAGGGTTTCCGAGGAGCAGCTGAGAGGTTTGAAATGCCGACCTGGCGGTTGGCAGTCCAGTGCGTATCCTACAGTGTCACATCAGGACTCCAGTATATGATCTAGCAGAGTACATATTTTCTCCATCACCGCCTCTTCTTTTCACTTACTAGTCCCGATGTATGTGGGGGACAGTTCCCAAGTCACAAGTGTTCACCTTACAGAAACTCCTACTTGCTCTTTAATGCAAGGCTTCAAACCTATGCGAACCGGTTCTGTCATAGCTGACTTAGCAAAACAGGAACAAACCAGAATTTTTACAATTTGGGTGATTCATCAGGGTAGTCAGAACAGGAAAAATTATGGGTCAAAACCCTGGAATGGGAGACTTGGAAGTGGAAGAGGCTTGTGAATTCTTTTAGGAGCCTAAGGCATGAGATTGGATTATTGGCAAGATTGTGGAGACCAACACACATTCAAAGCAGTGCAGTTGGTCACCGTCTTTGATCGGGCTGCTGCCCTGTCTGAAGACTTGCTTTAATGTTATATAAATTTGCCCTCACTTTGAAATGATTGAACCAACCCTCCTGGCTCTACACACATTCTTCTTTGCAATCACCTTCACTTGTTCCCCTTGCAGTTTTTTAAGTCATTGAAAAGGTTTCAAGTTTATTCTTGTACTAAACCCAGTGCCATTCAGAAGACTCTTGACTCATTGCCACCCAATAGGTCAGAGAATTGCTTCCTAAAACTTCTAAGACTAAATCTTTATGGAAGCAGATTGGCTCATCTTTCTCCCACATAGCAGCTGGTGGGTTTAAACTGCTGAACTTTCTGTTAGCAGCCCAACACTTAACCCACTGCACCACCAGGGCTCCATTCTTGCACTAAAGTAAGGGTAAATAAGACCTGTATGCACCCGTTCTGACTGCCTACAAATTATTTAGTCCTCACTTCAAACCCCACAAGGCCCCTCAATTGTACAAGTATATTATCAGTTTCTTGAGGCCAGACACAATGTCTTTCATTTCTTCAGTATCACCCCTCAATGCCTAGCACGTGGAGTATGTGTTTTAGAAACCAATCCACAAATTCATTGCTACAAATAATTTTTAAACAGTTATATTTATTATAAAATCTTCATAATGAATTTGGAAGACATACGCCAGCATCTCTAACTTGCTTTGGACTCCTGGTGTGGCACTGTAAGATCAGCAGCACTGGACTTTGAACCACAAGGTCGGCAGTTCAAACCCACCAGCGGCTCTTGGAAACCCTAAACAGGGTCACTATGAGTCGGAACCAACTTGACGGCACTTACCAACAACATGACTTTATTTGGTTCTCATTTTATAAGATATAAGTCTGTCTTGCCATTATGGATACTTAAAAGAAGATATCTCCTATGAACTACTGGCAATGTTAAAAACTAGCAAAAGTATGGCACATCCTTAATTTTTAAGTGTCTATTCATTTTGATTGCTGGGTTTTCCAACTGCCTAACCCTATGGCGACATCTGTATAAATCAGATGCAATTATTATAATTCTCTTTGAGAGTGATGTTCACATTTCCATTGCCCACAGTTTGCCAAAAATATAGCTGATGAAAACCAGGGGGAATAAGAGGAATTTCCTGAAAGGAATAAACAAGCATAGTTTCTTTTTCTCATTACATTTCCACAAATAATTCATAAGCGCCGTTACCTTTACATAGCAGGGATTTTGTTGTTATAAAATATTGCCTGGCACTTGACACTTGAGCAAGCTTTTTTTCATGGCAAAGTAACACACACACATGAACACACACACACACACACACACACACACAAGAAGAGAGACTAACTGAGACAGAGAAAGCTCCAGATTGCCAGAGAAACAGAAGAAGGACAGACGGGAGATATGAGACTTAGAGAATATTCATAGGAAAGCCACAACGAGAGTGAAAAGGTTGGGAAATATGATATTCTCGAATCTTATAATCATTGGTTACTTGTACTTCTTCCTACTCAATCACTTTGTCATCTTATTCTCACTCAGCCCTTACTGTCTCTCAGTCATTTGTCCTCTCACCCACTTGACACCAAATTATGCCTGCCAAGACAAATACCTTCTCAATGTATCTATCTATGGGCATTTATTTGACTGTGTGTGAACCAGCATGGTCATGGTGTGGTACTGGACTGCTAACCATAAGGTCGATGGTTCAAACCCACCAGCTGCTCCTTGGAAAATCTATACAGGGAACAAACTCAATGACACTTAGAAGCAACAACAACAACAATAAGTGTGAATCTGAGACAAAGAGAACTATCTTTATAAAAGCCTAAGTTGAGAGGATATATTTGCATACATAGGTGGCTATATATACATGAGTGTGTTATATCTGCATGGGTGAGTTACTAAAAATGACTAGGTGTCTGCATATCTATAAATGTGTTCATGGTATGTGAAGATGAGAAAGTGTTTGTTAATCTTTATGTGAGCATATCTATAGATAAGTTGGGTGTTGAGGGGGCCATGAGTAAAATGTAAGCTTTCTGTAGCCGTCATGCGGAACTTGGACATAGACCAAGAACTTGTACCTAGACCAAGAGGCAGGTGTTCAAACAGAACAAGGGGATACTGAACGGTTTAGAATCAGCAAAGGTGTATGCCAAGGTTTTATTCTCTCACCATACTTATTCAAGCTATATGCTGAGCAAATAATTCAAGAAGCTGTATGTGGCTTCAGGATTGGAGGAAGACCTGCAATGTGCAGATGGCACAACCTTGTTTGCTGAAAGTGAAGAGGACTTAAAATACTCACTGATGAAGATCAGACTACAGTCTACAGTATGAACTGCACCACAATAAAAAGAAAACAAAAATTCTCATAACTGGACCAATAAGCAACCTCATGCCAAGTAGAGAAAACATTGAAATTGTCAAGGATTTCATTTTTCTTGGATCCAAACTTAACACCCGTGGAAGCAGAAATCAAGAAATCAAACACCATATTGCATTGGACAAATCTTCTGTTAAAAGATCTCTTTAAGGAGTTAAAGAGTAAAAATGTCACCTTGAGGAGTAAGGTGTGCCTGACCCAAATCATGCTATGTTTAGTGATCTCATATGCATGTGAACACTGGACAATGAATGAGGAAGACTGAAAATGAATTGATGCCTTGGCATCTATTGTAGACCGCCAGAAAAATAAATCTATTTTGGAAAAAGTATAGTCAGAATTCTCCTTAGAAAGGAGGATGTCAAGAATTCATCTCACCTACTTTGGACATGTTATCAGGAGGGACCAGTCCCTGAAGAAAGAACATTATATATGGTAAGCTAGAGGATCAGTGAAAAATAAGAACCTCAACAAAACGGATTGGCACAGTGACTGCAACGATGAACTCAAACAAAACAATGATTGTATTGATGAAAGAGGATTAGACAGTGTTTCATGTAGGGTTGCTGTGAGATGGAATCCGTTCCAACTCATAGAATGAAACCTTACCTAGTTCTGTACCATGATGGCACCTAACAACAACAAAATTTAATCAGAGTGAAGCATTTCAGTTCAGGTTTAAGCTCTCTAAAGTGGTGAGGGTAACAGGCGTGGAGATTACCATCAGCTAAAAAGGTCCTTAATTCATAATCATAAAATAATTCATCTCAGTGGTCTTGTTCAAGACTTGCTCCCTATTATTTATTTTTTAAATAGTATTTCCATTACTTATAATATGCATATATCTGTACATATTTGTTTTCTGTGTATGTGGGTAAAATGTATATTAGTCCACATTTATTCAAATTATAACCTAAGACCCACTTTAGCCCCTTTTTTTTCCCTCCAAGATTTATATTGACTTCTCTGGCTTTGCTCTTATGGCATTATTAACAGGGCCCTGTGTTGGAAGAGATTTTGTTATTGTTTCTTAGTTTTGGGAGAAATTTTTGTTGTTATTAATTGTCATAGACTTGATTCCGTCTCTTGGTGACTCCATGTGTGCAGAGTAGAACTGCGCCATAGGGTTTCCAGTGCTTGGAACTTACAGAGAAAGATCACCCAAGCCAACGCTGTGCGGATTCTAGCTGCAAACCTTTTGACTAATAGTCAAGTTAAACTGTTTTGCACCACCTAGCAAGTTTAACAAGTGTAGAACCCTGTTATCTGTGCTGCTCTTAACATTCTATTTTTCTGTTATTTTTTTCTTTTTGCTCTAAGTCTTATCATTAACATCTGAAAGGAATTAACAATCATTAGATTAAGAACAATTTACAAAATTTTGACTCAAAGTTTTTTCTTAGGTCGATGGAAATTCTGTCCGTTCTTGTTGGACAAAGAAACATATTGCAGAAATATAATATAGGTGAGGAAGGATAAAGGAAAAAAAATATTGAAGCAAAGAAGTGAAGTTTAAGGGGGAAATGTGATAATGTCTTTCAAGTTCATGAAAGGTTGATAGAATGAGATCATGTCCTGTTTATCTCCCTGGAAGATAGAACCGACAAGAACTTACACTGTAGCATCAGGGTTTAGACTAAGGATTCATTCATTCAGTTTCACAAACAATTCACACTTCCTTTGTTTATTGAACATAAAGACATTGTGGTAGGAGCTGGGCATATAGGCAATGAGACATGGTCCCTGCCATAAAGGGATTTTGAGCTTAGTAGGGGAGCCAGACAAATATAGAAAATGCCAATTTAGCATAATAAATGCCAATGCAGAGGTTTGTACAGGATGTTCTGAAACACAGAGGGGAAGGATCAGAGAAAGAAACTCCTTGTGCTAAAAAACAGGGAATCATGAATGGATTTGTTGGAGAAAAAGGGTCAAACTGGAGAGACTGTGAAGAAAGAATTGACAGGACTTTAGTGAATAATTGTTGGGAAGAAGTACAGTCAGAATGCACCTTAGGAGGAGGGAGGATGGTGAAGACTTCATCTCATGTTACTTTGGACATGTTATCAGGAGGGACCGTTTCTTAGGAAAGGATAGTATGTTTGGTAACATAGAAGGTCAGCAAAAATGAAGAATCCCCTCAGTGAGATGGGTTGGCACGATGACTGCAACAGTGGACTCCGGCATAGCAGTAATTGTGAGGGTGGTGAAGGGCTAAGCAGTGTTTCATTCTGTTCTACATATTTTTGTTACGAGTTAGAACCAACTCGATAGCACCTAACAACAACAGTGAATAGTTCTATTGGTTATAGACAAAGGAGTAAAGCACTTAAAATTATTTTTGAGTAGGATACTTTGAGAAATGGTGCTATCAAGGACAGAAATAGGAGAACTTGGAAAGGATGTCGGTTTTGGTGGGATGATTTGACATTCGACGTGTTGCGTTTGATGTGATTGTGGGACATTCCTCATTCTCTCATTCATCATACATTTACTGAAGACCTATAAGGTGCCAGGCACTGGGAGAGGTGTTGTGGTTACAATGATAAAGACACAGTGCCAACTGGAGCTCTCAGTTTAGTAGTGTGGCTAGACAGACAACTAAAACTAAGGTCATAGTTACAAAACCATGTGATATGTGCTGTGATGGCAGAAAACCAGGAGGTTGTGAAAATGAATGCATGGGAGGAACATTAAGAGACTTGGAGGAGAACATTAAGGCCTGGTCAGAGATGGGAATGGATGGGAGTGCAGTACACGAGTGGTCTAGAAGTTAGGCATGAAAGGAGAGCTAGGTAAAGGAGAAAGAGGAGGAGATGATGACGTGGAGAGATGGAGCAGCTGGGGACTTTAGACCCAGAGAGGGAGAGGGGCTGTGTGCTGACGACCGACGGGGGAGGGGGGAGGGGGGGTGGGCAGGCTTGTAGGATATACCCTTTGGTTGGTTGATGATGCATGGAGATTGTACCCATGGCAATGAAACGATATACGATAGGATGAATGTAAAACTAATGTTCTCCCATGTAAACTATCACATAATTCACAATGAAACATTTTAATTTTTTTTTTTTTTTAAAGGGAGAAAGAGGAGGGTGAGGGGAGTACATGAGGGTCAGAAACTGAAGAATAGTGGAAGTAGAATACAAGGAAGTAGAGTTGGCTTTGTTTCCCTATTCTGTGTGTTATCAAATAAATGCCGGATTTGGGTTTTTAGTACAGATTTTCTCTTAAAAGGCTCAAGTAATAATGTATAAATAAAGCTTCATGTTATATACCTGAAAAGATGTGAAAGAAACTGGTAAGAGATGCTTTGTGTATCATTATTGATGAAGGAGGAGAAGCGTGCATGAGTCCTTTGCTAGATGGTTTCAGAACCTTCTGAAAAGCAGGGGGACGGCAGCCAGTTTTTCTTAGCTTTGCTTCAAGGTCTGGTATTTTTCTAACAAACTCAAGTTCCTTTATACATCCCATGTTATCATCTGCCTCTCATTCTGGGACATAGCCTGTGTCTGTCTATACAACAGCAAATAAATGTTTGGGGAAGGAATAAACTCAGGCATAAGGGTGTGGGCTTCAGTTTGTGGACCAGATGGTATGTTGTGCTGTTGGAAAGCCCTGTGTAATTGATACATAAAGTGACAGACTGAAGTAAATGCAAAGTAAGTATTTTAAGACAAGCAGTTAAGAAAAGAAGGCAGAACGTGACCCTAAAAGCTGGGGAAGATTCTGGCTACAGATTTTGGAAGAGCTGGGAATGTCAGTGTGTGATGGTCAAAAAGGCAAGTTCCTCATCAGTCATGGGATCACTGGCCCAGGTTAGGTTTGAAAGTGGGATTGTTTTCTGTCAATTGGGAAGGCTCAGGTTTGGGGTGGGTTGGTCTTTCTTCCATTCTCACCACCACCGCCACGACTATCTGGTTTCAGGAGTAATGTGATCTGCTATACAGAGTTTTATTCCACATCAGTTATGTGGGATTAGATAATATTGTCCTTTTAGAAAGCAAGAAAAAATATAGAGAGGCATTCATTGAGAATACTACATGTTTCAACATAACAAACAGAAAGCCTTACTGCTTTTGCAGGTTTCAGGACTTACCACTGTGTTGGCTGTTGTTATTAAGTGCTTTGGAGCCAATTCGAACGCATAGCGACCCAGTTTCCAAGGATGCAAATCTTTGTGGGAGCAGAAAGCCTCATCTTTTTTCCTGCTGATTGACTGGTTGGTTCGAACTTCTGACCTGAGGTCTGCAGTCCAGTGCATACATTACAGAGCCACCGCACTCCCACTGTGTTAGCTAGGTGTGTGTAAATGTGCTCATTTATATGTGGACACATATACCATCACAAAGCATTGTTGTTAAGTGCTATTGAGTCTGTTCTGACTCATAGTGACCCTATGTACAACAGAATGAAACACTGCCCAGTCCTGGGTCAGCCTCTCAATTGTTGCTACGCCTGAGCCCATTGATGCTGCCACTGTGAGCCAAAGCATGCCGAGAGGAATTCATGGTCCAGTCTACACCACAAGGATATTTTCTCTTGCTTTAAGGAAGAGCTGGTGTTTTGGTGTGTAGATAGGTTTCTTGAGGGAATCAATGAGAAACTTACCCGAAATCACCTGTGTCTTGTGCAATGAAAAAAAAAGCAGCAAATATTTAAGAAAGTTAGAGAAGTTCTTTCTTTTTATGGAATGTTGTCTGGAAGTGTCTGTACCTGGTTTTCTCAGAAATGGTCAAACATTTTTCTCTTTGAGAAAGGTATAACAGGACCCCATAAGACTGAGTCTATACAGCACAAATAAAGCGAAACTTGGGTGAACATTGAATCTAGTGTAGACTGCCAATTTAGCTAACTCAGGCTTTTAAAATATCAAAAATGGAAATCAGCTCAATCTTCCCCCTCGTTTGTGCTGTGTAGACATATGTACAATTTTTGGGAGTCCTGGTTGGCTCTGTAGGATAAGCACTGGACTGTTAACCTCCTGGTCAGCTGTTCAAACCCACAAGCTGCTCCTCGGAAAATATACAGTAGGGTGGAGAACCTTTTTTCTGCCAAGGGCCTTTTGGATATTTATAACATCATTCGCGGGCCGTACAATATTATCAACTCAAAAATAAGCCTGATGTGATGTGATGGCTGGAACTGCAGTTGCCTTAGCAGGGCCAGACCAAATGACTTCACAGTCCTTAAAAGACCCGTGGGCTGGATGTTCCCCAACCATGCCATGTTGTTGTTGTTGGTGGTAACTGCTGTCGAGTTGGTTCTAACTCATAGTGACCCTGCATAGGATTTCCAAGGAGAGGCTGATGAGCTTGGACCACCGACCTTAAGGTTCAAACTGACCTTGCAGTCCAATGCATTGACCCACAGTGCCACACTAGGACTCCAACCCTGCTATACAGGGTCTCTCTAAATTGGAAACGACTTGATGGCACTTAACAGCAACATAATGATGTTGTCTAGATGGAGGTGGTATTTCATAATGGATTCTCTAACCCTCACAAAAGAGGAAGCACAGAAGGAATCAGAGGTAAACTCCTACAGCAGGAAATGGGAACTTCATCCTGCTCCCCCTGCCAACCTCCTGTCCACTGTTTCCTCCCCCAGCAGATATCTCCATTCCAATCTCCCCTGCCACTTTGGAGTTCTCACTGTCATGGTTCAACTGTTCTGAGAAAGTTCAACTAACTGGACTTGGACAGAGGGAGCCTGGCCCAGTCATTAATTGGACTACACAGAAAAGAGCAAAATGAACCAATTTTCAAAACAAACAAACAAACAAAAAAGCACATGTTTAGTTTTTCATAAGGGCATTTTATACACACATACATGGATGATATACACTCTTTGTTTACTCAGCCAGAGCATAGACAAGATAATTACTTGGCTAAATCAAATCGTTAAAACCTGGAGTGGCCTCACATTTTTAGCTCTGAATGATTCATCAATGCTAGGCATGACAGAGAAGGGGGTAAGGAAACAGACTACATAATTGCTTCAATTCTCTGCTTCCCTTTGCATATGTTCATTATTGAGAATCAATTCCAATTTCAGAAGAGGCTTTAATTCCTTGTAAATGAATAGGAAGTGAGTAAGTAAATGCTCGGTGTTTTCCTCAAATTATGTCTCGTAGTGTAAGAAAACAGTGGCAAAAAGCCATCAACAGATGGTGGTTTCATTAGCCAAAGATTTATTTTTCAAAGCATTTTCATATTAATGAAGTAAGGTTGGAATTAGAGTCATCTTGTCAGTTCTAGTTCTGTGCAGTTGAAATGTGCTGGCATTCTGCAAATTGCTAAGAGGACAGAGCAAAGGAATCATTTGCCACAATTTTGTGATGGTATAACCCAAGTTCCATAGCCTCAACACAGACCCAAAATTATGTGTTCAGCCTTAATTTTTGTTTTCAGTGGCTTTGTAGAAGCTATGCGTCTCTGTTCTGGGTCATAAATGAGTAACACACAGCAGGGATCTTAGCTTCGCTCTGCAGTATGAATTATTTATAAGATATCAGCTTCCTGACAAGTGCTGCAACAGGTTGTGTGTACTTGTTAGAAAACATTCTCCCCATGGATTCCCATGATTTAATGGAAACACATTACAGTTTGAACCACAGAGTTCTAATATTGTAGCTGCTCTTGGTTCTTCAATCTACATCATATTTACCTAGTATGTCAGTATACAGTCATGTACCACATAACATCCGTTTGGGCAACATCATACCACGTAGGTTATAAATCTTGATCAGAGAACAGGATATAATGAATGCTACAGCTTCCCTCACACAACAAATGTATAGCGCATGTTTATTGTATGCAAAGTGATTGTGCTGCCAGGCATTTAATGGCACAGTACATATATAACCTCTAATACATATGTCTTGATAGTCTTAACAAATGTCTGTTTCTGGCTTAGGTATGACAATATACAAGATCGGATGATAATAAATAAATTTACGTATATATTAGTGTATACTTGGACTTTTAGGCAACATCATACAATCTCATGTATTGTGCATCTCTTGAGTGTTATTTCTCTGTTTAATTTTCTTTTGAAAATATTACTGTGACATGCATCACGACTCCCAACCCAGTGCTAATTTTCAGCAGCAAGAAATATTGATCTGGAAATGAAACAAAAGGCTGTTAAACAACATGAAGGTGGAAAATCAGTGAATGCTTTTGTCCTTGATTTAGGCTTGTCATACTTGACAATCATCACAATTCCTCAAAAACAAAAAATAATCCAAGCTATTAAAGGATCAGCTCCATTGAAAGTTACAAGAGATAACAAAAATGCCAGAGGTGGAGAAATGGCTAGTAGCGTGGATTGAGGACCAAATAAAAAAGTAAATCCCTTTCAGCACGTTGATGTTCACTGCTAAGGCACAAAGCTTGTTCAAGATACTTAAAGAAAAAGCGGACCAGATTATGATATGATGGTATTAGCACAACATCCAAATCATGTAATATATTATGGGTGTTAAGTGATACATAACTGTAGTCATTTGTTATACATGGGATTTCCATTAATCCAACAATTTGGACTTCTCTGACTAGGGGAAATCAACAAGGGATTGGGTCAATTCCAATTCCCACTCTTAACTTAAGCAGAACCTTTTCATTAAAGTACAGCTCTATCACATTCATTTCAAGGGCAAACTTGTGAAGACAACTTGATTTGCAACCTCCATTTCTGTCAGTACCCCCTTAGTCTTTAACCCTGTACAGTTTGACATTTGTTTCTAAAACTCTACGGAACTCCTTTTTACAAAGGTCACCTCTAATTACAAGATACAGCTGTGCTTTGTCAGTCCTCAAACTTCTTGTACTCTCTGTAGATTTGACAATAACAGGTATCGTAAAATTCACCTTTCTCTTGATTATCTTCAGACCTTTATTACCAACTGCCTTCTAATTGGTGTCCCTGCCCCTGGACTCCTCTCTTGTTTCATTCTGCCCCACATAATGATGTCAGGTTAGTCACCTAAATGCAGCCCTGATTATGGCATCACCTTGCTCCAAAGTCATGGGTAAGCTCCCATTGCTTAAGAAATGCATATAAATTCCTCACCTAGACATTCAAGGCCTTCATAAGGAGTCTTCTATCTCATTTCCAGTCTTGTCTCTCAGCTCCCTCTATTCCAGTAAAACTAAACTACTATTCTCTGAACATGTCCTATTCTTTATTCCCTTTTAAGTTTTTTTTTCTCTCTCTCTCTCTCTTTTTTGATAAAGAAAACAAGTGTAATTCACTACAATTTGATGAACTTGACCTATACTTATGGATGTAATAGCTTAAAATAACAACCAAGAGGGAAGGGATCTTCTTCACAGCAAGGATCATTCCCATCCCCTCTGAACACAGGGTTGATAGGGATGGATGGACAACTTAGATATTGGCTACCTAAAATCGGGGGTCGGGGTGGGGCGGCATAAAGGCACAAAGTAACTGGCTTACAAGATTTCAAGAGGGAGTTTAGTTTTAGAGGGTATGGGGGAAGGTAGACTCTCCACTGAGTGGTTTTAAACCTATCTAGACAGCTCTGGTAGCGTAGTGGTTACGAATCGGGCTGCGAACCTTAAGGCCAACAGTTCGAAACTACCAGTGGCTCCGCGGGAGAAAGATGAGGCGTTCTGCTCCCGTAAAGATTTACAGCCTTGGAAACCCTGTACAGGGTCGCTATGGGTCGAAACCGACTCGACGGCACTTAACAACAACAACAAGACAGGACTGGTGAAAGGAGATGGGGATAAGACTGTTGTGGTTCAATAGTGAGTAATTGTTGTGACTGATTGTGATTGTTGCAACTGTAAAGGTAATCATGTTGTAGCAAAACGAGGGGAGTGGTTGATCTTGCAGTCCAGGAGCGGAAGACCCTGAGACCATAAAGGAAGAAGAAGAGTGGGAGCAGAGTGTGGGACCCTATTCAGAGAAACAACGGTGCCAGAGATGGAGGCAGAGATGATGATGTGGAAAAACGGAGCAGCTGGGCACACTAGACTCACGGAGGGAAAGGGGCTGTGTGCTGGCGGCCAGGGTGGGGAGGGCGGGGCAGGCTTGCAGGGTATGAGTATGCGCTTTGAGTGTTTGAATGATTGCATATTCTTGATTGTTTTTGTGTACATCCAAAAAAACAAAACAAAACAAAGAAACCAGAGGGGATTTGTAATCACTGCAATGAAATGAAATACGATAGGATGAGTGCAAAACCGATGTTCTTCCATGTCAACTATCACTCAATTCACAATAAAAACTTAAATTTTCTCTTGATCTTGCCTGCACCTGGAAGACCCTGAACACTCCCTGCATCTTTATCAATTTAAGTTCTACTCAGCCTTCAACATCTATCTTAATGTCACCTCCTTTTTATCTGTGAAGGTACTGAGTCTTGAACAGAGTAGATGCTCAGTACAGTTTTTGTTGTATTAACTCTCTGAACTTCCATTTCCATTGTGTTCCTGAAATTGATTTAGCTTAGACGCCTTGTCCAAATTAATGATTGTGGTCATCTTTTTAAATTTCTTCTTTCCCCCCTTTGTCTTTGTTAAGGAGAAGGTCACAGATTAGGATGGTTGCAGGGTTAACGAAGTTAAGAGGAGACACTGTGCCCCAGGTAGATGAAAATGGAAAAAACAATGAAAAATCACTTTCTCTTCCATGAGGATACAGCCAGAGAAACAGGACTCTGTCAAGAAGAGAACAAAGGGTTAAACTGGTTCCCATAATCCAGTTTGAGAGCAAGTGATATCAGCCTACCCATCTTAGAAATACCCATATAAGTATATCCTTTGGGATGTATTCCTGGGTAAGTCTCAAGGAATTAAGGACTAACCACTATTTGGTAGACAAGAAAGTACTTTTCCCCCCACCCCTGAACAAAAAAAACAAAAACAAACTTTGTGAAAATCATGGAGACAGCAATTAAGCAATGGACATGACTAAGGGAAGGAATGATAGCAGAATATGGGCCAAGAAGTTGGAATATTACATTTGGAACAGACTTTGTGAGGTGTTGGGAAGGTGGATAAGATAGGAGTTAGAGACACCGGAACAAATCCTGGAAGAGAAGCAACAGCCAGGGCTGAAGATCTGGGAAAGTGGAGGAATAAAACAGTCCATGATATATTGTTTTTGTTGTTAAGTATCATCGAGTCAGCTCTGACTTATAGCAATCCTGTATAGAGTTTCCAAGGAGTGTCTTGTGGGTTTGAACTGCCAACCTTGTGCTTATCCTACAGCACCACATCAGGAATCCTATTTTTCACGTAAGGAATAAGAATGAGTTCGCTTTTTCAACTGAAGATATGCTAGAATTTTGAGTACTATTATAACTACATTGGAGTTCTGGTGTGCGCTGTAGGAAAAGCACTGAACTGCTACCTGCAAAGTTGGTGATTCAAACCCCTCAACTGCTCCTTGGAAACCTTATACATGGTCGCTATGAGTCAGAACCAACTTGATGGCACTTAACAACAACTACATAATATTAAACAGATTTGTAAGCTGTTTCTAATGTGTACTTGTAAAAGTGTAATTGTAAACTACTTCTAATCTTAAAGGACTGGTTGTCTTGATAGAGTTCGACTTTGCATTTTGAAGTTTGGCTTCTTCATGGACCATTTCTTGTTCAAAAAAAAACATTTGAACCCCACTCTGAAGCTCAGTTTTCTCTTCTGTGAAATGTCAATGTCACCTACATCATGATTACTGAATGATATATATGAAATTACCTAGCAGAGTGTCTAGCAAGTTGTAATCTCTTAATAAATTATAGTGTTCTTAGTGTACTTGCCTTTTAAAAAGATAATAATACCTGTTCTCCCTCTGACATAGGAGTACTAGAAGGGTAAGATCATTAATTGAATTATTTGTAAAGTTAAAAATATTATAGAAAACATACAGTTGTTTTCATGTCATTAAATTCCTATAGCCACAAAGTCATGAATGAAATCCTTTCCCCAGTTACAATTGTGAAGAGAAAATGCAAAGCATTGTTAATTCTAGAATAGTGTTTGGCATACCATACATGGTCAATGGACATTTGAAATATTTGTCAACTGAGTGTCTGATATGATACTGGTACACAAGCTCATTGCATGTTTGTTCTTTTCCCCCCAATCCTGTTTTTTTCTGGCTTCACACTTGGCGATGGCAGCAAACTCTGGAGATGAACCTCACCAACTTGGTTAAGCGCAACAGTGAACTAGAAAACCAAATGGCCAAACTAATACAGATCTGTCAACAGGTTGAGGTAGGTAACAGAAATATTTGTGGTACTTTTCAGAGGGCCTGGCTCTGGGCTATCCTTTCGGGGGAACTTCAGTTTATTAATGTTGTTGGTAAGTGCTGTCAAGTCTGTTCTGACTCATAGCGACCCTGCCTAGGGTCTGAGGCTTTAAATCTTTGAGGGAGCACAAAGCCTCATCTTTCTCCTGAGGAACACCTGACAGCCTTGGACCTTGGACCTTGTGGTTTGCAGTCCAGTGCTTATCGTTTGGAGCCACTGCACTCTCATTTGTGGTATAGTGTAGCCATTTGGAGTGAAGGACTGAATGGTACTTCTAGAAGTCTTTTCTTTTAGAGTGCTTGTTCCAAGAAAGGTGGCAGATATCTATTGCTTGAAAACAAAGAAATGGTGCTAGGTTGGGGGAGGGGGAGTGGGCAATAGTCCAAAGGAGCAATTCCTTTCCCAGCAGCAGGCAGGCATGAGAATCAGACATGATAGCTTCTGAAAGATATGATTATGTTAGGAAAGTGGAGAATATTGAGTTGTTAGGATAAAGGAATTTCGTTCAGCAAAATGTTGTTTATGTAACAATATCATCAGAATCACTTCTCTCTTATCTCTTCCTAGCCTCTTCTACCTTCATTACTTGCCCATGGTCCTACCTATGGCATGCACTCTACCTGGTCCTCATTACCTTTCCACTAAAAAGAGGGCTTTAAAAAAGCCCTCTGGGAAAATTCTAGTATACTTCCATTCCATTTTTATCACAAATTTTTTGCAGCCCCTCATAGTCTCATCTTCCACAAATGATATGTAGGTTAAAGTTTTCTGCGCATTTTAAAGTGCAATGCTTTCCAGAAATTGTGATCTGCATCAAATCTTAAAGTTGACTCCTAGCGACCCTGTAGGGTATCCAAGGAGCAGCTGGTGGGTTTGAACTGCCAACCGTTTGGTTCACAGTCTATTGCTGATCCTACAATGCCAAACCAGGCATTAAGAGAAAGAGGTTGTTATTTCTCTCTTCTTAAGAGCATGAAATGTGAGGGAAAGGTGGGATTAGGGCTTAACACATGTAAAATGGTGTTGTTGCTAAATGCTGCTGAGTCAGTTCCAACTCATAGCAACCCTGTATAGGGTTTCCAAGGAGCGGATGGTGAGTTTGACTCATCAACTTTGCAGTCCAGTGTTTATGCTTTAGTGCCACACCAGGAGTCTGATTAAAATGTAATGTTGTTGTTAAAGTGTCGTCAATTCAGTTACGACTCAAAACAACCTTGTATAAGGTAAGTAGCTGGTGAATTTGAACTGCCGACCTTGTGGTTCACAGTCCAGCGCTGATCTTGTAATGCGACACCAGGAATGAAATATAGGACTCTAAAAGAATTTCTAATTCTATTTACAATAGTTCTAATCCTGGTGTGGTACTGTGGGATAAAGCACTGGACAGCCAGGTCGTTTTG
The DNA here is from genome assembly GCF_000296735.1 of Chrysochloris asiatica. Classification (NCBI taxonomy): domain Eukaryota; kingdom Metazoa; phylum Chordata; class Mammalia; order Afrosoricida; family Chrysochloridae; genus Chrysochloris; species Chrysochloris asiatica. The sequence goes on along the minus strand of NW_006408677.1, from coordinate 2,487,431 downwards.
AACCACAAGGTTGGCGGTTCAAACTCACCTGTTGTGCCTTGGAAACACTATACAGGGTCGCTATGAGGCAGAACCGACTTGACGGCACTTAACAACAACAGTCTAATTCTAATCATATGACAAACAAGTCTAAGGGCACAGATTTATTTTCAAACCATAAATAAACAATAAAGTTATTATTAAGATCTCTTGTCTTAATCCAACTGAAATGTCCTATTAAACAAGTTAGAGAATCTTGTTGTAAGACAGAGAATCCTCTTACTATATGAGTAACCACTTCCTGACTGCATCTCTTAAAATTATTGGGTTGGTGTTAAGTACCGTGGTATCGGTTCCGACTCATAGTGACCCTGCACCAGGGTTTCCAAGGCTGCAAATCTTTACGGGAGCAGAAAGCCTCATCTTTCTCCCATGGAACTGCTGGTAGTTTTGAACTGCCAACCTTGAGGTTAACAGCCTGATTCATAACCACTACACTACCAGGGTTTCTTGTAGTAAGGCATATTTTATTTGTATGATGAACATACTATAGAGATGTAATCCCTGATGGGTAATACATCTGTATGAGAGAGAGATGCTTACATAGGGTAATGGTGGTGGTGGTTATGTGTCGTGGAGTTGGTTCCGACTCATAGTGATCCTGTATAGGACTTCTGAGGCTGTAAATCTTTACGAGAGCAGAAAACCCATCTTTCTCCCGTGGAACAGCTGGTAGTTTCCAACTGCTGACCTTGAGGTTAGCAGCTTAACTCATAACCACTGTTCAGCTGATGTTTGAGGTTTTAGAATAAGCTGGAGGAACTAGGAAGCAGTGTAAGAAATGAAAGAACATGAAATGTGAATTGGAAAATTGGACTCTAGACTTGCTTCTGCAAGTCAAGGGTAGTATGAGTTTGAGCAAGTCATGTATTCTTTTAGCTCAGTGTTTTTACTTATAAACTGAGAGCTTGGCCTGAGTACATGACTTCCAGTGTCTCTTGCAGATTTCATAGGCCATGACTCTGAGAATGATTACCTCTATTCCTTCTTTTTCTCTATTGTGTCCTCCTCTCCAAAAGGAGAGAAACAAAATATTTTCGTTTTCAGCTAACCCAAATCCCTCTGTGTTCCACTCTATCAAAGCTGCTGATTTTGCTGTTAGATTGCAATATAGGAAATCCACACTGGTTGAGGAGACAAAGGCGTATTGTAAGAAGAAGACAAAATAAGAGATTCCTTGGTTTCAAATTTGCATGATTGAGGGTGAGATAACAGCTAATAGTGAATAAAACATGGCTAGAAATGATAATCATCACTTTCTTAATTTCCACCAAAAAGGCTATATTGTACAGCGCACAATGTAGTCAAAATAGCAAAGTAAGCAGTTTGCTTTTATTGCATATTTACTTTGTTGTTTTTGTTATTGTTAAGTGCCTTCGAGTTGGTTCTGACTCATACCGAACCCTGTTATGGGGTTTTCGGGGCTGTAAATCTTGATGGGAGCAGAAAGCCTCCTCTTTCTCCTGCTGAGCGGCTGGTGGCTTCGAACTGCCAACCTTGTGGTTAGCAGTCCAGTGCTTATCTTACAGTGCTACCAGTGCTCTTCATATTTACTTCAGGACCTTCGTAACATCGCGTCTCCCCATCTTTGGGAAGCTTATAACCGTGGCCAGTTTAATCCAGCCATAGCCCTGCTCTATCTAGCCTTTCCCAGTTCACCTCACCAACCAAACCTTTCATATTCAGACCCCTACTTTGTTCAAGTGGCAGGAGTTAATATCATGCAACAATCCATCATTGCGTTAGTAGGGGAGGACCCATTTGGCCCTCTAGATAGCAGGTGAGCTCTTCTTTTTAAAACTTGATTGTGAATTGAATGAAGGTTGACAGAACAGATCATCAGTTTTACAGTCAGCAAATCCTACACTTTGTTTTTTCTCAATGATTGCAATCCCCTCCATGTAGTGTCACTTATCCTTCTTCCTCCCTGTGGTTCTCGTTTCCATTCCTCTTTCTTTCCCAACCCTTCTGAATTTTGAATTTTGATTTTAGGCAAATGCTGCTCTTTTGTTCTTGAATGGTTGACTATTCTATGGTGTGCATACCTCACTTTATTGTCGTTGTTAAGTGCCATCGAGTCAGTTCCGACTCAGCATCCCCATATAGGGTTTCCAAAGTGTGGCTAGTGGGTTTGAACCGCTGACCTTGCGGCTCAAACTGACCATGCAATCCATTGCACTATCTTGCAGCGCCACACCACGACTCCACTTACCTCACTTTGTTGTTGTTGTTGTTAAGTGCCGTCGAGTCGGTTTCAATCCATAACACCCCCTGTATAGGGTTTCCTGGGAGCTGTATAGGGTTTCCTAGGAGTGTCTGGTGAGCTTGAACTGCTGACCTTGTGATTCAAACCGACTTTGCAGTCCAACGCATTCACCCACAGCGCCACACCAGGACTCCACGTACCTCATCAGTGCCTTCTATATACCTATTTTCTGTTTCGCTGAGGAGCTCTGGTAGCATAGTGAGTACGAGTTGGGCTGCTAACCTCAAGGTCAGCAGTTTGAAACTACCAGCTGTCCCGTAGGAGAAGGATGAGGCGTTCTGCTCCCATACAGATTTACAGCCTCAGAAACCCTATGCAGGGTCGCTATGAGTCAGAACAGACTCCACAGCATACCACCACCACTGCTTGGCTGAAAATTGAGCTACAAAGGTGAGTTCAGACTTCAATGGTCATTGTCTCACGTTTCTCCGGTCTCTTTCTGATCAGTAAGCCTGGGCTTTTCTTTCTTTCTGTTTTTTAAAATAATTTTGAGGTTTGTTCCATATTTTCTCCTAACAGGTGATATAATTTTATTTTAGTCATTCTCTCTCTTTTTCATTCTCCCTTTCCTTCCCACCCCTGGTAACCATCATAGGAAGTTTCTTTTAGTATGAAAACCTATTCTTGAGTTTTTACAATAGTGATCTCGTATAATATTTGTGCTTTGGCAATTGACTAATTTCACTCAAGATAATGTCCTCCAAGTTCGCCCATGTTATAAAGTGTCTCACAGATTCATCAGTAGTCTTCCATATTGTGTAGCATTCCGTTGTGTCTATGAACCAAAGCTTGTTTATCCATTCTTCTGTTGATGGGTATTTAGGCTGTCTCCATCTTTTTGCTGTTGTGAATAGTGCCGCAGTCAACATATGTATATATCTATTCATGTCACGGCTCTGATTTCTTGAGGATATATACCAAGTAAGAGGGATTGCTGGGTCATACGGTATTTCTATTTCCAACTTTTTGAGGAAGCACCATACCATTTTCCACAGTAGTTGCATCATTTTACAGTCCCATCAGCAGTGTTGAAGGTGTCCCAGCATCTCCACACCCTAGCCAGCATTTGTTGTTTTTCTGTTTTTTTGAACTTTGCTCTTAATTCTGGGCTAGATGATATCTCATTGTTGTTTTGATATTTTAACTGTGCCTTTCTGGGTTAATATTCCTGCCTGAGCCCTAAGAAGTTCTACTAGTGATGCCAAGTACAAGTAGAGTCGGAGGGAAGAGCAGTCCCATGATAAACCAGCAAAAGAGATATTTAAGAGGCACCCTTAAAGATGCTTATTAGGGCCTACCATGTAGGTCACTGTCTGCTTTGGCTATACAAATGATCAGCTTTTTCAAATATCTTGTATTTATGTATGGCACTGCACTTGTTGTTGTTGTTAAGTGCCATCGAGTCGGGTCCGACCCATAGCGACCCTGTACAGGGTTTCCGAGGGTGTAAATCTTTACGGGAGTAGAAAGCCTCATCTTTCTCCCGCAGAGCGGCTGGTAGTTTTGAACCGCTGACCTTAAGGTTCGCAGCCCGATTCGTAACCACTACACTAGGTACAAAGAAAACAACATAGACATAATATCTGCCTCCTGAGGGCTTACACAATACAAAATCCACCTGAAATAGATACTTATGTACAAGAGTTACAGACAATGGAGTTAAAAAATATTAACTGATGCATGAATAATGAAATATGGCATTATATGTTAAGGATGAGAACAGATCTGGGGAGTTAGCTTCATAGTGTATTCAGTTTAGGATTTCGGTCTTTGACAGGGGCCTTAAGGAATGGTTTTTGGAAGACCCTGACTGTCTCTATGACATCATCTCTTCTGAAAGGTTAGGGATGTGCCCTTAACTTACTCTTAATAATAGGGTGAATCCAGGGTACTTATTATACTCATTCAACACAGAGGCTGTGTGTCGAGAAGGCTTCAGGACAAGCCCTAGGATTAGAAATGCAGTTAACGAAGAAACTTGAGACTTCATAAATACCTATAAATACTTTATAAAATGAAATTAATAGTAGGATACTGCCAGCCATGAGATCCAGACACTGCAAGGTGATATGAAATTCTCTCACTGTATCTAATCCAGATTTGTCTACAGGGAGTGACTGTCGTCACATTGTAGAGCAGCATTTCAAACTGGGTGGAGGTGGAAGATACCAGTTAAGGCACTTCTGAGAAAACTGGAATAGGCTATTTTCCTGCCAAACCTGTTCCCCTTCCTTATTGTTTGCAAATGTTTTTTTGGTCACAGATTGACTTTTTAAAAAAGGGTCATAAATACTACCTCTCTATCCTGGCTCTTTCTCCTTGTCCTCTATTCTCCTCAGAAAGTAAACAGAGCTGCTGTCTTCCTATTATTACAGAAACAGAAATTAGATCACAACTTTTTAGCCGATTTGTTAACTGAATTCCATGGTGATGTAGCCTTTTATAGTTGGTGCCCAGTTTTCAGAATACAGTAGAAGGGCAATTGGAAACTATTTTCTGTCGAGACTGTAGCACATGGGAAGGTGGTAGAGGCAGGTTCAAAACTCCCTTTAATCTGGTTAAGGAAGAACATGCTTCCTTGCTACGCTGACCACTTGATCTCTATATATAGTTCTTTGTCCTGTCTCATCGGGCATCCTTTGTTTACATTTCCAGAGGAAACCTCTGTATAACGCATAGTCAAGGGAAAATGTATACCAGCAGATGGATACTTCCTCTTGGCTTCCAAGACTCCTCTGTTTTATGACTAATAAGCATTCCTGAAAAAAAATATCGAGGGAAATAAAAATAGTTATAACCCTGGTAACCAGTTGATCAACACACTCCCTAACCATATACTATGTGCCCAGTGTGGTGGGCAACTTGGAAGCTACAAAATAAATAAACATGGTTGATGACTTCCAGGGACTTTTAGTCAAACTGTCTAGTGAGAAAGAAGGTCCCTGGGTGATGCAGATGGTTCGTGCTTGGCTACTAACCTGAAGATTGGCCATTCAAATCCACTCAGAGGTACCTCAGAAGAAAGGCCTGGCAATATACTTCCAAAAGATCACAGCCATTGGAAACCTTATGGAGCAGTTCTACTCTGCAACACATGGGGTTGCCATGAGTTGGGGTTGACTTGATGGCAACAAGTATAACAAGAAAGAACCGAAGCATTTATACATTTATAAAGCAACATGCAATCCGGGGAGGGAACACACATGTGAAGCCCTTCCAATTTTACCTGTTAGTTTCATTCTTAGCTTTTTTTAAGGCATTGAACAGTAAAGCATTTTCATGGATATTTTGTGTATCGCCTTTTGTCCTCAGTTCCAGAACTGTTGCAATAATCTATCCCAGAAGCTCAATGGGCAAGTTGCTGTCTTTCTGGTTCTTCTTTTAAGGAGCTGGGTGGCGCCGCTCTTTAACATTGAAAGAAAGAAAGAAAGGAGATGAGTTGGGAGAGAGGGAGTTTAGTTTGGGGAATTTCAGCTTTCTATCTTAGCTTCAATAGATTTCAGAAGTCTTTTTCCTTTTAGTGCTCACACTTTAACTGGCATTGGTATTCTTTCCTTTCTGCTGTTGTTTCCCCATGGTTTTTTGGTGTGTGTGTGTGTGGTTTTTTTTTCCTGGTATAGCTCACTGACAGAATATTTGATTTGGGGAAGGGAAAAGAATCTTGGAATGCATGTAAATAAATGTCTGCCTGCTTCTCCAAGCAGAAAAAACCCACACAGATCTTTTAGCAGAGATTATTTTTATATAACATATTGGGGAGTCCTGGTGTAGCGCTGCCGGTTAATGTGCTGGACCGCAGAGTTAGTTTGAATTGCAAGGTCGGTGGTTCAAGCTCACCAACCGCTCCTTGGAAACCCTATACAGGATCACTATGGGTCAGAACTGACTCGACGGCACTTAACAACAACAAACTATGCATGGAGTATGCAACATTAGGTGGAAATACCTGTTGCAGTGCCATACATAAATACAATATAAGTACATTATAGATAGAGTGCGTAATTATTTTGATGTAACACTGCCATTGATGGAAGGAGCTCTGGTAGCATAGTGGTTCCGAGTCTTGCTGCTAACGTCAAGGTCAGCAGTTCGAAACTACCAGGCTAGCCCTTCTGCAGGGGAAAGAGGAGGTTTTCTGCTCCCATAAAGATTTATAGCCGCGGGAACCCTATGCAGGGTTGCTAGGAGTCAGGACCTACTCTTCAGCACACAACAACCACCACCATTACCACCATGGATGGAGTCCTGGTGTAGTGCTGTGGTTTAATGTGCTGGACTGCAAGGTCATTTGAACCACAAGGTAAGTGGTTCAAGCTCACCAACCGCTCCACAGAAACCCTACATAGGGGTGCTATGAGTTGGAACCAACTCTTTCACACTTAACAACCATTCGCACTTAACAACCACAGCAATAACACTATGGATGATTTCAGCAGGTGATCCTTAATGTTTGAGAGTGGTAGAATTAGAAGGAATGGAATTGAAATCATGAAACACAAATATGCTTGTTGGAAGACATCCTCTGTAAGCACTGAGTGCTTGATAAAATAACGGAGTAATTAGAATGAAGTTAGCACAGTCAGTTAACATTCAATGGAGAAAATGCATTTTTAGCCAAATATTAAAAAGAGAAGAAATCCATTAACTCCCCTGTAGAGACAGAGAGCAGTGGAGGTGGAAATGAGCAAATTATATAGGAAAAGTGGTAAGCTAAGGACTAAGTATAGAGAAATAAATAGGAAATGGTTCCTGTCCTCAAGGAACATGTAGATAGGTTGATAACCTGACAGAAAAAAAAAAAGTCAAATATAATGTCAAGTTATAATTATTATAATGGAGGAAAATCCAAGATGACAAACTAACCTAGTGTCATCTTGAAATAAGAGTCAAATTTTGCCAACAAAAATGGGATAAGGAAGTGAAGAGGGTGACATTCAAGAATAAAGAAAGATGAAATAACATGAGAGTCTAGGGAGCCACAGAAGTTTGATATGACCAGAATGTATAATGTGAAGCTTGTTTCAATAGTTGCATCTGGAGAAGTATTTAGGTAGGGTTCAGACAAAGAAGAGCTGAGTAGGCCATGCGTAGGCATTTGGACTTTATTCTGAGGACTCTGAGGAACCCTGGAAAGCTTTTAAACAGATAAATAACAGAAGATCTGAATTCTAGAAGGATTGCTCTGGATGTTGTATGGAAGATGGATTGAAGATGGTCAAAGGGTAAAATTGAAGACAAAGAAACCAGTTAAAAGATTTTTAATAATCCAGGGAGAGATGATGGCCCAAGCAAGGGAAGACAGGGACAGTAGGATTGGGAGGGAAGGAATTCAAAGCATCTTAGGAGGTAGGATCAATGCTACTTGTTGACTAGTTAATGCAACAGGTGAAGGGGTGAGCGAGAATACCAGGATGATACTTGGGTTTCTGGGTTTGGAAAATTACTGGAGGTGTAGGCTTTAGCTAGGCTAGGCAATACAGAAAGAATTCTTTCTAGTCATGTTTGTTGTGTCGTCGATCAGAGAGTCAGGTAGGAAATGTCTAGTAGGATGGGTCCAGAAGTCAGGAGAGAGGTCTGAGAAAGAAACACTTGAAAAATAATCAGAAAATAAGTAGCACTTACAGCCATATGTAAAATGAGAAGAGATAGAGCCTAGGGAAAATCTCCAATCCAATGCAACAACAAACCAACTTTCCCAGAATAAACAGAAAGGTTGGGGTGCTTTAATGAGAGTACTGAGGAATAGCATGTATTTAAAAAGTTAAACAACAGAAGTGAATGATTTACTTGTTAAAAGAAATAAAGTTTTTGACATTATCTTCTTAAAGACTATTATTATTAAGGAACGCTTACGGAGGATTTCTTATGTTCCAAGTAATAATTTTATATGTATTATTAACTTCCTTAATCTTCACAGTCGCTCTGTGAGGTATTGTTTTGTTAAGTGTCACTGAATTGGTTCTGACTCATAGCGACCCAGTATACGGTTTCTGAAGAGCAGTTTGAACCACAGACTTTGCAGTACAGTGCTTATCCTACAGCACCACACCAGGACTCCTCTCCATGAGGTAGGCTTTGGTATTATTCCTGTTTTACAGATAAAGAAATTGAGACTCAAGACATTTGAGTGATTTGCCAAGGTCATGCTGCTAATGGGTGTTTGAGTCCAGGCAGTTTGTCTCAAGAATCTGTGCCCCTAGCCACCCCATTACACTTCCTTTTGTTAGGCCAAAGACCAAATCACTTAGATGTCTCTCTCTAATCACCAGTGGTCCCTGGACCCATTGTAAAGGTTACTTGTGATAAGTAAGGAGTATGAGGTAGAGATGTGATTTCTGGAGCAAAGCAAAAGAAAAATGCAAAGAGCAGTGAAGGGTAGGAGGAAAAGCAGCAAAACAAGGCATCAAAATACCAGAGGATGAGAGGCTTTCAAGGCGTAGAAGATATGCTAGGACCCACTGGAGCAGAGTCATCAGGCAGAAAGAAATCATTAGTGACCTTTGAGAGCAAAATTTCAGTGTAGAAGTGAGGGCGCAAGACAGAATCAGAGAGATCGGAGAGAAAGTTAAGTTTTCAGGAAATGGGGGCTGTAAGAAGTTTGACCATGAAGATTAAGAGAGAACTAAGGGTGGTAGTCATTTGTTTGAAGTGCAGGACAATCCAATTCACTGACACACATATAATGCTGAGGTTGTATATTCTTTTACTGCACAGGCTTCATTTTCCTTCCTCGCTTGGCTTCCAGCCACTTCTCCAACTCAGCGCTCACATGCCCAGCTCCCAAGCTTTAGTTCTTACAATTTACTCATATTAGAAATGATATATAGGTTCTGGGAGATAGTGTGTTCTGATAGCTTTGGAGTTGGACAGACAAATGTCATCCTAGCTGTGTGACTTTGAACACATAACTTCTCTGAGTCTCAATTGCATCATATATAACATCTGGACTAATGGTATTTTCCAGAGTACGATAATGCATGTAAAAACCCCTGGTACTATGATTGGCTTACAATGGAGGATCAATAAGTGGTGGTACCAGTAATAGTACAAGTATTAATATGTTGTTATGTTTGCCTTCAGGTTAACTGCGACCCTGTACAGGGCTTCCAAGGAGCAGCTGGTGGATTTAAATTGCGGACCTTGTAGTTCGCAGTCCAGTGCTGATCCAATGGTGCCACATCAGGAGTAGTAATTGTTGTTGTTGTTAAGTGTGGTTGACTCAGTTCTGACCCATAGCAACCTTGTATTGGGTTTCCAAGGAGCATCTGGTGAGCTTGAACCTCCAACCTTGCAGTTCAAACCAACTGTGCAGTCCAGCATGCTAACCCACAGCACCATACCAGGACTCCAGGAGTAATAATAGGAGTAGGGATACTACTAGTCATTATGATTATTGGTATTGGTAGCATTATTTACAGGTAGTATTATTTACCTTTTCTAGAAATTCTAGGAGGCCTGGTGTGGCGCTGTAGCATAAGCACTGGGCCGCAAGATCCGTTTTAAACACGAGGTCTGCAGTTTAGACTCAACAGACATTCCTCAGAAATCCTACACAGGGTGGCTATCAGTCGGAACTGACTCGACGGCACTTAACAACAACAACAACAGAGATTCTTACACCTGATCTCAGGACTGTCAAAGTGGGTATCATTATCTCTGAGGCATAATGAGAGGACAATCATTCCCAAATACCTCACAATCAATTTAAAATGTAACGTCCATGAACTAGAAGTTTCCTTAGGAAGTGGCAGTGATAATGAAATCAAACACACATCAAATTGCAACACAAAAAAATGTTGGAATCTCAGCCATGTGACGCTATTTAATAACCCACCAAAGGTTTTACAGTAAAAAGGGTTGTTATGCTCGATATGCAGTTTGTTTCCAGTTATTAATTTAAACAAATTCTACTTGGTAGGAAAAAATTCACTGCAATCCTGCAAGAATAAATAAGGGACTCTTAAAACTGACATTTAAGTAAACTTGCCTCTAATCCCGTGCAAATTCCTCTTGGTTACTGCCTGTGAGGAAGGGAGAAAGTAAAGTTTTGGAAAAGGACGCAGGATTTTATCTCTAATGGTTTTTAAAAGGAGAGAATTCTTGGGGACTTTTCAATGTTTGTTAGCTAAAATGTCCTGTGTGTATTTCTGTGAAAAGTCAAAGAACAAGGGGAACAGAGTGAATAGTTCCTGGGGAGGATTTGGGCTGTAAGAGCACTTCATGAGAATAAAATACCTATTTTACAACGAATATGGAATGATAGGGAGAGAAAATGGTTTCCACGCACAATGAAAAATAAGTGCATAGTGACCTACTCAGTCTATTCATTTATACTACTGTAATGACTAATTCAGACCATTACATCCAATCCTATTAAGTATATAGCACTTGACATTTAATCCAGATGAAAAATCAACTGTGCAATCCAAAGCATGGGCATAGCCTATTTTTATACTCAAAAAGAAAGCCCTCTGTACTTTTTCACACACCTAACACATTTAATTATCTTTCAGAAATAACTTTGGGACAATTTTTGATATGCTCATAGAATAAAATGGTGACAGCAGTAAGTGCTGTATTTGAAATCTTTGGAAGGTGCGACCCTCAGTTTGGACACATGACAGAGTTGTAAGGATAAAATGAATTAGGATCAGTATTGTTTCCCTTCCCTCTCACACCCACACATGAGCTTTTATTTTTAGCCTGTATTCAAACCCAGAACAGCTTATAGAGATGGGCACTTGTATTCCATTGCTGGACTTTCTTCGGGAGGAGTGAAGCTCATCTTATTACTTCCTTTCCCACCTGTTGATGTCTTCCTTCACGTCCCTTTTCTCCATGTTCAAATTCTAGGTTACTCACTACATGACCATAGGAAACCCAAACCCACTGCTATCAGGTTGATTCTAACTCATAGTCACCCTACATAGGGTTTGTGAGACCGTAAATCCTTACATGAGCTGATAATCTTTCTCCCACAGAGCACCTGGTATGTTTGAACCATCAACTTCCCATTTAGCATCCCCACACTTAACCTATAGCGCCACCACACTCACTCACACTCATTCACTGCCATTAAATTGATTCCGACTCTTAGTGACGCTGTATAGGGTTTCCGAGACTATAAATCTTTATGGGAGCAGAAAGCCTCATCTTTCTCCTGCAAAGTGGCTTGTGGGCTTGAACTGCTAAACTTGAAGTTAGAAGTTCATTGCTTATCCTACAGTGGCACACCAGGACTTCTGATAGTGCCACTTGGGACCCTTAAAAAAGTTGCCTAATTTTGACCCTTCTCCTTAATCTACTCTTTTTACAGTCTGCCCACGCTCCCTGTTTCCTGTGTATTCCTGGAAAGTTGATGAAATTTTAATAATTCCGATAAAGCCCTGCACCTTTCACTGTTTCCAGTTCCACTCATACCTCAATCTCTCCTGCCATCAGCCCAATAACAAAAATACAAGCAAAATAAAAATGAAAACCACCCCCATCACACCAACAGATTTCCACACAGGGATTGAAATAGCCTTGCTGTCCCTGCCTGTCTAAAGGAGACCAGCTCTGGCGTGGAAAGCAGGGCTTGAGAATGGGACCGAATCCTGTTTGTAGAATATGACCATGTACCAGACACTGTGCTAGATGTGTTCTTATTTCTAATCTCACTTAGCGTTAATGACAGTTTATGATGCCATTGGTGAATTCCCATTTTACAAATGAGGAACCCAAGCACCAAAGAAGTTAAGTGACTTACTCAAGGTAAGCTGGGACTCCGTCCCGCTCAGTCCCCCGAAAGTCTTCTTTCCACTCCACTGTGCAGCCTACTGGGAAACACACACACACACAACTAGCTGTTTACTTGCTACATACCAATTCATTTCTGTTCAGATAGTAAGGAGACAGCTCTAGGATGACCACTGTTTCTTTCTGTTCCTAAAATTGCTCAATTTGTTGTTGTTAAGTGCCGTCAAGTAGGTTCTGACTCATACAGGCCCTATGTACAACAGAACGAAACACTACCTGGTCCTGTGCAATCCTCACAATTGCTGCTACGCGTGAGCCCATTGATGTTGCCACTGTCCCAGCTTTAAGAAAATAAAAACCAGTTGCTGAAGACAACTCAGACTCATGGCAACCCATGTGTATGAGAACGGAACTGTGTGCCAATGGATTTTCAGTGGCTGATTTGGGGAAGTAGATTGCCAGGCCGGTCTTCCAAAATGCTCTGAGTGGACTTGAACTGCCAACCTTTTGATTAGCACCTGATCGCGTTAACCATTTGCACCCCATCAGGAACTCCTTTACAAAAGCAGATGGAGTATTTTGGGGCTTGAAAATGCCAAGTCCATGGCGAGACTTTTGTGTACCTCTGCCATTAAGGAGCCTTGGTGGAACAGTGCAGTAAGTGTTGGACTAATAACCAAAAGATTGGTGGTTCGAACCCATCAGCCATTCCATGAGAGAAAAGTGAGGCAGTCTGCTTCTGCAAAGATTTACAATCTCGGAAACCTTATGGAGAAGTTCTATTCTGTCCCATAGGGTCTCCATAAGTTAGAATCGACTCGTTGGTTTTGGTTTGGGGCCATGTGCCTGTTCTCCATAGCCCAGAGAAGAAGGATTACTGCAAGGGATGGTGGAAGGAAGCTGCAGTGCCCATGCCCACTATAAGGTACTGATTTGCTCAGATGATTTGTGTGTTATGGAATCCAGTTGTTGTTGTTATTGTTGTTGTTCAGTGTCATCGAGTCGGTTCCCACCCAAAGAGACCCTGTATAGGGTTTCCAGGGAGTGACTGGTGATCTTGAACCGCTGATCTTTCCGTTCAAACTAACTTTGCAGTCCAGCATATTAACCCATAGCACCACACCAAGACTCCAGAAGCCACTTTTGTTGTTGTTAAGTGCCATCGAGTTGGTACCGACTCATAGCGACCCTATGCACAACAGAATGAAACACTGCCTGGTCCTGGGTCACAGTTGTTGCCACGCTTGGGCTCATTGATGCTGCCACTTTGCCAATCCATCTCACTGGGGGCTTTCCTAATTTTCTCTGACCTTACCAGACATGATCTCCTTCTCCAGTGACTGGTCCCTTCTGACAACATGTCTGAAGTAGGAGAGATGAAGTTTGGCCATCCTAACCTCCAGGAAGCACTGTGGGTGCACTTCTTCCAACACAGATCTGTTTGTTCTTTTGGCAGCCCATGGCACTTTCAATATTCTCCCCCAACACCATAACTGAAAAGCATCTTCCATATTCACTGTCCAGCCTTTTCATGCATATGAGGTTATTGAAAATACCATGGCTTGGGTCAGGCACACCTTAGTCCTCAAGCTGATATCTTTGTTCTTCAACACTTGAAAAAGGTCTTGTGCAGCAGATTCGCCTAATGCAATACGTCGTCTAATTTCTTGACTTGCTGCTTCCGTGAGTGTTGATGGTTGATCCAAGAAGAATGAAGTCCCTGACAACTTCAATCTTTTCTCCATTGATAAGAATGTTGTTTATTGGTCCAGTGGTGAGGATTTTTGTTTTCTTTAAGATTCAATCCATACCTAAGGCTGTGCTCTTTGATTTTCATCAGTAATTGTTTTAAGTCCACTTCACTTTCAGCAAGCAAGGTTGCATCATCTGCATATCGCAGGTTGTTAATGAGTCTTCCTCCAATCTTGATGCCACGTTTTTCTTCATAGAACCCAGCTTCTCGGATTATTTGCTCAGCGTACGGGTTGAATAAGCATGGTGAAAGAATACAACCTTGTGGCACACCTTCCTTAATTTTAAACCATTCAGTGTTCCCTTGTTCTGTTCGAATAACTGCCTCTTGGTCCAGGTACAGATTCCTCATGAGCACAATTAAGTGTACAGGAATACTCATACTGCGCAATGTTGTCCATAGCTTGTCATGATCCACACAATTTTGCGTAGTCAATAAAGCACAGGTAAACATCTTTCTGGTATTCTTTGCTTTCAGCCAAGATCCATCGGACCTCAGCAATGATATCCCTCATTCCACGGCCTCTTCTGAATCCGGCTTGAACTTCTGGAAGTTCCCTGTCAATGTATGCTTGCAGCCATTTCTGTATCACCTTTAGTAAAACTTTACTCGCTTGGGATATCAAAGATAATGTCCGATGATTTCCGCATTCCGTTGGGTCACCCAGTTGGGAGGTGTTAAAAATAAGGTGGGCAGCACTGACTCCAGTCTTACAGTTTACTGTGGGACCCACACTTCCTTCCTGAGACCTCCTCACTCTTGAGCTGTGCATGACCACATTGCCAGGTAAACCTAATCTTGATGAGACATAATATCGTCTTAACAGCTATAAAGAGTTTAGCAGCAAGGATTCAGTAGTAATGCAAGATAATGCACTGGACCCCAAGGTTGGTTTGAATCGCAAGGTTAGCGATTCAAACCTACCAGTCACTCCCCGGAAACCTTAGACAGGGTCACTTCGAGTTGAAATGGACTCGGTAGCACTTAACAACAACAAATACATGATAAATGTATAGACTTGCCCAGCAAAAGAGTAACATTAAGGGTTACTCTTAAAGGTGGACATTTGGTGATGATTATTTGGAAATGAATGAACATACACCTGTTATTAAGCGCCATCAGGAGTCAGTTCCGACTCACAGAGACCCAGTTTCGGGTTTCCGAGAAACCAGCTAGTGAGTGAACTGCTGACCTTGTGATTCAAACCCGATATTTACTCCTTCAGGACAGATAGAGAATTCCACACTTCAGTCCATTTTAAGTTTCCTCATTTCACCTAAATCAAATCTCAGATCCAAGACTTTCACCCCATTTCACACAGCTCTAGGAACTCTCATTACTACCAAGAGCTTTGTGTGTCTTAGCTCATTTAATCCCCACAATAACCTTGCACGGTGCTGTGGTTGTAAGTACTTTTGAGTCACTTCTGACTCATAGTGACCCTGTATAGGGTTTCTGAGGAGCGGCTGGTGAGTTTGAACCGCCGACCTTGAGGTTCAAACTGACCTTTCGGTCCAGTGCAGTATCCTGCAGAGCCACGGTTGACACAATTATCAGCCACATTTTATAGATGGAGAAAATGAAGCACAGAGAGGTGAATTAATTGGTACAAAGTTACACAAAGAGTAAGTGACAGTCATAATTTGCTTTCAGTTTGACCCCAGAGCCCATTGTGCTGTATCAAAAGCGATTCACAAAACTAACAAAGATTCATAAATAAATACCTCTGGGTGCAAATATTTTGCAAGTTTGATGGTCCTCGTGCCTGTGGTCTGGGTAAGAAGAGATGTGTGTGTAACCAATCTGGGTGTGTTGTGTGAGTGTGCCTTTAATGCGGGGACAGTGTGGCGTGTCTCTAGAGCATGCCTTCCTGTGTATGCTGATAATGTCTCTATAGAACATGGATTTTAATGCCCTTGCATGTGCTATGCATTCTTCCTGTCCATCTCTTAGGTGGCTGGCTGAGTGTTCATATCCATGACTACAGAGGTGTGTATGTGTAAAGAGAACCGACTCCGTGGCATTTAGCAATACCAAATGTGGAAAGAAGGATCTATGTGTCCAGTAAGGGACTTAGTATTTAAAACCTGGTCATGAGGACCACTTTGAACTGTTGTTCACTTTCCCGCCAAAGATTCTTTTCAATCCCTTGGCATTTTCCCCAATACAGAGAAAAACTGGGATACAGCTGGTGGGGAGGAAGTTGCCTTCTCTCTCTCTCTCTCTCTCTGATTCGAAACATCGTCTTTTTCTGTTCAGAGAAAGATTCACCCTTCTTTTCCTTCATCCATATCCAAGGCCTACTTCAAGCTCCTCCTTAGTAACATCAAAGGCAAAAAGCAATCACTGGAATGACTGGATCATTTAGAAGTATGGAATCATTTCTAAACCACTAAGATTTTAGCTAGAAGATTGTAGTGTACCAATGGGAGTCCAGGTCACATCGAACCACACAGTTCTACCCTTAGCACCTCCACTTCACATCTCTATGTGGTTAATTGTGTACTGGGCACAGAACCGCAGGCTTATGAATGCACAACAATGTCTTATTAAAAACTCAGGTGGAGGAGCCAAGTACAGGACATGAGGAGGATTAGAGAAGAAGGCAAGAGGACTAGACAAGAAAGGCTAGCACGAGTAGATGGAAAGAATGTGAGAAGTAAGGGAGAAACTATCACAAGACACCAATTTACTATACAGTGCATGTATAGTGAAGTTCTGGCCAAATCTGTGGCGTGCTCTGGCATCTGAAGAGCCCGAATCTTCTAACCTTCTGAGATTCTGAGTGCCACCCAGACATCAGCCAAGAAATCCAAACCACTTCAGGAGCATTCCCTTGGCTTTCCACACGCAATGAAATTTATATTATATTGGTAGCACAGGGAGAACATTTATATTTTAGAAAAATCTTATCTCACAGGTGGGTAGGCAAATTGCACACTGTCTACATGGCAGAGAGTAGAATTAAACACCTTCATGCTTTCACTCTCCATTTCTGTCAAAAACAGGATACTGGCAGCAAACCATCAGAAAAAAATATACTAAAACAAAGCAAAACATCCACCTCCAGTGAGTGCTGCCAGACCCAGGGTTTCACACTAGGCTACTGTACAGTTGTTAATCTAGTGACCCATCACTAGCCTGGAAACTGGAAGAGAATGGTGTTCCCTGGGTTTAGGTGTTTATTATTCACCAGTCGCTGGAGAAGGATATCATGTTTGGTAAGGTGGAGGGTCAGAGAAAAAGAGGAAGACCCCCAGAGAGATATGGATTGGCAGAGTGGTAACATCGATGGGCTCAAGCGTGGCAACAATTGTGAGGTTGGCCCAGGATCAGGCAGTGTTTTGTTCTGTTGTGCATAAGGTCACTATGAGTCAGTACCGACTCGATGGCACCTAACCACAACAACAACATTCATGGTCTAAAAGAAATATAAATAACAACTCTTATAGTCAAGGAGCCCTGGTGGTTTAGTGGGTTATGCTTTGGGCTGCTAACTCAGTTTGAGGCTATCAGTCGTTCCACTGGGAGAAAGATGTTGCTTTCTGCTCCCATAAAGATTTATAGCCTCAGAAACCCAATATTGGGTCGCTATGAGTTGAAACCGACTCCATGGCACACTACCACCACCACCACCACCACCACTCTTATAGTTAATGAGGCCTCTCTCGCTTTCTCCTCTGTGGACCTTTATCAAAACATATTTACTTAGCTTTTCTGTGTGCTTAGTACTGTGTGAAGTACTTGGTTGTTGTTGTTGAGGGCCGTTGAGTCTATTCTGACTCGTAGTGACTCTATATAGGGTTTCTAGGAGTCCTGGTGTGGCACTGTAGCAGGGTCGGCAGTTCAAACTCACCAGCCTCTTCTTGGAAACCCTATGCAGAGTCGCTATGAGTCAGAACTGGCTCGATGGTACTTGATAACAACAACAATATAGGGTTTCTGAGAAATTGCTGGTGGGTTTGAACCTCCATACTGGCGGCTAGCATTCCAGTGCTTATCCTACAGCGCCATAACAAGACTAAGTGCTGTTGTTGTTAAGTACCGTGGAGTCGGTTCCGACTCATAGTGACCCTGCACACGGTTTCCGGGGCTGTAAATCTTTACGGGTGCAGAAAGCCTCATCTTTTTCCCGCAGAGCTGCTGGTAGTTTCGAACGGCTAACCTTGAGGTTGGCAGCCCGACTCGTAACCACTACGCTACCAGAGCTCCTTAGATTAAGTGATACAGGGGAATAAAAGAAAACAAAACAAAGAACTCACTGCCAATCGGTTGATTCTGACTCACAGCAACCCTATTACATTGTTTGGGTTTCTGAGTCTATAAATCTTTATAGGAGCAGAAAGCCTCCTCTTTCTCCCGTGGAACGGTTGGTGGAACTACCTTGCAGTTAATAGTCCAGTGCTTATCCTACAGCACCACCAGGGCTCCTTACAAGGGAATATATTGTTGTTAAGTGCCATTGAGTCCATTCCAACTCACAGTGAGCCTGTATAGGGTTTCTGAGCTTTTTAAATCTTTGCAGGAGCAGAAAACCTCGTATTTCTCCCACGGAGTGGCTGGTGGGCTCAAAGCGCTGCCCAGTGCTTCTTCCATGGAGCTACCGTTCTCCATAAAAAGTGTATAAATCACTGTCCTTGTATTTCAGGATTTACAGGCTAATTGGGGAAGCAGAATTAACACTATGAGGCTATGGCAAACAATACAAAACAAAACAAAACAATTATTGTTAAATTGTGTGATGCTAACTATAAGTCCGATGAGAGGAATTCCGATGAGAGGGAGGCCAAAGAATGCTATCACCATCATCATCAATCATAGCTAACATTTTTTGACACATAATATGTGCCACATATTGTTCTAAGTGCTTTTCATTTATTATCTCATTCAGTCTTCCCAACTACTCTGAGAGAGGCAATATCATTTCCATCACTTTTATATGAGAAAACTTAGATAACTAAATGACTTACCCAAGGGGATGTGATCACGAAGGTCCTCAATGACAGCCATGTTAAGAAGTTTGGATTTTATCTTAAGGTTTGTGGGAACCCAATGGAAAGTTAGTAGAAAGCTCATTCAAGAATGGGGTGGTGTGTTTTTCAAAAATGATTATGTTGCCTTGTGACTAGATTAAGAATGGGTCAAGAGGACGTAAGACTGGAGACAGAGGGACCAGTTGTAGGGACCAGTTAGGCGACAGGTATAGCACAGTGTTTGGCACATACTAGGCACCCAATACATAATTGTTGCATGGCTGGATGGGTGAGGAAGAGATTCCAGTGGATATAACTAGTTAAGTAACAGTCAGAAATGTATCCATTTGAGACATATTTAATATGGAATATCTGTTAACTTGCAGTTAACAGTCCAGTGCTTTTCCTACAGCGCCACCAGGGCTCCCTACAAGGGAATATGTTGTGGTTGTTAAGTGCCGTTGAGTCCATTTCAACTCAATCTACAGAACTTGATAATTAATTGAATGTGGGGGTTGAAAAAGAGAGAGAAGTTAAGGATGATATCCCTAGGTTTGCTGAGGGTAGTAGTATTCACTCATTTGGAGAACACTGTTATTATTGTTGCTAAGTGCCTTTGAATTGGTTCCAACTCCTAGTGATCCTATGAACAACAGAACGAAATACTGCCCAGTCCTGCGCCATCCTCACGATTGTTATCAGGGGAACATTACAGAAGCACATATTGAATTGAAAGGGGTAGAAAGGAGGCAAGTTCAGTTTTGGAAACACTCAGTTTTTGTTACCTGTGGTTATGCAAATGAAAATGTTCTGTAAGCAGTTATATATATAGGCCTAAATCTCAGGTGACGGATTTAGGATGGAGATAATAAAAATAAGCGAGGCAAATAGGCATGCATAAGGGATCTTTTTTGGCTAATGGAATTATTCTAAAATTGGATTGTGGTAATTATTGCACAACTCTATAAATTCAATAAAAGTCATTGAATTGTCCAATTAAACCTGGATGGATTTTATGGTATATCTATTATACCTCAAGAAAACTCTTAAAAAGAAAAGAAAGACATTACCCACTGCCTTTGATTCAATGCATAGCGACCCTATAGGATATAGTAGAGCTGCCCCATAGAATTGGTAAGGCTGGGAATCTTTACAAAAACAGACTGTCGCACTTTACTCCCATGGAGAGACTCGTGGGTTCTGATGGCCAGCCTTTTGGTTAGCAGTCAAGTGTTTTAACCACAGCATGACCAAGTCTCCTAAAGGCGTTAGTATATAAACCAAACCCAACCCACTGCCATGGAGACTGTCATCAAGTTGATTCCAACTCATAGCAACTCTATAGGACAGAGTGGGACTGCCCCTTTTGGGCTTTCAAGACTGTAAATCTTTACAAACCACATCAGAGTACCTGGTGGATTCAAACTGCTGACCTTATGGTTAGTAGCCTAATGCATAACTCACTATGCCACCAGGGCTCCTTGCATTAGTATATGTTGTTGTTCAGTGCTGTAGAGTCAGTTCCGACTCACAGCGACCCTGTATAGGGTTTCCAAGGAGCAGCTAGTGGGTTTGAACTGTCGACTTGGTGGTTCACAGTCCAATGCATTAGTACGCAAGTAATCAAAATTGAAGCCTTAGAAATGGATGAGCTCACCCAAGACTGAGTATTACAGAGAATTAATAGTATTCCTGAGAACGCTCAGTAATACTGGCATTAAAAGTATAGGCCAAGGAGAAGCAATCAGAAGGAACACTAGGAGAATTAGTGTTGTCAAAGCCTCAGGGAAGATAGTGTTTCCAAAAGAAGTCATTGGATCACACACACATGGGCTTCAAAAAGTTTGTGGAGATTTTTATTTATCTTTCACTTCCATTTTTCCATGAAGTTTTTGGAACTCCCATGTTTGTGTATGTGTGTTTTTGATAGATGGTGGTGCTGGTGATGTGCTGTGGAGTCAGTTCTGACTCACAGTGACCCTGGACAGGGTTTCTGAGGCTGTAAATCCTTACGGGAGCAGAAAGCCTCATCTTTCTCCCATGGAACGGCTGGTAGTTTCAAGCTGCTGACTTTGAGGTTAGCGACCTGATTTGGATAGGAGAGACTTAAATGTCTTTAAATGTCAATGAGAAGGAGTCCGTTGAAAGGGAAAAACAAAACAAAACAGCAAATCCACTGCCATCAGGTCAATTCTGACTCATCGCAACCCTGTGTAGGGTTTCTCAGGCTGTAAATCTTTATGGGAGCAGAAAGCCTCTTCTTTTTCCCTCTGAACAGCTGGTGGGTTTGAGCTACTGACATTTCAGGTAGCAGTCAGTGCTTATCCTATAGTGCCATCAGAGCTCCTATTGAAGAGGAGAGGGATAGCAAATTAATCAAGTGAGGATTCCCCCAGATGGCAGAAAAGGATAAGATCCAGAACATAGGGTCAGGGAACTTTCTAGAGGAAAAGAGATACCATTTCTTTGTACCAGTAGAGCTGGAGGGGGAGATAGTTGAGGATGCAGATGTGCTTGTTTGTTGGTTGGCTTATGAGACCATCAGGGAATTCTCTCAGATGAATTGTATTACCTTTATGAAGAAGGAAGTAAAATCATTTGCTATGATTTTGCTATGAGTGGGAGTGGGGTGGGGGAGTCAGAGCCTCGAGAACTGTAGAGAAAATGAATAGTGGGAAGCATTAAAAGCTTGGTCAAAACGAGACACCGCGTATTTAAAAGGGAATCGATCTATGCTGGGAGTGTGGTGGCTCTGTAGGATAAGCAAACCACAGGGTCAGTGGTTCAAGACCACCAGCCTCCCCATGGTAGAAAGATGAGGCTTTCTGCTCAAGCAAAGATTTATAGTCTCAGAAACCCTATACTGGGTCATTCTGAGTCGAACGCACTTAACAATAAGAATCTATGTTTGTATGGCCAGCATAAAAGTCTCCATTCAAACCATGAGAATGGATGAAATTGCCCAGGGAAAGACTGTTGATTGAGGTGAAAAGTGGAATTATTGACCTTTTATCTGTCATATGCATTATGATTTTTTTCTTGTTTATCATTTGCCTGTATTTTCCTTTTGTTTTTTCTTTTGTTTTGGTTTTTTGGCTTGAGTGAGAAGCGCCCCCTAGTTCCTAAACTTTCCTTATATATGTTCATTGATTTTATTTATTTATATTTAAGTCTTTAATATATCTGGAATTTATTTTAACATATGGGGTTTAGGAATTTATTTTAGGACATGGAGTTGTGTTTTCTTCAAGATAGATAGCTATATACCAAGGCCATTTATTAAAAAATAGAACACACACACACACACAAACAAACAAACCATAAAACAGTCCTTTTCTCATTGGCTAAATATGCCCTCTCTGCCATATATTGAGTTTCCAGATGTACTTTGATCTATTCTAAACTCTCTTCTGTTCCATTGATCTAATCTTCTATTCCCATGCCAATACCATACTATTTTGATTACAGTGGTGTTTTGTGGTAAAATTAAATATAATTTTTCATTTTAACCATCTTAAGTGTACAATTTAGTTGCATTACATTCACCATATTGAACTGAAACAAATGTAGATTTTTACATTTTCTACATGTAACTATTACATTGATTTATTGACTGTTTACAAGTCCTTGATATCTGCTCATTTCTCGGTTACTTTATTCTCTTACAATATGTAACTGTATTTCAAAAATAATTTCTTTATTTTTTATGCTATTTCTCACTTGAAGAAAAGGTACATTCTTTTAAAAAATTGTATCATAGAAGTGCTATTTCTCACTTGAAGAAAAGGTATATTCTTTTAAGTTTGGGATATATATTATCAACAATCTCCACCCACCAAGGCCATTTTCACTCCCACCAAAATTGTACAAGGGAGCAAATGGGACTTTTCTGTGTGTTGTTGTCGAATATTCTGGCTATCTCTCTAAGGAAAAAAATCTTGTATGCTGGTCAGTAGGTGATGATGAGGGTCCCACAAAACTGGAAAGTGTGACTTCATCCAGTGGACCTAGCTATTCTGGCTCGGATTGCTTCAATACTGAAAGAGGGAAGAGAAATCAGAAGCAGGAACAAGCAGTTAAAAGTCCCCGGTGGCATAGTGGTGAAACACTCCAGCTGCTCACTTTGTGGTCCAACCACCAAGTTTGTGGTTCAAGCTGACCTTGTGGTGGAGTGCTTATCCCACAGCGCCACACCAGGCACCACCATATTGGTCTTTAAAAAGCGCCCTGCTGGTACAGTGGTTCAGGACACTTCAAACTACTAGCAGCTTTCCTATAGAGTTGCTATGAGTCAGGATCCACTCAATGGGAATGGGTTTGCTTTGGGTATTTATTTATTTATTTTTGGTGGTTGGTGGTCCTGCTAACTCTCTCCTCAACTTCCTCACTGTTTTTGTTCTGTCCATTGCTTTTTTTTCTTCTTCTTCTTCTTTCCAATTGTTAATTTCCTTCAAAACCTGTTTTCTGAGACTGAAATTCACAATGCCGTGTGGACAAATGAAAGCCACTGGACAAGAATCTGCATTTTCATATAGACATAAATTCTTAAAGGTAAAAATTTTGTTTTTGAGTGCCATCGAGTCGAGTTCCGACCCATAGCGACTCTGTATAGGGTTTCCAAGGAGTGGCTGGTGAGCTTGAACTGCCAACCTTGTGGTTCAAACTGACTTTGCAGTCCAGCACATTAATCCATATCAATAATCAATGGAGAAAAGATTGAAGTTGTCAGGGACTTCATTTTTCTTGGAATCAACCATCAACACTCATAGAAGCAGTAGTCAAAAAATTAAACGATGTATTGCACTGGGCAAATCTGCTGCACAAGACCTTTTTTTTTTCTTCTTGTAAGACACATTCTTTTTTTCTTAATGTTTATTGGGAATTATGTGATAGTTACATGGGAGAACATTAGCTTTACATTCAACCTATCGTATATCGTTTCATTGCCATGGTTACAATCCCCTCCATGCATCATACAAGACCTTTTTAAACTGTTAAAGAGCAAAGATGTCAGCTTGAGGACTAAGGTGCACCTGATCCAAGTCATGGTATTTTCAATAACCTTATACACGTGCAAAAGCTGGACAGTGAATAAGGAAGACTGTAGAAGCATTTTGATACTTGTGAGTTATGGTGTTGAAGGAGAATATTGAAAGTGCCATGGGCTGCCAAAAGAACCAACAGATCTGTGTTGGAAGATGTGCAGCCAGAGTTCTCCTTGGAGGCCAGGATGGCCAAACATCGTCTCTCATACTTCGGACATATTGTCAGGAGGGACGTCACTGGAGAAGGATATCATGTTTGGTAAGGTGGAGGGTCAGAGAAAAAGAGGAAGACCCCAGCGAGATGGATTGGCAAAGTGGCAGCATCAATGGGTTCAAGCGTGGCAACAGTTATGAGGTTGGCCCAGGATCGGGCAGTGTTTTGTTCTGTTGTGCATAGGGTCACTATGAGTCAGTACCAAATCGATGGCACCTAACAACAACAGCAAGAGTTCTGGTGTGGCACTAATAGGGTAAGAACTGGACTGCTAACTGCCAGGTCTGCAGTTCACACCCACCATTTTCTCCTTGGAAACCTTATCCAGGGTCACTATGAGTTAGAAGTGACTCAGCAGCACTTAAGAACAACAATTAGGATGTACGGGGTGCACACTTGTGGTTGTAACAATGGGCTCAAACATACGAACAATTGTGAGGATAGCAAAGGATTAGACAACATTACATTTTTCTCTTTTTTGTACATCGGGTAGTTATGAGTTGGATCCTACTCAAGGGCATCTAACACCAACAGGGGGGTGCATAGTACTGACAGGGGTCTTCATTTATTTTACTATGAAACAACAGCAGTCTCAGGGTTATGAATGAAATCTTTAAGTTGAATTTGTAGGTAAGTCAGAGCAGGTGCCTATGGTTCTTAGCCTTAGTTTAGTGTAAGAAATTATTTAAAAGCTAAAAGCTGCATGTGCAGTAAATGAAGGTCATTGCCATGAAGAGTTTGTTGGGAGTGGGAAGGAGGGAGGGGGTCGAAGGAACTCTGGTAATGTAGCGTAGTGGTTACGAGTCAGGCTGCTAACCTCAAAGTCAGCAGTTCGAAACTACCAGCTGTTCTGTGGGAGAAAGATGAGGCTTTGTGCTCCCCGAAAGATTTACAGCCTCGGAAACCCTGTACAGGGTCGCTATGAGTCAGAACCAACTCCACAGCACACCACCACCACCAGGGAGGGGTTGGTTCAGTTGCTTCAAAGGAGTCCTGGTGTGGTGTGGCACTGTAGGATAAACTACTGGACTGCTATCCAAAAGGTCAGCACTTCAAATCCACCAGATACTCCTCAGAAACCCTATATAGGGTTGCTATGAGTTGGAATCAACTCAACAGCATTTAACAACAAAGGGCAATTATAAGTTGGATGTTTTATTGGTGGGGATTTGCTATATTTAAATATGCACTAGAAACACAGTCCTGGTGTATTGCTGCAGGATAATGCACTAGGCCTCAAGATCAGTTTGAACCTCGAGGTCAGTGGTTCAAACCCACCAGCTGCTCCTCAGATACCCTATACAGGGTCGCTATGAGTCAGAACCTACTCGACGGCACTTAACAACAACAACAAATCTATAAGACCTTAAAGAAATCAGTATTAATAGTCTCTTCAAAAAGTACTTGATTAAAACAAATCAACTTTAAAAGTATATCTTTTCAAAGGGCTGGTTGGTCTGAAGTGTGGTGAGACCTGGGGACTCCTGAACCTATGGACAAGCCATGGAGAGCTAGAGCTGAGAGTGAAGTGTCCAGCTGATATGAAGTGAGGGGAGATGCACAAGAACACCCAAACTTACAGAGAGTATCCATTCAACCTAGTTTTGATGGCTTGATGGTTAGAACTCGACTAGAGGAAGATTAAAAAAATAAGTTTTAGATAAAAGGAAACAGGTGTAAATTGCTACAGTTTGATGAATTTGGCCTATACTTATGGATATAGTATCTCAAAATACCAACAGAGAGGGAAGGAGTCTTCACATCAAGTATCAATCCTATCCCCACTATATACAGGGTAGATAGGGATGGGCAACTTAGACATTGGCTACCTAAAATTGGGGGGCTATAAAGGCACAAAGTGACTGGCTTACAAGTTTACAAGAGGAAGTTTAGTTTCAGAGTGTACAGGGGAAGGTAGAATCCCCACTGGATAGTTTTCATGTTGTCTAGATGGGTCTGGTGAAAAGATATGGGGATAAGATTCGTATGATTTAATAGTAAGTAATTGTTATCATGACTAATTGTGACTGTCAAAACTGTAAAGGTAGAAGTTTTCCAACAAAAATGTAGGAGTAGTTAATCCTACAGTCCAGGAATAGAGGACCCTAGGACCATCAAGGGAGAAGAGCACGAGTGGAATGTAGTACCCTATCCAGAGAAGCAGCGACACCAGAGATGGAGGCAGAGATGATGACATAGAGAAATAGAGCAGCTGAGGACTCTAGACTCATGGAAAGAGAAAGGCTGTGTGCTGGTGGCCAGGAGGCAGGCTTGCAGAATGTGTGCTTTGGTTGTTTAAATAATAATTGTATATTCCTGAGTGTTTTTGTGTACCTAAAAAAAAAAAACACAAATACTGTTGAATGATGGTGCACAGAGGAGATTGTAATCATTTCAATGAAACGATGAGTGTAAAACCGATGCTCTCCCGTGTAAACTATCACTCAATTCACAATAAAAACTTTTTTTGAATGTACATCTTGTATACAATTTTGATTTGTGCCATTGAGTTGGTTCCAACCCATAGCAACCCTGTCCAGGTTTGAACCGCCAACCTTGTGGTTCAAACCAACCTTGCAGTCCGCGCATTAACCCACAGTGCCATATGATAGAGGACATTTAAATATGAAACAAGCATCCGGTTGAAAGATATTAAGGAATGATTTTTAATCTTTGTGATAATGTAAATTAAATGTCCTTTCAGTTTCATGAGATGCAAAACGAAGTTTTTGAGGGGTGAAATAACATGAAATCTTAGGTTTGCTTTAAAGTACTTTATCAAAAATGGGAGCGGGAATACATTATACAAGTTTGTTGTTGTTGTTGTTGTTATGTGCCATGGAGTCGGTTCTGACTCATAGTGACTCTGTACAAGGTTTCTGAGGCTGTAAATCTTTACGGTAGCAGAAAACCTCATCTTTCTCCCGCAGAACAGCTGGTAGTTTCGAACTGCTGACCTTGTGGTTCGCAGCCCAATTCATAACCACTATGCTACCAGAGCTCCTTTTAGCAAAATATTAATGGCAGTGGAAGCTGGAGATGGATTCTTGGTATTTGATGATGAAAATTTCATAGTAAAATATATTAAAATAGTAACCAACTCAAACCCCTCACCACTGAGTTGATTCTGACTCACAGCTACCCCTATGCTCTACAGAGTTTCCAAGGCTGTAAATCTTTAGTGGAGCAGACAGCCTCGGCTTTTTCTGTGGAGCAGCTAGTGGATTTGGACCACTGACATTGTGGCCTACAGTGCTTAGCCCACTACATGGCCAGGGCTCTTTTTAAAATGGTAATAGTAACATGCATTCACTGAAACCAGTAAAACAATGCTTAAAATGTATAAAGAAAATATTTTTAAAAATGTATCTACTACCATATCTTCAGTCAAAACTGTTTGAGGTTGAGTTTACTTTTTGTCTGTCAGATCCATTTTTATCAAAGTCCTATATGAGCACTCTCAAGACTAGCT
Organism: Chrysochloris asiatica; assembly: GCF_000296735.1. Classification (NCBI taxonomy): domain Eukaryota; kingdom Metazoa; phylum Chordata; class Mammalia; order Afrosoricida; family Chrysochloridae; genus Chrysochloris; species Chrysochloris asiatica. The sequence continues at coordinate 2,459,931 of NW_006408677.1, read as the reverse complement.
CAGGTTTCTCCCTTGCCCAATTTATCCCCCTTTTTGTCACAGTCCTTGAAGCTCTTCGCTGAAGAGAATGAGACAACAGGAAAAGATCCAGGTACAAGGACTAACCCATATTGATTGCTATTTGGAATCTGGGTCTGAAGTTGTCAAGTCTGACTTCTAAGAGATCATAAACCTGAATTCACTGGATAATTTAGCTCACTCTCCAAATAAGGACCACTCAGCCTTTTAGGTTATAGATGAAGTTAAGAAAGGTGATTTATCCAGATTTATAGAATGGAGTCCTGGTGTGGTGCTATAGGACTGCTGATCACAAGGTAAGCAGTTCAAGCCCACCAGTTCCTTCTTGGTAACACTATATACAGGGTCACTATGAGTCAGAACTGACTCGATGGCACTTAACAGCACCAGCAGGGTGTAAGTCACTTTTGAGCAATCGTTTAAGCCTTTAAATTATTTAGAAACACGTGTGTGCATGCAATTCACACATACACACAAGTTAGATATTCCAAACCCATCTTGAGCATTAACCAACAAAAGACTGTGGGAGTATTAGTTATAAGCAAGAAACGAGCATCAAGTGTTAAAATGCCAGCAGTCATATTTACTGTAACATGAGTAAGCATGTTGTTGTTGTTAAGTGCCGTCAAGTTAACTCTGACCCTTAGCGGCCCTGTATAGGGTTTCCAAGGAGCAGCTGTTGAGCTTGAACAGCTGACCTTGCAGTTCGAACGACTTTGCAGTCTGGTGCATTACCCCACAGCGCCACACAGGACTCCTGAGTAAAGTATGTTGTTGTTGCTGTTATGTGCTGTGGAGTCGATTCCAACTCATAGCGGCCCTGTACAGGGTTTCGGAGGCTGTAATTCTTTACAGGAGCAGAAAGCCTCATCTTTCTCCCGTGGAGCGGTTGGTAGTTTCGAACTGCTGACCCTGAGGTTAGCAGCCCGATTCGTAACCACCACGCTACCAGAGCTCCTTTGAGTATTTGTTGTTGTTATGTGCCGTGGAGTCGGTTCCGATTCATAGCGACCCTGTACAGGGTTTCCAAGGCTGTAAATCTTTACGGGAGCAGAAAGCCTCATCTTTCTCCCTCGGAACAGCTGGTAGTTTCAAACTACTGACCCTGAGGTTCACAGCCCGATTCGTAACCACTACGCTACCAAACCTGCATTTCCACTTTCTGATAAAGAATGTTGCATGTTTCCAGGCTGGAATTGCAAGATTGGAGGCAGAAAGTCAGTGTTTAACTCCTATAGTATTTGGACTGATTTGCACCCTAACATGGGGGTGGCATAGGACTGGACAGCATTCCCTCCTGTCGTGCATGATGGGGTCAACCTTGACTCAGTGACAGCTAACAACAAAAATGCCAGGAACTGGGCTAAAACCTTTTCATTCTTTTCTCACAACAACATGTGAAAAAAGTAGTATTTGGATTTTACTGGTCACGAAGATAGGTTCATAGATGTTAAGTGACTTGTCTGTGGTCACCCGCTTATAAAATGTCTGCTTTACTCCAGTGCTGTTCCCACTCTGCAACTTTGCTTCTGGGAGTCCTGGTTTCACAGTGGTTAAAGCACTCCACTGCCAACCAAAAAGGTCAGCCATTGAAATCTACCAGCCACTCCTTGGGAGAAACATGTGGCAGTCTGCTTCCATGAAGGTTTCTAGCTTTGGAAACCCTATTGGGGGGAGGGGAGGACAATCTACTCTGGCCTACAAGGGTTACTATGAGTTGAAATGAACTCAATGGCAATCGGTTTTTGCAATATTTTGCTTCTAGGAAGAATAAAACTGCTGAGAAGAAATGGAAACTGTAAAAAAAAAAAAAAAAAAAAAAAAAAAAACAGAATAAAAGGAAGGGTAGTTTTAATACAAAAAATACTTAAGAGCTACAAAGACCATGATCAAAGTGACTTTGATGGTTAGAATGGAGCAAGAGGAATCTGAAGGCATCCTGTGCTGTTAGAGTTAGAAGGCCTAGTTCGCGTTGAGGCTCTATCACTTGCTGGCTTCTATGCCTTTGATGATTCCCTTTAACTCTCTGGATCGCAGTTTCCTCATCCACAAAACATGACCAGTAATGCCTGTTCTGTGCATCTCACAGGTTGATTGTGAAGAGAGATGAGGGAGTTTCAAGCCGCTTGTGGAAAAATGGAATGACAAGAGAATGACATTTTTCCAAGAAGTTTTTGAAGCCCCATCACGTGTGTGTGTGGGATATCTGAAAGCCCTTTCAAATCTAAACCATAACAATCACACACTTATAATAGCTATTCAATTGTCATGAATTATTCCTTTTATACACAAAACAACAACAGCAATGTAGTAAGCTGCTCAGCTCTGTGGAATTTTCCAGCAGACTGAGGTTCATTCCCCTTTGCTTTCTATTTTCTCTAGAAGCTACTAGACTTCCCAGAGTGACGAACTGAACCCTGAGCCATAGGCAGAAAGTACAGGCCTAACTAAAGCCGATCACACTCTAGGCCCTCCCCATATTCTCACCATTTACAAATAGATGAATCAACTTAGAGAACTATTAAGGGCAGCTCTAATAACCTAAATCATCGGAACTCTTTGGAGTCCTGGTGTGGTGCTGTAGGATAAGCACTGGTCTTTAAGGCCGATTTGAACTGCAAGATCAGTGGTTCAAATCCACCAGCTGCTCCTTGGAAACTCCACAGGGTTGCTATGAGTCAGAACTGACTCTATGGCACTAAACAACAACAACTGAAGGGAAGGAGTCCTGGTGTGGTGCTGTAGAGTAAGCACTGGACTGCTAACCACATGGTTGGCGATTCAAACCCACCAGCCACATCTCAGAAACTCTTATACAAGGTCACTATGAGTCGGAACTAACTCGATGGTACTCAACAGCAACTAGAAGGGAAAAAATGCCAAACCAGACTCACTACCATCAAGTTGATTCTGACGCAACGGCCGTAAATCTTTGGGTCTAAAGACCAAAGCTTTGTGGAGGTGTCAGCCTTATCTTTCTTCTGTAGAATGGTTGGTGGGTTTGAAACGTCAACCTTGCGGTTAGCAGCCCAGTGTCTAACTCACAGAACGACCAGAGTTCCTTAGAAGAAAAAAGAAGGTAAAAAAAAGGTAGCTCTGTGTGAACAAGTGAGGCATACGGGACACAGACTTACCTGCTTTGCCCTAGTGACTCTGGAGAAAGTCTATGAATTATAGACATTGTTATACACAACACACACACACACACACACACACACACACACACACAAGCCTTGGGGGGTTTCACCCTGAGGCAGACCTACCAGGGTCCCGGGATGAGCTCGTGTAACCTAGGACCATCTCTGACTAAAGTAATCCTTTCCTACTAACACTTGCTTTGTCGATATTTTTGACAACTGCCTTCTCATCCCTCTGCATTAATATCCACAGGCAGGCTAACTGGGGGATTCCCTGCTACATAGAGCAGGGGTTGGATCTGGGAAGATGCACCTTCATCAATGCATTCACAACTATTTTAATGAGCCTCTAGGGTATAGTGCTGTACTCTGCTGGGAGCTCAGAGGATAGAGCAGATGGGGTCCTCTCCCTCAGGGAGCATTTTAGAAGAGACGAAAATGGAATGTAATTACAGTTTTATAGTTTTATAAATGAGGGAATGTTTTAGAAATCTTTCTTGCTCACCTACCTATATCATCCTAACTCTAATAACCTATTATCTCTGGGGCTCTGATCCTGGAGGATTGTGTTAATTACAGGGTAGTGCAAAGCAGAAAGACCTAGTGTAACAAGCTGGTGGTGGTAGTGTGCCGTGGAATCGGTTCCGACTCATAGCAACCCTGTACAGGGTTTCCGAGGCTGTAAATATTTATGGTAGCGGAAAGTCTCATCTTTCTCCCATGGAACAGCTGGTAGTTTCCAACTGCTGACCTTGCAGTTCACAGCCCGATTCGTAACCACTACGCTACCAGAGCTCCTTGTAATAAGCTAGGGCCAACCAAATTCCTTCCCAGCCAAGGATGGGAAATATAATTGGAGTTTTGTCAGAAATCAGCAGTAGAACTCCCTCTCGGTGTTGGCCTCCTTCTCTGAGTGGAAGGAGGAAGTGGTGAACTGACTTCTGATAGGAAGCGAGACCATCTAACCTTCAGGAACAATGCTAGTCCTATTCAACAATGTGGTGGTGGTGGTGGTTGTGTGCCGTGGAGTCAGTTCCAACCCCTAGCGACCCTGCATAGGCTTTCCAAGGCGGCCAATCTTAGGGGAGCAGGAAGTCTCATCTTTCTCCCCTGTGGCGGTAACAACAAGTGGGGATAATTTAAGCTTAGATATTGTTGTTGTTGTTGTTGTTATGTGCCATGGAGTCAGTTCTGACTCATAAGTGGTCCTGCATAGCCTGTATAGCAGCAGAGGTGGGGAACGTTTTTCCTCCCAAAATTTATAACATCATTCGCAGGCCTTACAAAATTATCAACTTAAAAATTAGTTGGCTATGTTTGGTCAAACATTTAATTAACTCACCCAGTTGCTATGAGTCAGGACCAACTCAATAGCATTTAACAAAAACAGACAAAACTATGGACTCCTGGTATGGCGCTGTAGGATAAGCACTAGACTTCAAACCACAAGATCAGCAGTTCAAATTTGCCAGCTGATCCTTGGTTGCTACAAGTCGGAACCGACTCGACAGCCCTTTACACAATAACAATATGATGGCTGGAGTCTTGGTGTGGCCCTATGGATTAAAGCACTGGGCCACATGGTCAGTTTGAACTGCAAGGTTGTTGGTTCAAGCCTCACCAGCCACTCCTCAGAAACCCTATACAGGGTCCCTGGTTGCTGTACGATAATGCACTGGACCGCAAGGTTGGTTTGAATAGCAAGGTCAACAGTTCAAATCTCGCCAGCCAGTCTTCGGAAACCCACAGTAGCCATGACTCAGAACTGACTCGACGGCACTTAACAATAACATCAACCCCATCCTTAACCAAGACAATCTGTCCAAAGGCCCTCCTTAGAAACCCTTTCCCTGGAACTGCCTCGCCGCCTTGGGTTTTCTCCCATAGAAATGCCTTAGTTCTTGTCTGTTTCCTATTCCCTAGCTGGACTCTCTTTTATAATGTTCTTAGGACTCCCGGGAAATGTTGCCTTTGATTCCTAGTAACAGAGTTGGGTATTGCTCTGAAGCCTCCTTTCCCACTGATGCTCTCATGCAGAATCCTGCAAGTCCTTGTCCTTAAAGCTCTTTTCTGTATTTTTTTCCTACCCCCCTACCCCTCCACTCAAGGAGCTCTGGTAGCATAGTGGTTTTGAATCGGGCTGCGAACCTCAAGGTCAGCAGTTCGAAACTACCAGCTATTCCGTGGGAGAAAGATGAGGCGTTCTGCTCCCGTAAAGATTTACAGCCTCGGAAACCCTGTGCAGGGTCGCTATGAGTCTGAACCGACTCCACGGCACACAACCCCAACAACCCCTCCACTTACCCAGAACTTTTGATGACAAAAGGATAAAAACCTGGTTCCACATTCTTGTTTCTTGACCAGCTGCCTATTCAGAATGTGGAACCAGGTTTTTATCCTTTTGTCATCCAAAGTTCTGTTTCAGGATTTCTTTCTCAGAACAATACCTGTGTGACCTTAGCTGTTGTTGTTTGATCCCCCTGCCCTTCCTGATAGAAATTCCTTGCTCTGAATGTATGCTGAATGGACCTGCAGCTCCCAGAAACAAAGGTCTTGGTTTCATAAGACTTGATTTTTCCAAAGGGGCAAAGGAGTCTTGGTGTGGTGCTGTAGGATAAGCCCTGGACCCACAATATCAATTTGAATCAAAAGGCTGGCAGTTCAGACTCACCAGCTGCTCCACGGAAACCCTACACAGGGTGGCTATGAGTCGGAATCGACTCGAGGGCACTTAACAATAACAATGAAGACTCCCTAAAGTCCAGTCTAAGGCTTTTTGTTGTTGTTGCTATGTGCCATTGAATCGGTTCCAACTCATAGCGAGGCTGTTTCCGAGGAGCCACTGGTGGGTTTGAACCACCGACCTTGTGATTCAAACCAACCTTGTGGTCTAGTGCGTATCCTACTGTGTCATACCAGGACTCCAGTCTGAGGTTGAACAAGACTTAATCTTTCACTGGCTTGCCCTGCACCCCCTCCCCTTACATAATTTTGTGGTTGCAAAAGGCTGTGAAAAGCAGGGTTGTAGCAAAAGCCCTGGACTAGGAATCCAGGTTCTGAGTTCTGGTATTGCCTCTGTCCTGCACTAGCTGTGTGATTGTGGGCAGAGCAGCAGTTGTGGGCCTCTGTTACACTGCTTAGGAGTCCACATGGCATGCATAGTGGGCCGCTAACTGCAAGGCTGACTGATCACCACCACCAGCCAATCCACGAGAGAAAGACGAGGCTGTCTGTTCCTACAAAACTGTGTAGCCTGTAAAACCAAAAAAAACACACTTACTGCCACTGAGTCAATTTTGACTCATCGTGATCCTCTAAGACACAGTAGAACTGGGCCCATAGGGTTCCTCAGGTTGTAAATGTTTATGGAATCAGAAAGTTGATGGGTTTGAATCACAGACCTTGTGATTCAGCAGTCTGGTGATTAACACACTACCAGAGTGCCTTTTCAGGGACTTGTTCTATAGGGTTGCTATGAGTTGGAACGGACTCAATGTAATGCTTGCGTTATTACACTGTCTCTCCTACTGTAAGGAGCTCTGGTAGTGTAGAGCTTATGAGTTGGGCTGCAAACCTTAAGATTAGCAGTTTGAAACTCCCAGCTGTTCTGCGGGAGACCAATAAGGCTTTCTGCTCCTGTATAGATTTACAGCCTTGGAAACCCTATACAGGGTTGCTATGAGTAGGAACCGACTCCATGGCACATCATGACCACGACGATCGTACTATACTGTAATTACCTGGTTACTTGTTTGTTTCCTTCATTAAACTGTAAGCTTTTTGTGACCATGACCAGTTCCTAACTAGTCTCTCTGACTCATCCATCCTCCCTTCCACCCCTTCCAAATTGCCGTGAGAGTCATCTTTCTAAAATGCAGCCCCAACATGTCACTTCCCTACCACAAAGCCTTTATCAACTTGAAGATAAAGGCTTTAAAAACCAGTCTCTGCATACCTCTCTTGTTGTTAGTTGCTGTCAAGTTGATTCCAATTCATAGGAACCCCATGTGTTTCAGATTAGAACTGCTCCATTGGAGTTTCAAGGCAATGACCTTTTGGAAACAGATCGCCAGGCCTGTCTTCCAAGGCACCTTTGGGTGGGTTTGAAGGACCAACCTTCCAGCTTAACAGTTGGCATCCACCATTCTGACCTCTTCTAGCATACCTGGTTTTTCCACCTGTACTGTTTACTTTTGTTCTTTCATTCCACAAACATGAAAAGGTATTTCTGCCTTGGGCCAGGCATTAGAAATACAGTGGTGGACATGGTACATGCCCTTCCAGAACTTCCCCTCACCCTGCCCCCTTTCTGCAGCTTGACTGCTACTTATCCCTTCACGAGTCAGCTCAAGCATCCCCTCCTGCAGGAAGCCATCACTGACATATGCTCCAGCTATCCTCGCCGCTCCCTACCACCACCACCACACCGCATCCCCAAACCCACTATCTAATTCAGGTTCCTCCTGTCTGTTCACTGAGCATTCTGGGTATACTTTCATCATACCAGTTCTGTGTAATAATCCGTCTTCCCATCACACGTAAGATTTGAGGGTGAGTGCTATAGCCTATTCATTGTCTGATGGTTTATTTTATACCCAGCACAAGGCTTGGTACACTTGAGGTATTCAGTCAGAATTGAATAAATAGTACCCTCTGGTGGCTAGTAGTTGTAAATACAATCTTTTATGCCTCAGAAGGGTGAAATTAACCACAACTAGAAGGCTAACTTTTCCTATCTCTTAATATTACACACAAGCCCTGGTGTGGTGCTGCTGAATAAGCACTGGAATGCTAACCACAAGGTTGGTGGTTCAAATTCACCAACCATTCCTTGGAAACCCTATATAGGGTTTGTAACGCTATGAGTTGGAACTGATTCAAGAGCACCTTAACAACAAAGATAGTGCATAAGGAACCAGTTCAGAATATGTGGTTTCCTAAAACCTAGGAGCATCTTTCTAAATATTTCATAATATGCTGTTGCTGTGCTGTTGAGTCAGTTCCAACTCATAGCGACCCAGATATAGAGTTTCCGAGGAGCAGCTGGTAGGTTTAAACTGCCAACCTTGTGGTTCTTAGTCAAGTGCTGATCCCACAGCGTCACACCAGGAGTCCATTTCGTAATATAGCAAACACTATATCTCTGGTAGCGTAGTGGTTACGAATCGGGCTGCGAACCGCAAGGTCAGCAGTTCGAAACTACGAGCTGCTCCGCGGGAGAAAGATGAGGCTTTCTGCTCCCGTAAAGATTTACAGCCTCGGAAACCCTGTACAGGGTCGCTATGAGTCGGAACCCACGCCACGGCACATAACAACAACAACAACAACATTTAAATAACAGAACAGATGAAAGAAAGTAATTTTGAATAATAAGTGTAAAAAGACAATGTAAGGGAAATTTGCTACGTGTAATGAGTCCCCATGGTGCTGTAGGATTAGCACTGGACTGCTAACTGTAAGGTCGGCAGCTCAAACCCACCAGCCACTTCTGGAAAGATTTATAGGCAGAAACCCTATACAGGGTCTGAATCAACTCCATGGCAGTGGGTTTAGTTTTGGGTAAATGAAAAAATATTACATAGTTTTTCATCAGGTCTTTCTTTTAATTATTTGTTCATGTTCATTCATCCATTCAACAAATGTCTACTGAACACTTAGAGTGAGTCCTGGTGTGGTGATGCAGCTTAATGCGCTGGACTGCAAGGTTGGTCTGAACCACAAGGTCGTCGGCAGTTCAAACTCACCAGCTGCTCCTTGGAAACCCTATATAGGGTCTCTGTGAGTTGGTCCTGACTCGGTTGCACTTAACAACAACAGCAGTGTGTCAGACACTGTTCTAGGTGTTGAGGAGACAGTAGGGAACCAAGCCAAGTCCTTAACCTTGAGAAGCTTGTATTCTAATGAGGGGAGACACACAACAAACAAATACATGCACACAGATGTTGTTGTTAAGTGCCATGGAGTCAGTTCCAACTCATAGCAACCCTGTATAGGGTTTCTAAGGAGTAGCTGCTGGATTTGAACTGCCAACTTTGTGGTTCACAGTCCAGTGTTGACCCTACAGCGCCATACCAGGAGCCCACACACATATATGTTGTTATGTGCCGTGGCGTCAGTTCCGACTCATAGCTACCCTGCATAGGGTTTCCGAGGCTGTAAATCTTTACAGGAGCAGAAAGCCTCATCTTTCTCCCGCGGAACAGCTGGTAGTTTCGAACTGCTGACTGTGAGATTAGCAGCCCGATTTGTAACCACTACGCTCCCAGAGCTCCTTACACACATATAGAGGCATGATAAATAAATAAGCTAGGGTAAGGAGTAGGGCGCACGTGTGTGTGTGGAGATGACATTTCAGCCGAAGTCTAAAGAACATATTATAACTTTGGAAAACGACATAAATGTTGATTCAGAAGACCTGACCAAAACAGTAAGGGAATTCTCATCTCTAGAGAGTTTTATATCTTCAGCGGTGTACATAAGTAAGTGCTATGTTTCACACAGGACTCCTGGTGTATCATTGTAGAATCAGCACCGGACTGCGAACCACGAAGTAGGCAGTTCAAACCCCCCAGCTGCTCCATGGAAACCCTATACAGGGTTGCTATGAGTTCGAACCAACTCGACAGCACTTAACAACAACAACATGCTTCACATACAGGAGCTCCGGGAGCAGCGTAGTGGGTTGCACAGTGGCCTGCTAACCACAAGGTCAGCAGTTTGAATTCACCAGCTGTTCTGTGGGAGGAAAAGGGAGGCTTTTTGCTCCCATAACGATTTACAGCCTCAGAAACCCTATACAGAGTCACTAGGAGTCGGAACCGACTCAAAGGCACACAACCACCACCACCATGCTTCACAGAACCCTGGATGGAAAGTCAGAAGATCTGAGTCTTACTTTGTTCTTTCATTTATTATTGATATTATTTTGAGGAAAGCCCTTCCTCTTAGACCTCAGATTTCCAACTGTAAAATGAGGGGGCTGGGGTAAATGATTTCTTCTGTCTTTTACAACTCTAATACTTCTACCACTGAGGACATAGGAGGCCTCTGACTCATTTCATGAAGAGCTGTACACATAGACTCAAAACCTAGATTATACCTGTACCATTTTTGTTTTCTTTTGTGCTCTAAACAGTTATCTTGTGAGTAAAGAGAGCATGAGGAACAGAGTAACTAACCTTAAATCTATAAAGATTTGGAGGTCTGATTCTGAATGGACTTGAAACCCAATGCAGAATTGTCACATGACACCGGGCCATTTGTAAGCCATGTTTATGAAGCAAATTGGCCTCTCCCTCTGTCTCCACTGTTTTCACTGGCTAGCTCCATGGGACCACATAGCATATGTGTGAGTGTGCGTGTGTGTGTGTGCCTATACCTATGTTTATTTGAGATTATCTGTTTTTCTAAATAGGTTACATCATATACATTTCTATACTTTTTGTTTTCAAAGGCCAAGAAGAACTAAAAATATTTGTAATGCTTAACTCTGTTTTTGTTCAATGCTGTCGAGTTGGTTCCGACTCATAGCGACCCTGTATAGGGTTTCCACGGAACAGCTGGTGGATTTGAACTTCTAATATCGAGACTCCAAGTCCAGTGCTTTTTTTAGCCCCACACTAGGACTCCTGCTTAACTCTAGGGAATGTGATTATCTTGAGAGGCTACTCTAAGAGGAAAATCAGTATGTTTGTAAGCATGATCTCTCTCTGTGTAATATAATAGTTAAAATCATGGATATAAACCAGGCTGTATAAAAATCCTGCCCCTGCCATTTACTGCATCTCTGATCTTGGACAAGTTGCATAACCTTTGTGTTTCTTAGTTTCTTCTGTAAAATGGGAACGACAGTAATAGTACCTACCTCTCTAGTAGCGTAGTGGTTACGAATCGGGCTGTGAACCGCAAGGTTAGCAGTTCGAAACTACCAGCTGTTCTGCGGGAGAAAGATGAGGGTTTTCTGCTCCTGTAAAGATTTACAGCTTCGGAAACCCTGTACAGGGTCGCTGTGAGTCGGAACCGACTCCACAGTACTTAACAACAACAACAATGTGGCGCTGTGGGTTAATGAGCCAGACTGCAAACCTTTTTGAACTGCAAGGTCAGTGGTTCAAGCTCACCAGCCACTCCTCGAAAACCCTATACAGGGTCGCTATGGGTCGGAACCAACTTGATGGCACTTAACAACAACAATCAGAGTTATTTTTCACTGTTCTGTGGTACTTATTTGCCCAGGCGTAGAAAGCAGATCACTGAATTAATTCAAATTTGGAAATAAAATGGTCCAGAGGAGCAGAGCAATGATGAGCCAAGGTATTTGAGGCAATGATATAGTGCATGACATGTTGTTGTTGTTGTTGTTAAGTGCCATCCAGTCAGTTCTGGCCCATAGCGACCATATATATAGGGTTTCTGAGGAGGGGCTGGTGAGCTTGAAGCATGGACCTTATGGTTCAAATGGCTTTGCAAGCCAGCACATTAACCCACAGTGCCACACCAGGACTCTGCATAACACATTGTGAACACTTATGAAAAGTGTTAACTATGGTTTATTCTTCCCTCAACTTGACAGGAAATGCATATTTTAGTGAGGTTATGCCTATGAAGGTAGAAGGCCTCCCACGGCATGGATCCCTGAGTCCAGTTCAACAAAATTCTTACTGTCCTAGCAATGGCTTTACTGCCACTTCGTTCCTACTCTTCCAACTTCAACACTCCCACTCTCCACCTACCTTCATCTCCCTACCTCTTCACCCTCACCCATTCTAAAACAAAATAAACTCAAGACACTGGAGGAGAAGGTTGCTTAACTATGTGTTTTAATCATTTTTGGCCACCCCAGCTGCAGTGAGTTCAGTACAGTGGAGAAAAAGCTTACTAATAGCATCATACCAGCACCCTGATGAACTCACCCTCTTCTGGAGTTCTGGTGTGGTGCTGTAAGATAAGCACTGGACTGTTATCCACAGTGTTAGCAGTTTAAATTCACCAGTCACTCCTTGGAAACCCTACACACAGTTGCTGTGGGTCAGAACAAGAATGCTTTCACATATCCTTTGGTTTTGTAAGTGACCACTTTCTCCCAAAGCAAACAGATAAAAACTTTGAAAAACACCATCAAATTTTAGTGTAAAGGTAGCAGAGCCATCTTGGAAATGTCGCAGTATTTATCATTAGGAAAACATTTTTAAAAGATGGTTTCTTCTTCCTGTTCCTTTTATGTAAGGTATGGTTTCTGTGTGTGTGAGAGTGTCATGGTGTGTGGGTGTGAGGGCACGGGGCGGGGGGGAGAGATTGCTGTTCAAGTGTGATCTGGACTAATACCTCAGCTTTGATTTTCTACATCAGGAGGTCACAGTTGGGTGCAGTGTGTTTCATAAACATTACACTTTTTTGAGTGCATCAGACTAAGAAAGTAATGAATTCTTTGCAGCTCAGTAAGGTGACAAAGCCACTCATAGCGATTTTTAATAATCCATCAAATGTCCAATTGATCTCTTACATTTTCTTCTCATCTCCTTTGCACAGAAAGTGACTACATGTTGAATGAAGCCCAACTCAGTCCTTTTTCCTCTGATGTTATCCAGCCTGAGGAGGTGGGATAGCGATCACTTGAGTGGCCGTGGGCAATAATGGGAAGTGTGATGTTTTTGTGTCTTCCCACTTGTTCTCTACTAAGCTGTTAATTAACAATGCCAAGAGTCAAAATAGACTTGATCCGCAACCAACACCACCACCAAGATGCTACTAGGAATCCCTGGGTCTTCGAAACAATTAAGAGCTGGACTGCTAACCAAAAGATTGGTTAGAATCCAGCCAGAGGTGCCTTGGAAGAAAGACTTGGTTATCTCCTTCTGGAAAGTTTACAACCACAAAAACCCCACGGAGTGCAGAACTACTCTGCAATAGTAGTGCTATGAGTCGGAATGGACTTGGCAGCACCCTGTGTGAAATTGTTGTTGTTGATAGTGTTAATGTTGTTGTTGGATGCCGATGAATTGGTTTTGACTCATGAGACGATGCAACTACTGAACCTATCACTTCTTGGTCCTGTGTGATGCTTGAGCTCATTGTCTGGGGTTTTTGTTTTGTTTCATTTTTTTAAACTTTTTGTTGTGAACTGAGTGAAGGTTTACAGTGCAGATCATCAGTTTTACCTTCAACAAATCATACACTTTTGTTTCATCTCGATGATTGCATTTACCTCAGTGCAACATCACTTAACCCACTGCCTCCCTGAGTTTCTTGTTTCTGTTCCTCCTTCTTGTCCAACCCTTCTGAATTTTGTCCTAGTTATAAATGCTGCCCTTTTGATCTCAAATGGTTGATCTCACGAGTGTTGTTGTCCCCTTCCCCATACGCCTATCTATTTCTTGGCTGAATATTGGAGCTGTGTGGGTGAGTTTGGTTCCAGACCTGAAAGGTGACCAAGGACCACAGTCTTGGGGATCCATCAGTCTTTCTCGGACCAATAAGGCTGAATGTTTGAGTTCACTGCTGCAGTTCCTGTGTCAGTCAACCTCGTTGCGTCTTCCTCTAACTTTACCAAGCATGATGTCCTTCTCCATGGACTGATCCCTCCTGACAACATGTCCAAAGTAATACGCGAGGAAGTCTCACTGTTCTCCCTTCTAAGGAGCATTCTGGTTGTACTTTTTTTTTCTTTTTAAAAAACTTTTTATTGTGAATTGAATAAAAGTTTACAGAGCAGATCATCAGTTTTACATTCAACAAATCATACACTTAGCTTCATTACAATGATTGCAATCCCATTTACTTCTATTTCACTTTAACTTTTGCATTCCTCCCTTGTGTCTTGTGCTGCTACCTGCATCTTTCCTCTGCCAACTTTCTTATTGTGCATTGCCTTCCCCATCTGTACTTCTTCTAAGACACATTTGTTTGTTCTCCTGGCAATCCATGGTATCTTCACTATTCTTTGCCAACACCAGAATTCAAAGGCATCGATTCTTCTTCAGTCTTCCTCATTCATTGTCCAGCTTTCACATGCATGTGAGGTGATTGACAATACCATGATCAGTTGCTCCTTAGTCCTCAAACTAACATCTTTGCTCTTCAACACTTTAAAGAGGTCTTTAGCAGCATATTTGCCTAGTGCTTGTTTGATTTCTTGACTGTTGCTTCCATGAGTGTTGATTGCGGATCCAAGTTAAAAAAAAAAAAAAATCATTGACGACTTCAATCCTTTCTCTGTTTATCATGAGGTTGCTTATTGGTTCAGTTGTGATGATCTTTGTTGTCTTTATGTTGAGGTGTAATCCATACTGAAAACTGTAAGTATTGCAAGTCGTCTTAGCTTCTGGCAAGCAAGGTTGTATCATTTGCACTTCACAGATTGTTAATGAGTTTTCCTCCAATTCTTATTCATATAATCCAGCTTCTTGGATATTTCCTCAGTATACATAATGAATAAATATGGTGAAGTTACCAAAACTCCCCACTTCATTGCTATAGAGTTTATTCAGACTTACTAGCCACCCTATAGGACAGAATTGAGTACTGGGGCTCTGTGGGTTAATGCACTGCACCGCAAGGTTGGTTCGAACCACAGGTCAGCAGTTCAAGCTCACCAGCCATTCCTCGTAAACACTATACAGGGTCACTATGGGTTGGAACCAATTCGATGGCACTTGACAACAACAACATAGGACAGAGTAGAACTGCCCCCATAGGATTTTCAAGGTTGTGATCTTTCTGGAATTGACTCAACGGCACTTAGCAACAATCTTTGTTTCCACATATCAGCTGGTGGGTTCAAACCACTGACCTTTGGGTGATCAACCAAGTGCTTTTGACCATTGTGCCATCAGATCTCCTTAGTTAGTGACATCTTAGCCAGGTACTTGGAAAAACTCAAAATGACAGCATAGTTCTGACTGTAGTCTTTGTTTCTAGCCTCATTGCATCTGTCCGGCTGCTCTCCTTATCCAAACATGCTCTCTACTCTTCTCGCTCTGCTTTTGTTCTTACTATTCATATCATTTCCTCTGCTTGGAAGTCCCTCCCTGTAAATCCCATTCCCGCCTGCCCACTTGGCTCATCCTTCAAGACCAGTTTAGCTACAGGAAACCTTTCGTAATCCTCCAATTGTTTTTTCCCCAAGCAAAACTTACTTTGTCCTTCCCTATATCGTGAGGCACCTCAGAAAACAGACGTGGCAACCTGCTTCCAAAAAGTCACAGCTTTGACAACTCTGTGGAGTTTTGCCCTGCACACCTGAGGTTTCTATGAGTTGGAACAGACTCAGTTGGCAACCACCACCATCTGAAACATGCTCTCATAGAGTTGTCTTTGTATTTCTGTTGCTGTGGGTTAATGCGCCAGACTGCAAAGCCATTTGAACTGCAAGGTCAGCAGTTCAAGGTCACCAGCTTCTCCTAGGAAACCCTATGCAGGGTCGCTATGGGTCGGAACCGACTCGACCGCACTTCACAACAACAACATGTGTTCTGATAGTCCTGAAGTTGTAATTTGTGGAAGTCGCGCTCTTCTTTCCCACTTGATTATAAGTGTCCCTAGGGGAGAAGCTGACTCTTTCTCACCATTACATCTGTCTCAGGGTATTAAGTGCTGTCAAGTTGGTTCCAACTCATAGCTACCCTGTATAGGGCTTCCAAAGGAGCTCTGGTAGCGTAGTGGTTACAAATCGGGCTGCGAACCACAAGGTCAGTAGTTCAAAACTACCAGCTGTTCCGCGGGAGAAAGATGAGGCTTTCTGCTTAGGGTCGCTATGAGTCGGAATCGAGTCCACGGCACACAACAACAACAACAGCAATAGGGCTTCCAAGGAGTGGCTGGTGGATTTAGGCCACCGACCTTACAATTAGCATTACAGTGCTTGTCCTACAGCCCCACACAAGTACTTGGTAGGCACTCAATAAATGTTTGCAAAAATAAAAACTCCTTCAAATGCTCTTTAATGCTGTAATCTCAGAATCTTCTAGGTAGAAGAAGAAGATCTATTTGGGTAGAAGATTTCAGGGAATAAACTAGGTCGGCATTAACTATGTGAAGAATGGAAGCCACTGAGATAGAGAAACTAATGAAGAATTTTATTGCTACATAAATGAATCCCACTTAAGTCTGGGTATAGGGATTATAGAGTAGTGGTTATAAATCGGGCTGCAAACCACAAGATCAGAGTTCGAAACTACCTGTTCAGGGTCGCTATGGGTCGGAACCGACTTGACGGCACTTAACAACAACAACAACTACTCCATACATACTGTTCCACCTTAACAGGACGTCTACAGTGTTTTCTGAACTCCTGATGTGCGTTACCAAGCCGAGGGCTGTGTGTGTATGAATTGGGAGGACTTAACAGATGTTATTGAGCAGAAAGGTGTATGTGAATGGTGAAATTTCTCATGGCGGGGGAAGGGGTTGCGTTAGAAGGGAAGTTAATGAACTTTCAACCCAGGAATGAAAGACCTATAGAGTAAGATTATGAGAGATCTCCCCCAAACTATCAAATACTACTCTCTGATAGAAGCTAAGGCTAATAGTGTCTAGCCCATTTACCTTTCAATCCATTAATAGAAACAACTACCAAATTTCTTTTTGTGGTTTCTTAAACCTCTGCAACTTGTAGCTTTTGTGATCTTGCAGTGATAGGGGACTTGTGTGCTTTTATTTGGGAAATACAAAAATTGGGGAGAAGACTAGTCTTACTCTGTAGTCAGACTTTGGGATGGGAGGTAGGAAAGAGCTTTGGAGAAGAGGGTAGACTAGGCATCTGGGAAAAAACGGGAAAGTGAAATTCTTGGTGCCTTTGGGAAGACAATAAAACAGGTCAAAGCGGAGAAGAGGACCTGAAGACTTAACAGGGAAGCCTCATGTCCCTTAGTGCTTAGCTTAGGCCTTGGAATATTGAGGCAGAGACTCTTAAAAGCCTTTTTTTTTTTTTTAAATGTTTTATTGTGAATTATGTGATAGTTTACATGGGAGAATATTCGTTTTACATTCATCCTAGCGTATATCATTTCATTGCCATGGTTACAATCCCCTCCATGCATCATCAACCAACCAAAGGTTGCCCCCTGGTCGTCAGCACACAGCCCCTCTCCCTCTCTGGGTCTAAAGTCCCCAGCCACTCCATCTCTCCATGTCATCGTCTCTGCCTCCATCTCTGGCGTCACTGCTTCTCTGGGTAGGGTCCCACTCTCCACTCTTCTCCCTTGATGGTCCCAGGGACCTCCGCTCCTGGACTGCAACGTTAATCACTCCCCTCCTTGCTACAAAACGCCTACCTTGACTCTTGAAAGTCTTTTGGGATGAGAGGATTTACACAAGCACGATGCCAAGATTGTCCTAATGGTATTTTCAGGGAGTATAGATTTTTTTCCACACACATAGAGACATTTTGTCAAACCCATTATCCTTAAACAAAGAACAAAAGGCAAATAAACAGCTGGATTCTCACAGAAACCAACTAACAAAGAGTGCTTATCAACATAACCCCAGTTGTTGTTTTTTTGAAGCAGGAGTTAGTAAGCAACTCAAGAACCTCACTGTATTTTAAAACAAAACTAGAGGCAAGCAAAAAAACTATACCATAGTCTTCGAGTGCCTTTCAAGCAATTTGGGTGGCTTTATATTCACAACTAGAAAAGAGTTTTTTCCCTGCAGTATTTCCTGTTCAGAAAACACTTGAAGATCCTGCTCTTTTGGGCTGCGTCTTGACATGGAAAGATTTTTAATGTCACTGTTTTATCTGTAGCTTGGGGTTTTGGCTCTTCAACTAACTTTCCGCTCTGCTAGTTGCATCTAGCTGTTCCATCTCTCCCACCCTAGTTCCCTAACTTCAACCTTTATTTTCCTCTGTAAAATACAGTTACTATAGAATATTTTCTAGGGTTTGGCATTCTTATTTTTTCTTTCTTATTGTTAAATCAGCCAGTAATAATTTCTTAAGTGTAAGGAAATGAACCAGATACCAAAGAATTTTGAGCAAGGGAATGCTTCTACCTTTGACCTTTCTTTGTATTCATTTTACCCTACTTGGCTAGACCCTGTCACATCACAGTAACTTTAAAGCATTTCCGAGCTAATTATTATTGTTGTTAATTGTCTTTCCCAACCCACGGCCATCCAGTTGATTATGACTCATAGAAACTCTGTAGAATGCTCTTTAGGGATTCTGAGACTATAAGTCTTTACAAGGGCAGAAAGTCTCATCTTTCTCCCACTAAACAGCTGGTGGGTTTGAACTGCCAACATTGAAGTTGGCAGTCCAATGTTTCACCCATTGTACCAATCAGGAGTCCTTGTTAGCTACCTTGTTGTTAGTACGTGTCGTCGAGTTCATTTGGACCCATAGCGACCCTATATCAGGTTTCCGAGGAGCAGCTGGTGGGTTTGAACTGCCAACCTTGCGGTTCAAACTGACCTTGCAATATACCGCATTATCCTGCAGCATCGCACCAGGACTGAGGCACATAACTCATAGATGGTGTACAACTGGTTGGGCCTGTTGTGATCCATAGGCTGTTTGTTTTTTGTTTTTGTTTTGTTTTGTTTTTCCCAGTAGATAGCCAGACCTTTCTTCCTAGTCTGTCTTAGACTGAAAGTGCTGAGGAAACCTGTTCAGCATCATAGTAAAATGAAAGCCTCCACTGACAAACAAGTAGTGACTGGTCTTGAGCTACAACTGGCTGGGAACCGAATCTACATGAAAGGCGAGAATTGTATCTCTGAACTACCACCACTACCCCAAGCTTACTACTACAACCCCCATCCCATCAAATTATTCTAGTTTAGCTATTTCAAAAAAACCCAAAAAGTTAACTTCATAGTCATTTCCACACTACCTACCCTCTTTTACTCCTAAACTGCTTTTCAAGGAGCTCCGGTAGAGTAGTGTTTATGAATCAGGCTGCTAATCTCACGGTCAGCAGTACAAAACTACCAGCTCTTCCATGGGAGAAAGATGAGGCTTTCTGCTCCCGTAAAGATTTACAGCCTTGGAAACCCTGTACAGGGTCACTATGAGTCGGAACTGACTCCACGGCGCATAACCATCATATTACTTAAAGAATAAATAAACCTCAATCTTAATTAGCTTAGCTCGAAATGTCTCTTTCCCTATCTTTTTACATCTCATTCAAGTCCCACTTCATTCATACATCTTTTTACTACTTTCCCAATGACAGTGATCATTCATTTATTTCTGTAGAATATATTGCTCATTTGATATTTAATATATGCTACCTTGACTTGTTTGTCATTTCATTTGCCAGATGGCAAATTTATTGAAGGCAGGGCCTTAGCATAATGCTTTGTACACAAGACATGCTTAACACAAGATTGATGATGAAGATAGTGATCATTTTTTCCCCAGGCTTCAGGGTAAGGAAGGATTATGAGGGTGGGTGGCAAAAGGAAGTTAGAAGAACAGTTGTTGTTGTTGTTGTTGTTATGTGCCGTGGAGTAGTAGTCCAAAAAGGTTGATGAGGGTTTCAACTTATCACTGGTTCCCTGGTCTAAATCCTCAGTATTCACAGAAGAACTAAAAAAGATTGAAAGCAGGGTTTGGGGACTGCTATGAATTTATATGGATATTGAGGGAGGAGTTGAAGTCAGAGTTAGCCAAAATTTGAACCTGGGAACTCTGGTAGCATAGTGGTTACGAATCGTGCTGCTAACCTCAAGGTCAGAAGTTCAAAGCTACCAGCCGTTCCACTGGAGAAAGATGAGGCTTTCTGCTCCCGTAAAGATTTACAGCCTCGGAAACCCTGTGCAGGGTTGCTATGAGTCCGAACCGACTCCACGGTACTTAACAACAACAACAATTGCAATGATAATAGTAGCATTAACAAAAGCTAGGAAAATCAAAGATGGAAGCCAGGTTTGGAGGGAAGATGATCAGCTGGTTTTCACACATTCTCAGTTTGGGTTAACTTTAGTAATCAAGTGAAAATGTTCTAGCAAGAAGTAGGAGATACTTCTCTTTTTTTCATTTATTTAAATTCAAAGATGTACTGACCATCTACTAGGTGCCTGACATTATGTTGTACAGTCAAACAAGATACAGTTTATGGCTTTCAGGAACTTATATTGTAGTGGAGAAGACATAATAATAAATTACTATGATATGTACAGCAATGCTAACTCGTCTATGCCAAGACATTTGGAAGACAACTACCTGGGCAATTGACTGGACAAGATTTGTATTTGTGCCCATTCCAAAATAGGTGATCCAATAGAATGCAGAAATTATCAAACAATGTTATTGTCACAGGCCAGTATAGTTTTGCTGAAAATCATTTTAAAGAGATAGGGAACCACCAGAAATTGAAGCCAGGTTCATAAAGGACATGGGACAAGAACTGTCACTGCTGATGTAACATGGATCTTGGCTGAAAGCAGAGACTACCAGAAAGATGTTGACCTGTGTTTTATTGGCTATGCAAAACCACTGGACTGTGTGGATCATAACAAACTATGGATAGCATTGCAGAGAATGAGAACTCCAAAACACGCAATTGTGTTCATGCAGAACCTGTACCTAGAACAAGAGGCAGTCCTTCGAACAGTCCAGGAGATATACTGCATGGTATAAACTCAGGAAAGGTGTGTGGCTGGGTTGGATCCTTTCCCCATATTTATTCAGTCTGAATGTTGAGCATGTAATCTGAGAAGCTGGGCTAAGTGAAGAAGAATACAGCATCAGGATTGGAAGAAGACTCATTAATAGCCTGTGATATGCAGATAACCTGGCTTGGTGAAAACAAAGAGGATTTGATGAAGATCAAAGACTACAGCCTTCAATAGAGATTACACACCAATATGAACAAAACAAAAATCCTCACAACTGAGCTAATAAGAAACATCACAATAAACAAAGAAAAGATTGAGGTTAAGGATTTCATTTTACTTAGATCCACAATCAACGCCTGTGGAAGCAGCAGTCAAGAAATCAAACTATGTTTGATTTTCAGAAAATTGGCTGAAAACACCTCCTTAAAGTGCTTAAAAACAAACATGTTACTTTGAGGACTAAGGTGCACCTGACCCCAACCCATGGTATTTTCAGACACCTCATATTTTGTGAAAATTGGACAATGAATAAGGAAGACCTAAGAAGAATCGATGCATGTGAATTATGGTGCTGGCGAAGAACATTGCAAGTGCCATGGACTGCCAGGAGAACAAACAAGTCTTTCTTGAAAGAAGTATAGCCAGGATGCTCCTTCGTAGTAAGGATGGCGAGACTTTCTCTCAAGTATTTTGGACATGCTATCAGGATAGACCAAGGAGCTCTGGTAGTGTAGTGATTACAAATCGGTCTGCGAACCTTAAGGTCCGCAGTTCGAAACTACCAGCCGCTCCGTGGGAGAAAGATGAGGCTTTCTGCTCCCGTAAAGATTTACAACCTCGGAAACCCTGTACAGGGTCTCTATGGGTCAGAACTGACTCGACGGCACATAACAACAACATCAGGATAGACCAGTCCCTGGAGAAGGACACCATTCTTGATAAAGTAGAGGATTTGTGAAAAAGAGGAAGCCCCTCAGTGAGTTGAATTGACACAATGGCTTCAACAACGACAGTCTGAAACATGGCAGCAATTGTGAAGATGGGCCAGGACCAGGAAGTGTTTTGTTTTGCTCTACTTAGGGTCACTATGACTCAGAGTCGATTGGCTGGAACAAAACAATAACAAATAACACAAGGTAATAAACAATACAATTGAAAGTGATAAAGTTCTATGGGAATAGATATGTGGGGATCAATTGATTGCTCTATGGCTAACTTAAATCCAGTGATTTTTGATGGTGCATTGGTTAAGTGCTAGCTGCTAAAGGAAAGGTTGGTGGGTCAAACCCACCCAGCTGTTATGAAAGATGAAGACCTGATAATGTGATTCCTTAACAATTACAGCCAGTTCTACTTTGTCACATGGGGTGCCATGAGTCCAAATCTATTCAGCAGCCACAATAAATTAAGTCAGTCCAAAGACTAAATTACAAGAAACCATTGAGTACTACACCATCATTGCTTACGAATCGGGCTGCGAACCTGAAGGTCAGCAGTTTGAAACTACCAGCAGCTCCGCAGGAGAAAGATGAGGCTTTCTACTCCCGTAAAGATTTACACCCTCGGAAACCTTGTACAGGGTCGCTATGGGTTGGAACTGACTCGACGGCACTTAACAACAAACACCATCATTAGCTTAATAAAGGAATTCTAAAATACGAAGTTTCTATGTTTCCTTATATGCGTAAGTACGCACGTAAGTACTTACGAAAAATATGAATCTCGTATTTTCGCCTGAGTCTGAGTTCCTTGAGAAGATCAGCAATGGAAAGTTAGATCCAATTTTGGAAAAAGTCCAGATTGTTCAGTCAAAATCAGTAGAAGCTCCCATTGTGGCATTCCCCTTTGTTGTTTTGAAGTGCCATCGAGTCAGTTCTGACCCATAGCGACCCCGTATAGGGTTTCCAAGGTGCAACTGGTGAGCTTGAACCACCGACCTTGCAGTCCAAATGACTTTGCAGTCTGGCGCATTAACCCACAGTGCCACACGCAAAATAAGGTTGTCCTCAGCATATGTAAGAAACAGAAAATTAGCAAGCAGAGACCCTAGAGAATGAGAAAGGAGGCAACTTGATCAAGTGACTGGTAGTTTGCTATGGTTGTAGTATGCTGAGGAACACTGAAGTGGGTTCTGACACACGACAACCCTGTAGTACCAAGTAGAACTACCCTGTCGGATTTCCAAGGCTCTAATCTCTATGGGAGCAGATCTTCAGGCCTTTTCTCCCACAGACTTGCTGGTGACTTTGAACCTTTGACCTTTCAGTTAGGCGTCAAGCATGTAACCTCTGTGCCACCAGTACTCCTTCTCTGAAGAGGGATGTTGTTGTTAAGTGTCGTTGAGTCGGTTCGGACTCATCACAAGCATGTATAGGGTTTCTGAGGAGCAACTGTTGGTTTTGAACTGCTGACCTTGACGTTCATAGTCCAGTGTTTATCTGAAATTCAGCTCTACTTTACAAACGAAGCACATCCAGCTCCTTGTATTTTGCGTCTCTCAAATAGCCCATTGTCTGTTCTTCAGCCTCCTAGAGCTCGGATCCTGTGACTTTTGAACAAGCTGTGCTTTTGAATGATTGTGGTTCCTTGTGTGACTGCTCTGTGTGCTGCTGAAATGAAACTGAAATCTGCTGCACAAGACCTTTTTAAAGCGTTGAAGAGCAAAGATGTCAGCTTGAGGACTAACGTGCACCTGACCCAAACCATGGTATTTTCAATAACCTCGTATGCATACAAAAGCTGGACAGTGAATAAGGAAGACCGTAGAAGAATTGACGCATTTTAGTCATGGTGTTGGAGAAAAATACTGAAAGTGCCATGGGCTGCCAAAAGAACCAACAGATCTGTTTTGGAAGAAGCGCAGCCAGAGTGCTCCTTGGAGGCTAAGATGGCCAAACTTCGTCTCTCATACTTCAGACCTATTTGTCAGGAAAGACCAGACACAAGAGAAGGATATCATGTTTGGTAAGGTCAGAGAAAAACAGGAAGACCCCCAACGAGATGGACTGGCCAAGTGGCAGCATCGATGGACTCAAGCGTGGCAACAGTAGTGAGGTTGGCCCAGGATCAGGCAGTGTTTCGTTCTGCTGTGCATAAGGTTGCTATGAGTCGGTGCCGACTCGATGGCACCCAACAACCACAGCCAGCGTGGTGCTGTAGGATCATGCACTGGACCACAGGTTGACAGTCCAAACTTACCAGCCGCTTCTCAGAAACCCTCTACATGGTTAGCATTAAACAACAACAGCCAGCCCCAGGGTTTCACTCGACAGAACTTGGTTTGAATTCTGGTTTTAGTACTTACTAGCTAAGTGATCTTGAGCAAGTCACTAAAATTCTCAGTTTCCTCATCTGTGAAAAGGGAATAATAATGGTTCCTATGTCATAAAGATATGATAATGATGTGAGATAATGTGAAATACTTGAAAGATGGTAGGGCCTGCCCCCTCATCTTTCCCTTATGGTTCAGCAGTTTTAAGCATCCTTGCTGTCATTTTAGCTCCTCATAGGAGCTTTGAACTGCGAGGTCGGCGGTTCAAATCTACCAGCCGCTCCTTGGGAATCCTATACAGCGTCGCTGTGAGTTGAAACCGACTCAATGGCATTAAACAACAAACAATAAAAGGAGCTTTGTAAGGAGACCTGGTGGCCTCGTGGGAAGGCATTGGACTGCTAACCACAAAGTCAGTGGTGCAAACCCACCAGTGACTCTGCAGGAGGAAGATGAGGTTGTCTGCTCCCGTAAAGATTTACAGTCTCTGAAACCCTATATAGGGTCACTATGGTTGGAATTGACCCGATGGTAGTGGCTTTGGGTTTTGTTGTTTTCTTTCTGGGAGCTTTGTACCATCTAATAGCAATAGCAATAGAGATGAGAAGAAGGAGAAATCAGTAAATGGAAAGACAGCCAGAAAAAGAATGGTGACTTTCCCCTCTCACCTGCTTACACCCCCAAATAGGAAAGGTACCCAGATACTGAACATCCAACATTGAGCAGTACACACCATACAGCTCTGTAAAACTACATCCACACATTTGTGTATTTGAAGATTAGAAGGGAACAAGGGAACTGAAAACATTTTTGTTTGGATGGTAGAGATCTATTGCTGCAATAGATAGTATTCTCGTATTTGTATGCTTGTGGAGGGGGATCCACTGTCATTGACATACATAAATCTCCTTACACTTTTTCCAAAAAATGAACAGCAGGAGGACAGGATGCAGGAGTAATGGGAATTGCACAGTGGGAATAACATGCCCCCATCTCATCTGTCCTTCTGCCCAGCCTTCCATTAACCATCATGATCTACCAGAGGCCCGGAGAGCTTCCTATGTGTGGCGCTTCAATGCCCTTGCATCATTAATATCATCATCTCTACCCTTCTTCTAGGAGTGGACCTTATGAGGGAGGTATGGAAGAAGTTCTGCATGCTTAGCTGCCAGTCTGAACCTTTTAGAGCCAGCAGGGGACAAAAGCAGCAGTCACTGTGTAATATTCTGGACTTTCTCGGCAGGTGAATACTGCTATGCATGAGGCAAAACTTATGGAAGAATGTGACGAGTTGGTAGAGATCATCCAGCAGAGGAAGCAAATGATTGCTGTCAAAATCAAAGAGACAAAGGTAAAGCACAGCGCTTCCATGAGGCCAAGGAAGAGTTGACTTTTCAAATGTCAAAGTTGGACCCTGATGATTCCAGTTTGAACTTTAGATCATGAAAGCAAGAAGAAAGGAAGTTGTAGGAAGTAGGGCAATGAAACAATGTTTGGCCCAGTACTGTGAGTCCAGTAAAATGATGGCAATTCTGGGCTGTTGGAAATGTAACCACATGGCTGGTTTTTTGCACATGTTGCATTAGATGTGCAAAAATTCATTAAGTTTTGTACACTCAAGATTTGGGTGTATATTATAAATCAGTGAAAAAAGCAAAAACATGTAATGGTTGAACTGTGAGCCAGGACTATGGAAGGGCCATGAAGGCCATTAGGTTTAATCTGAAAGCCACTGTATTTTCAAAGGAAAGAGGAAGATTGACACGGCAGGAGGTATTCAGGGTGGATCAGAATGGAAGGATAGCAAAATCCAGGAAGCAATTTATTAGGCTTATGCGATGGTCCTTGAAATGAATTGATGAATTGACCTAAACTAGGATAGTAGAAGCACAAACAGAAAGATAGAACATAACAGGCCTTGTTAGAAAGGAAAAGTTAGGAAATCATCAATGGACAGACACAAAAGACAAAGGTTTCCAGGTTTCTAGCCTGGGAACTGAAGAAACATGATCCAAAGGTCAGGTTTGAGCCTCCATCCATCTGTATGGTTTTGGGCTTTTGGCTTGTTGTGTGCATGATGTGAAAATGTATTTGCATTACAAATCTTATGATGACCAATATTTGATGCCATGCTGGATGGTTCCAGCTAACACGGGAACTGATGTTTTCAAGAACACACGTTTGTGAACACACAGGTATGCCTAAAGAATGCTTAGAGTAATATAGACATAGAACTATAGATACGCCTAAAGAAAAAAGTAGGTACTTTTATTAAATATATATGTGAAAATTTATTCACATTAAAATGTAAATAATGGTGATCTCAGGATGGCAGGGGCTATTTTTATTCTTTTTATTTTCTAAATTTTCTATGATCATGTATTGCTATTATCAGAAAAAAAAATCATGTTATTACTAAAATTGGCGATCCATAACTGAAACTTATATTACTGAGCATGTAGCTTCCTAAATAAGACGGCAATAGGTGAGCGAAAGAGACTTAGGAGGCTAGGTTGAGAAGGTGAGTGCTTTAGTATAGAGGCCAGGGATATTAATAAGCCTTATTTTTAGACTCACTGCAGTAGATCTCCTTCATGTTGTTTTATTGTTTTTAATTAAGCACTATATGTTTTATCTCATCTTTTTTTTTTTTTCTTTACTAATTCCTTTAAGGTTATGAAATTGAGAAAGTTGGCACAGCAGGTTGCTAATTGCCGCCAGTGTCTTGAAAGGTCAACAGTTCTCATCAATCAAGCTGAGCATATCCTGAAAGAAAATGACCAGGCACGGTTTCTACAGACTGCAAAAAATATTGCTGAGAGGCGAGTTCCTTATGTTCTTTTGAAATCTGTGCTTTTATCAAAATGGGCCAGCTTCAAGTCGCTTAGTACCGTGTAGGCATGTATATAGCAGCTGCCACCTAAAGATTTCACCAATTAGATAGTTGTTAAAACCCGGTAGTAGATTAACATCGATTTCTGAAGTCTCTATCTCCATCTCTTTAGTCCACCAGTTCTCCTAATGCACAGCGCAAGTATTTGCTCCATATACTTCCATAGGTTTCTGCTGCTCATTCAGGTCTTGAACTCTCTTTGTTGATATTGGTATAGGGATAGAGAAATTTGGGGTCACATTGATAGATGTGTGCTCTTCCTAAGTCTGCTAGCATTCTCTATTGCTTCCGTGTAGTCATTTCACATAAATCCTGTAGAGTAGTGAGTCTTAGGCTTGTTTTTCCTATTTTTAATCAGGGACCTCTTGAGAATTAATGTATCCTTTTCCTAAGGGGAAAAATGCACATTAGGCATATACACATGAAATTTCACACAATTTCAGGGGACTCGTAGATCCTTGGAGTCCTGGTGTGGCACCCCGCCACAAGATCAGTTTGAACCACAAGGTTGGTGATTCAAACTCACCAGCGCTCCTAGGAAACCGTATACAACAGGGGTGGGGAATGTCTGGCCTTTGGGCCCTATTGTTGTTGTTAAGTGCTGTCAAGTTGGTTCTGACTCATAGCGACCCTGAATAGGGTTTATATGAGGAGCACTTGGTGAGTTTGAACTGCTGACCTTACGATTCAAATGAACTTGGGGTCTAGTGCTTATGTTTATGGCACTCCACCGGGAAGTTTGGGGTCATGATCAGCCTAGTAACATGCTTAGTGCATCTCTTCTACCTCTTAGTTCTGTTATGTAGTGTCTGGGTTCTTAAAAAATTCCAAGCAACCATCCAAGACAATCAATTATTCTCTACTTACTAGGAGCAACAGATGAAGAGAGAGAATCAGGAATAAGACAAGGGTTTATTTTGTTCATTAATAAAACATTATTTAATGTTTTATTGAACCGACTCCACGGCACATAACAACAACAACAACAATGTTTTATTGTGAATTATGTGATAGTTTACATGGTAGAACATTCGTTTTACATTTATCCTATCATATATCATTTCATTGCCATAGTTACAATCCCCTCCATGAATCTCTCAACCAACCTGCCCCCCCCCCACCATTCATCAGCACACAGCCCCTCTCCCTCTCTGGGTCTAGAGTCCCCAGCTGCTCCATTTCTCCACGTCCTGGTCTTTGCCTCCATCTCTGGCATCAATGCTTCTCTGGGTAGGGTACCACTCTCCGCTCTTCCCCTTGATGGTCCCAGGGACCTGCGCTTCTAGACTGCAAAGTTAATCACTCCCCTCCTTACTACAAAAGGTCTACCTTTACATTTCCAACCCTCACAATCAGTCCTGATAACAGTTATTCACTATTGTATCACAAGAGACCTAACCGCATTTCCTTTCATCAGCCCCGCCTAGACAGATTGGATACTACTCACTGAAGATTCTACCTTGCTCCACACCCTCTGGATATAGATTCCCTCTTGAAAGCTTGTAAGCCTTTGTAGCCCCCCCACTTTGGGTATCCAATGTCCAAGTTGCCCATCCCTGTCTACTTTGTGTATGGAGGGGGTGGGAATGATCCTTGATGTAAAGATCCGTTTCCTCTTTTAAGCTACTGCATCCATAGGTGTAGGTCAAGTTCATCAAACTGTACTTTTACTCTTTTTTTCCTCTTCTTTCTTCTTCTACTTGAACTCTGATCATCCAGTCATTGAAGCCAGGTCAAGTGGGTATTAGCTGCAAGTGTGAGTGTTCTTGTTCATATGCCCTCTCTTCTTATCAGCTGGATGCTTCACTCTCCACTCTAGTTCTCTGTGGCTATGTCACTGACTCTGGGTCCCGGAGTCCCCAGGTCATGCCACAATGCTGGCCAACCACCCGGGTTCACAGGAGTCTATTGAATGTTGTAGGGCTTAGCTTGCAGATTCATTGCGGTTTTTCCCTCACTTCCCCTTATCGGTGACAAACGTGGTCACCAATTAGAGCGTGTATTCCCATTGAGTCTTAGTCTTGGAAGGGGGTTTGCTCTGAGGGGACCCGACCACTTGCCTGGATGTCTCCTGGGCGAGCAATTTGCTTGTTCTTGTAGTAATAAGTCGGTCTACCTATATTGTTTTGTATTTTTCCTGTCGGTCTTTCTTTCAAGAAATATCTTCTGTTCTTCTAGCCGTGCCAGGCTGGTCTGCCCCTCCTTTCAAGTGGAAATTTCCCACCTCTGAAGATCTGGATGCTGTTCAGGATTCCACCTATAGACTTATGTGATGCAGAGGCTCTGCAGGAAGCCTCCTTCACTGGGCATGTTGTAGCCCCATTTTAGGTATTCTGGTCAGTTATAGGCAGAAGATGGATTTACAGGCTTTCTATGGTGATGTTTCTGGCTATTCCTTTCTCTCCTCCTCAAGTGACTATTTTATAATATAATGCAAGGGAAACCAAGATTCAAAAGACAGCCAAGCATCTTAACATTATTCCCTCCTTTTCCCCATTCCAACCACGACTCAATCCCGGTATCCCAGAGCCTTGTTGTTCCAAGGTTGTGCATACATCATTCTTTACCTCTGTCCCAATTAGCCCATGCAAACCTGCCTAATTGTTCTCCCATCAGCTTTGTGATTCCATTCCCCTCCTCCTGCTTGTATATTGCCCCCCTCACCAGCACCCAAATTATCCTGTGTCTATTCCCTGCCCTGTGGTCCACCTTCCCCTCCCTCCCCTCACCACACCCCCCACATCCCAGCAACCAGCAAAGAATCCCCCCCTCCCCTTTTAGTATGGGTTCTTTTTCTTAGTCTTTTACAGTAGTGGTCCTATGCACTATTTCTTCTTTTGTGACTGACTAATTTCACTCAACATAATGTCCTCAAGGTTCATCCATGCTATGCAATGGCTTTCAGCTTCCTTGTTATTCTTCAGTGTAGCATAATATTCCATTGTATGTATGTACCACAGCTTGTTTATCCATTCTTCAGTTGATGGGCACTTTGGCTGTCTCCATCTTTTTGCTATTGTAAATAGTGCTGCTATGAACATTGGTGTGCATATATCTACTC
>NW_006408677.1:2400049-2427096 GCF_000296735.1 Chrysochloris asiatica | reverse complement strand
GTATATATGCTCTTTATTATGTTGAGGAATTTTCCTTCAATTCCTATTTTGTTGAGTGTTTTTATCAGGAATGGATGTTGGATTTTGTTAAATGCCTTTTTGCATCAATCGATATGATCATGTGGTTCTTTTCTTTTTTCTTATTAATATGGAGGATGACGTTGATCGTTTTCCTAATGTTGAACCATCCTTGCATCCCTGATATGAATCCCACTTGATCATGACGTCTTATCTTTTTGATGTGTTGCTGGATTCTGCTGGCTAGGATTTTGTTGAGAATGTTTGCATCTAAGTTCATCAGGGATATTTGTCTCTAATTTTCTTTCTTAGTGGCATCCTTCCCTGGTTTTTGTATGAGGGTTGTGCTTGCTTCATAAAATTCATTAGGGAGTTTTCCAAAGAGATGGAATTTGTGGCAATTTGCCCTCATGAACAACTGCCTCCTTTGCCATGTGACCTGAAGAACTGGTGGGATGGTGCTTGGCTACCATTGCTGAACATTTTGATCAGAATTTCCATTTTGGTCAAAAGAGGGGAAATTCAGAACAGATCTTCAAATTCTAATGGACTCTAGACTCTCTGGAATAGTATATGTCGAATGAATCCCTGAAACTACTGCCCTGACATAATTTTTACACCTTAACCTAAAAATGTCCCATAAAATCTTATTTATACCAAATACCAGTTTAGTTTAACTAGTTAAAAAAATTAAAAAAAAACCCTCGAACATTACACTGTTTTAAGAACTATCTCTATATGGGATCAAATTGACAACAATAACTTGAGAGGTTAGAGAGGAAACCTAGAAGGCAGTGAGTTTTGTTAATGACTCAGAAGGAGGGAAAGAATGGTTGTATAATTCCAACACTAAATTGTACATGTAAAAACTGGAATTGATGTGCCTTTTGCTGTGCATAGTCTTTAAAAAAAAATCAATAAAATTTAGGGAGAAAAAGGTTTTCTAAATCCTGCATTAATTTGATTTTCTCCATGTTCCTATTCTCTATTAGATTGCTTTGCCTTCTGTCTTACCCTAATTGTTTGGTAAACTTTGGGCTGCTTATATGAATTTAAACATTCAAAAGAGATTGGAAGTGCTGGGGGCGGGGGCAGAGCTTGTTGTTTGGGGAACTTTGCTATAATATTATAAGGCCGAATGATAGCTTTTTATTGAGGGGACCCTAAGTGTCAGTTCCATACATCTTTTCTTTTGGGTCAGTTCCCCCAAAAAGGGATCCTCCAGTCTCTTGTTTCTGGGAGTAGGTGTGTTGGGGTGAGTGGGGTGGTGGTGGCTATTATTAGCCTGACCACCAGAATTCTGGGAACTCACCAGGAAATTAAGAGTTGCAGAACTACTTTTGGTATAGTGTCAAAGCTTTTAAGAAAGTAATTTTCACATCTTCTGCCAGGGTGAAAGAAGGGTATTCTCTGGTTGGCTGAATCTGGGGGTCTAACTGTTCCTTATGGAAATTTTCAACTTTTTGTTTCTCTAGGACTATTTAATATTGTTAGCTTCTTGATCCAGCGTTCTCTGGTCTGTTGTTGGTTAAAACACATCCATTCCTTTTTTAGCTTCCAAACATTTGTTGACAATCTCTTATTTGTTGACATCTTTTTCCATTCTCCTCATCCTTGTGAATTTATGATGTGTTATTTTTTGATTGTCATTTTTCTGAGATTTCAGGAATGCAGAGATAACACATAAATGAGGGGACTTCAGAAAGTAGATGGAAAAAGTCCATGCTTCCATGAACTGTTTGAAGCCATAGTATTTAATCGTCCACATTCGTTTTTCAACTATCTGAAATCTATTTTCCACCATACCACATCATTGAAAGTGGTTCTTTTCAAGGTCACCAAATTAATACTTTGTGGCTAAATACAATAGACACTCCTTTGTTTCATCTTACTATTTCATCTTTCCTGATCTCTCAGAAGCATTTGTCCCTACTGACCAATTAATTGTCTTTAGCTTCAGTGAACACTCTTGGTTTTCTTTCTACTCTAGTTTCTTTTACCTTTATGAACAACTCTTTTCTTGATTATTCTTTAATGGTATTTCCCCCCATTATCCTGTACTAGGCTATTATTTTGCCCCACTACACACATTCCCTACTGAAAATTCATTAGCTCCTAGGGTTTCAATTATCATGTAAGTATTGATGGTAATCTTCTTTCCATAGGCTCAGAGATAGGTATAATTCACGGCTGTTTATATGATATGATTTGACAAACACCTATCTAATCTAAATTTATTTCTTGTTAGTCTCTCATAGGAGTCCTGGATGGCACTGTAGGACAAAGCACTGGACTGCTAACTGCACGGTCAGCAGTTCATACCCACCAGTCGCTCCTTGGTAACCCTGATGTTGTTGTTAAGTGCTGTTCAGTCAGTTCCGACTTATAGCAAACCTGTATAGGGTGTCCAAGGAGCGGCTGGTGAGCTTGAACCGCCGACCTTCGGATGAAACCAACTTTGCAGTCCAGCGCATTAACCCGTGTGTTTTACTTAAACACAGAAACATAGACATATACCCCACAATGTCATGTTAAACTCATTCTTAGCCTGCCAGCTTCTGATTAACACTTGGAAATATAGGAGCCTATGATTTTTCTTTGTATTCATATCCTTGTGTTTTATAAACAGAGTGTCATACTGAATATAAGACTTGGTTTCACCGAGTCCTGGTGTGGTGCTATAGGATAAGTTGTTGTTGTTAAGTGCGATTGAGTCAATCCCGACCCATAGTGACCCTGTATAGGGTTTCCGAGGAGTGGCTGGTGAGCTTGAACCGCTGACCTTGCAGTTCAAATGGATTTGCAGTCTGGTGCATTAACCCACAGCGCCATACCAGGATAAGAACTTGACCTCAATGTCGGTTTGAACCGCAAGGTTGGTTCAAACTCACCAGACATTCCTTGGAAACCCTATACAGGGTTGCTATGAGTCAGAACCCACTTGACAGCATTTAACAACAACAAATTACTTGCTTTTAAGAAGATTTCTGGGGATTATTTTTGGTTTAAGGTTTAAAAGTTATCTCAAGGCAGTCATTTCTGGAGTTCACCCATGGCTCCAGAAAATCTAGAGTCCCTGCGAATTTGAAATTCTGTTCTTATTTTCCTCCTTTTGATCAGGATCATCTATAGAATCTTTGATCAAAACATTTGTTAATGGTTGTTGTTAAGTGCCATCGAGTAGATTCCGACCCATAGCAACCCTGAACAGGGTTTCCAAGGCTGTAAATCTTTACGGGAGCAGAAAACCTCATCTTTCTCCCGTGAAGCAGCTGGCAGTTTCAAACTGCTGACCTTGAGGTTCACAGCCCAATTCGTAACCACTACGCTACCAGAGCTCCTTTTGTTAATGGTAGCCAGGCACTAATCCAGTTCATATCCCCTGGCAAAGAGGCAACTAGTCACACATTGCATATCTTCTTTCCTTTTGCTGCTCAAGGTGAATAGAGACCAATCATTGTGTCTTAGATGGCCACTTTCAAGCTTTTAAGACCACAGCCTCTGCACCACAAGCTTAGGAAGTAGAGCAGAATCACTAAACGTATTGTTGTTGTTATTAGATGCCATCAAGTCGATACCAACTCATAGCGACTCTATGCACAACAGAACAAAACACTGCCCAGTCCTGTGCCAACCTCACAATTGTTGCATTGCTTGAGCCCATTGCTGCTGCCACTGTGCCAATCCATCTCATTGGGGGGTCTTCCTGTTTTTTTCTAACCCTCCACTTTACCAAGCATGATATCCTTCTCCAGGGACTGGTTCCTCTGAATAACATGCCCGAAGTATGAGGAATGAAGTCTGGCAATCTTGGTTTCTAAGAAGCATTCTGGCTGTACTTCTTCCAAAACAGATTTATTTGTTCTTTTGCCAGTCCATGGTACTTTTAATATTCTCCTTCAACACCATGAATCAAATGCATCAATTCTTCTATGGTGATCCTTATTCACTGTCCAACTTTCACATGCATTATGAACTTACTGAAAATACCACGTCATGGGTCAGGCACACCTTAGTCCTCAAACTGTCATCTTTGCTCTCCAACACATTAAAGAGGTCTTGTGCAGCATATTTGCATAATGCCGTAAGTCATTTGATTTCTTGACTGCTGCTTCCATGAGTGTTGATGGGTGATCCCAGCAAAATGAAGTTTTTTGAAAACGTCCCGTCTTTTTTCCATTTGGGGGGATGTTGTTTATTGGTCCAGTGCTGAGGATTTTTGTTTTCTGTACACTGAGGTGCAACCCATACTGAAAGCTGTGGTCTTTGATCTTCATCAGTAAGTATTTTAAGTCCTCTTTACTCTCGGTAAGCAAGGTTGTAGCATCTAAATACCACGGGTTGTTAATGAGTCTTCCTCCAATCCTGATGTCACATTTTTCTTCATATAATCTACTGCAGATGGCATACCCTTGTTAAGATTAGACCTGAGCATATCATTCCTTTGCCTACTATGTCAGTGGTTCCCTATTGCTCCTAAGATAGTCCAAAGTTTATAGCATGATCAGCGAGTCTCTACATGACTTTCCTTGCCTAAGTCTCATCTGTTAGGCAAGAGAGAACAATATCCACACCCACATAGTCTTTACTAAGCGGACTCGTACTCATCATATAGTCCATTGCTTAAAATCAACTTCCTCCAGGCAAACTTCCTTTAGCTCCCAAGTGACTCTTGTGTATGCACTACTCCCTTAGTTAACAGCACTTCTATTAATTACCTACTTAAGGACTTTTCTATGATCATTGAACCTTGTGAGGACAAGCAGTACAACTAACTTGTTCTCCCTATGTAGCTCCGTTGCTTAGCTCAGTGCCTGTAACACTGTTATTCTTGTTGCTGTTAAGTGCCTTTGAGTAGGTTCTGACTTATAGTGATCCTGTATAGGCTTTCTGAAAGCACCTGGTAGGTTTTAACTGTTGGCTTTTCAGTTACCAGGCCAGTACGTATCCTACCAGGGATGTAACGTTATATTGCTTAATAAGTGGTATGTGTATATATGGATGGATGGGATGGATGGATGGATGGATGGATAGATGGAAAGAAGGAAGAAAGATGGGGGAGGCTAGGAAGAAATGTCTTCATGTAATGTCTTTTCTTTCTAATAAGCCAATTTTCTGACACAACTCTTGTTCTATAGAGGTTGTTGTCTTCTTACTGATAAGATCCCGGAAGACTGGCTAGTCAATGAGAAATTAGAAGAGTTACTGTTTCGTTTGTTTATTCTGGCTTACAGTTGATTCCTGAAATGTCTCTATTTTCAAAAACAGACAAGAGTTATTGTATCTCTATATTTGTGCATAAAAAGATGTATAGCAGGGGGTACATGCATGAGTATATGTATTTCTTCAATCTCTCATCTCCTTACAACTGTTGTTGTTGTCATTAAGTGCCATTGAGCCTGTTCTGATTCATTGTGACCCTCTATAGAGCTTCCAAGAATGTGAATCTTTACTTGAGCAGAAAACCTCCTCTTTCTCCCGCTGAGTAGCTGGTGAGTGTGAACTGCCAACCTTGTGGTTAGCAGTCCAGTACTTATCCCACAGCACCATCAGAGCCTCTTACAACTATTGTTGTTGTTAAGTGCCATCAAGTTGATTTTGACTTATAACGACCCCATATATGATTTCGGTGGAGCAGCTGGTGGGTTTGAACCACTGACCATGTGGTTAGCAGTCCAGTGCTTATCCTACAGCACCACACCAGGACTCCACGACTAATGCACCGTAACAGTTTCATTTCTGGTGCCCCTACACTTCTGTCTCTTCTTGCCATCCTGCCATTTGCATGCTCAAGGGTTTTTTGAGGACTCTGAGTCATAAATTCTGTATATTTTGATAAATGCTCCCCCATATAATTCTGCTCTCTAAGTTAGTTAAGAATTGCCAAAATGGTTAAGAGGTACTG
Organism: Chrysochloris asiatica; assembly: GCF_000296735.1. Lineage (NCBI taxonomy): Eukaryota > Metazoa > Chordata > Mammalia > Afrosoricida > Chrysochloridae > Chrysochloris > Chrysochloris asiatica. The sequence continues at coordinate 2,421,173 of NW_006408677.1, read as the reverse complement.
AGTTTGGGATTAGACAGATATCGGTTCAGTTACGTTTATTATCCTTATTGGTTTGTGTATATTAAGTGCTCAGTAAACAACAACACTAGCTTTTGTACTGTTGTTATTCGTTCATTCGTTCAACAGTTATTGACTATGTGTGTGAGTCCTGGTGTGGAACTGTAGGATAAGCACTTGACTGCTAATTGCAAGGTCAGCAGTTCAAACACACCAGCTCTCCTCAGAAACCCTATATAGGGTCACTGTGAGTTAGGACTGACTCGACGACACTTATCAACAACAACAAATGTGTGTATAGGGATCATGCAAGATACAAGAGGTGAAAATATGACCTCTGCTTTTGAGAAACTTAGAATAAGCCTAGAAGGTAAAACTAGCATACTGTGCAATTAGGGAACATTAAAATAAAATATAAATTTTGTAAAATATCAAGTGAAAGACAGTATTTATAGGAAGGATTTGGCCTAACATACTGGCTTGTTGATTAGTATTAAAAAAATAGAAGGAAAAGAAAAAAAAAAAAAAATCTCCTATACTACTCTTACCAAGCCTTTAGAGGTCTAGTTTTGATGCTGCCTGCCAGATGGAAAATGATGCAGAGGGGAAAAAATTCTGTATTTACTTCTCAAAATCAAGAAAGGATGGGGGAGTGTGTTTGAGGGTCGAACATATGTGAGTAAATATTGTATAACCCCTAATTGGTTCCCGATGATTAAAATTTAAATGGTTTTCATTGGAAAAGCACAGACACATTTTTCACTTAATGAACAAGTCATTTGTTTTTACCTTGTTAAACCAGAACTGAAACATTGGATGAAGGTTGCAAACCTATTTTGATGTATATTGATGTACTTTTCTCTTTTTCAGAGTCGCTATGGCAACTGCATCCTCTCAAGTTCTGATTCCAGACATCAATTTTAATGATGCCTTTGAAAACTTTGCTTTAGATTTTTCCAGAGAAAAGAAATTGCTTGAGGGGCTAGATTATTTAACAGGTGTGAAAATACTATACTTTCCTTCCTGTTTAAAAAAAAAAAAAAACACAAAATAATTTGTGTGTGTGTGTTCAATACTTCCAAATAATCTGGGAAAGTCAATAATATTTTTATAATCTTTTAAATTATGCATGCATCTTTTAATATAGAATGTATTTTAGTTCACATAACAGAAAAAGGGTGATTTGTCCAATATTTCTGGGGGCAGAATTGGTATTCCATCCATATTTAAGGTAAAATATAATAAATTGCTGGTGGGTTGTTTCCTTATGAGCTTATCAGTAATATTTTGTTGCTTATTTGGGGGATAGAACTCAGCGGGCAGCTGAGGAATATTCGAAGGCTGTCCCACATGAATACGAGTGCCACTTAAGTAGTTTAAGGGAAATTTAGGAATCAGCAGGTTGGAAGACAAATCTAAGAAATACCTGATGTGCAGACAATTTCAGGAAGTGAGAGATGCAACCAGCCTGTTAAAAATGCTGGCTACCTTCAGGATTATTGAATGACTAGTATATGAGGAAAAACATATACATACACTTTGTGTACGTGGCTATCTTGTTACTATATTAATCTGATTATTATTTATTCAGAGTCCTAGTATAGAACTGTAGGATAAGTTGTGGACTGCTAACCACAAAGTTGGTGGTTCAAATCCACCAGCTGCTCCTTGGAAACCCTATGTCACTATGAGTCGGAACTGACTAGACAGCACTTAATAACAACAACAATCATTTATTGAACACCTACTTTGTACCAGACCCTGAATATTTATTTTATATGATTAATTCCCACAACATGAGATAATTATCATCCCCATTGTACTGAAGAGGAAACTTATACTAATTTGTGCTTCATTTATACTACCAAAAATCTATAGTGAGACTTATTTTGAAATAGAAACAAAAAAGTTTAAGAGCATGTAATAAAAATAAGGTCTAAATGCTTTGCTCTAATATCTACATATGTGTTTTTACAAGCAGAGGGGAAAAAAATTAACTCAGTAATTGAAGTTTGTAGGTTTGCTTCAAACATATTTTACTGTTGATGTAAATGTTCTTTGGGAGCGCTTTAGGTTGTATGATCCATACAGTCTTAAACTTCTCTATTAAGAAAACCTCCTCTCCAAGAGATGTTGGGTTAGAAAGCAAGAGTAACTATTATAAAATTCCAGACCAGAGACTGTGTTTCCTGACCTTTTTTTCCATCTTTCTTTACAGCCCCAAACCCACCATCTATCCGAGAAGAACTCTGTACAGCCTCCCATGACACCATTACGGTCCACTGGATCTCAGATGATGAGTTCAGCATCAGCTCCTATGAGCTTCAGTACACCATATTCACTGGCCAGGCTAACTTCATCAGTAAGTCATGGTGTAGTTGGGGCCTGTGGCCAGAGATAAGGAAATGTAAGGAAGCAGTAAGCTGCTCAAGAATGGCCGGGGCGCCACGAGGCAAGTGTTTGTAAGACATGTTAGGTTGTTTAGCATAGTCTTTCTTAGACAGTGTAAGCTCCCCCAGGGCGTTGCAAAGACCTGACTGATGGGTGACCAGCCAAGTTGTGTGTTTCCTTGCTGTGCAGTCACTGGAGTCACTCCCATTTGTTTGTGTAATCCTTAGTCTTTCTTCAGCTAATCCATGTGACTCTACTATCCCAAGTCAGAACTCCCCCAGCTCAGACATCATTGTTATTTTTGTGTGTGCGAACATCTCTGTCCTTGACTCTGCTTCCATGTCATTATCATGGTAAACTTGTCTATTATTTTCCAAGACTACTACTTTCTTTACTGTACCTGTTCCTATCAGTGAAAATAATGACAAGCTCTTGACTCTCACTCTCTCCTTTATCCTTTCTCCCTTTTCACCTAGAGTTTACACCAAATAGAAAAGTGTGCAAGTGGGCAACAGAATGAAAGCTGTTCAGAAGCAACTATTTAGCTCATATGTTGTGGCTTCACCTTCTGTTGCATTGGAGCAAGACAAGTAGAGTAGAAACGTAATTCATCGATTGCCAATCAAGAGGAGTTGAGCTGAAAGTTGCCCTCAGTGGGTTGGGGAAAATTGGAAATGAAAGCAGAATTAAAGCTGGATTCAAGGCTGGAACGGGTTTCCACCCTAAGACTACATCTTTTTAACCTCAAACTAGCATTTTCTTTTAACTTTGGGTTAGTACTTCTGTGTTTTCGTTCACTGGTTGGCATAAGAAATGATTTAACCTGCTTAATAGGCTTCTTTTTCCTGTTCTGTGTCAGTTTGGGGGCAGATGGTCAAGTAGGAGGTGAGAGGACATTTGAGGTCAAACTCTCAAGAAACACTTGCTTCGTGCCGCCCATGTAGCTGTGTTCCTGGTTGTTGCTTCAGGTTGTAAAGTCACTAACTCTAAAGCCTCACCAACATCCTTTTTTGCACTTGCTTGTCATGCTCTGAAAAATCTTAGAGCCAACAACTTTGCTTCGTCTTTCTGATTGGGTCCAAGCTGTCATGTTCTGGGAGTTGAGTACAAATCCAAGAAGTGACGAAGAGCTAAATGGTGCTCATCTCTGTTTTCAAGCCTGTATCATCCTTTGTGAAGAAAAGTTTCAAGGATTATTCTTCACAGCCGTAGAATCATATCATCTTAGAATTGGAAGAGACCTTAGAAGTCATATAGTCTTATCTTCTTGCCTTCTACCAGACACCCAGCAAAACCCATCTCTGCATGAACATTTCCAATAATGGAGAGTTTACTTCTAACAAAACAGCCCATTCATTTTGTGTGCAGCTATAAATCATTATCAGTGTTTCCTTATGAAACCTACTGCCATCGAGTCGATTCTGACCCACAGTGACCCTACGTAGGGTTTTTGAGACTGTATATCTCTATGGGAGCGTTCAGCCTCATCCGTCTCCAACAGAGCAGCTGGTGGGTTTGAACTGCTGACCTTGGAGTTAGCAGCTCAACATCTAACCCACAGCACTACCAGGGATCCTTATGAATCTTTTCCTAAATAATAATAGCAATAATAATTTATATGTGCATTTTGCTTTGCCATTTAAAAATCTCCTAAATTCATGATCTCATTTAGGCCCCTCATGAGTTCTTAGTTAGCCTTATGAAACAGGTGATTTTGATTCTGTTTTGTAGATGCAGAATATGAGGCTCAGGTTTGAGTTGCCCAAGGTCCCAAAGCTATAAAAATAATGAAGATTCAAATCCGTGCATATTGGACTTGAAGCTCAGCTCCTTGAATTAAACCACAGCTGCCAGTTAATTCTGGTCTTCCGTGGCTCACTACAAAACCCAATCTATCATTCACATGACAGTTCTTCAGATTATTTTAGGTAGCTCTTATGTCATTTCTAAATTTCTCTCTCTCTTTTTTTTTTTTTTAGGCTAAGCATCATCGGTTCTTTCAAGTGTCCCTCATATGACATGATTTTCAGACCCCTTACCATCACGCTATCCTGTTTATGGAGACACACCTGTTTGCCAAAGTGCTTCACAAAATGTGCTGCCCAAACAAAAGTGAATCCAGTACTTTAAAAGTGGTCTGAGCAACACAGAGAATGATAGTTTGATGATCTCTTTTTTGAACATTAGCGGGTGCCCTCACTCTTTTTTGGCAGCCACATTGACTGCTGACTGTTGACTGAGCATATTGTATTTGTTGTTGTTGTTGTCGTGTGTGTGTGTGTGTGTGTGCTGACAGATTGATTCTGACTCATAGCAAGCCCTTATGACAGAGTAGAACTGCCCCATAGGGTTTTCTAGGCCATAATCTTCAAAAGCACACAAAATCAGCAGGTCTTTTCTCCTGTGACGTCACTTATGGGTTCACACTGGGTGCCTTTCAGTAAGCAGCTGAGTGCTTCACCATTGCACCACAAGGCAATTGGGATCCCTACGTCTTCCAAATCCTGCACTTAAAAAAGCAGAGTGTCTAAACTGAAATACACCACCTTGAATTTATCCCTCTTATGGGATTCCTGGTGCGGCGCTATAGGATAAGCACTAGACTGTGGACCACAAGATCACAGGTTCAAACCCACCAGCTGCTCCTCTGAAACCCTGTACAGGGTGGCTATGAGTCAGAATTGACTCGATGATACTTAACAACAATAACGAATTGTATCTGGTTAGCTTTGACACCTCGTTTCAGTCTGCCAGAACTCATTCGAGTCCAGAATCTGCCTCCAGTGCATTTGCTTTCCCTCTCAGCCTGCCTTCTAAGTCTTCCTCCAATCATTGATAGAAAAGTTGAAAAGGACAGGGACAAGGGCAAAGCCCTGAAGCAAAATTTTGTATGACAGTGGGCAGATAAGATGAAACTGTTTCACTAGGAACTGTCCTGCCTGCTTGTCTGACCTGCCCATTGATGACTAAACCTTGAGAGCTACTTTGCATTGAGGTGTTACCACATTTTCTTTTACAAGACATTTCTTCCTTATTGGTTAGAATAAAGTCTGGAGAAGTGGCTCCCCTTACTAGTATTTCTGATCGTTTCGTTGGTGGTGGGTTTTGTTTTTAATTTTCTTTCTTCTTTTTCAACTTCCTTTCCACCCACTCTTCTAAGATTTTAAATGATCACAAGTTAACAAGACTTCAGATGATGCTGTTAGCTGTATGAAAATTCCAACATATGCCTGGATATTTGTCTTCCTGGTCACTGTATTGTCTTGCCACTGTTTTAACTTCGCAATTTGTACTATGAAAGCATGGGCCATGATCTTTGTCTGGGCCAGGCAGCCTTTAACACAAGGGTGGGAAACGTCCTGCCTATGGGCCATAGAAGGCCTGCAACATCATTTGGTCTGGCCCTGCCAAGGCAACTGTAGTTCTAGCCATCGCATTTTTGTTAAATGCCATTGAGTCGATTCCAACTCGTAGGAACCCTGTTTCTGAGGAGTGGCTGGTGAATTTGAACTGCTGACCTTGCAGTTCAGTGCATTATCCCACAGCGTCACACCAAGCCACCACATTGTTGTTGTTCTTAAGTGCCGTCGAGTTGATTCCGACTCATAGCGACCCTGTATAGGGTTTTCGAGGAGCAGCTGTTAATTCAGTATTTGACCACATATAGCATGCTAACTTTTAAGTTGATAGTTTTTGATGGTCCGTGAATAGTGTTATAAATTTTGGCTGAAAAAAGGTGTGTGTCTGCCCTGTCACTGTAATATACTGCCATAAAGATAGAGTTTCTTTTCCTCTTGTCATGCTGATGCTCGCCACCACACATTTACACTCAGGCTCAAAGATTTGCCTTTTGTGCTCTTTCCTCTTTTAACAAGCGCTGGACCCTAAGGTCGGTTTGTACCTCAGTGTTGGCATTTCAAACTCACCAGCCACTCCTTGGAAACCCTATACAGAGTCACCGTGAGTCGAAACTGACTCAAGAACACTTAACAACAACAGCATTCTTTATTACCATAATGTAATCATCAATCCTATCTCAGCAAGTCTCAATGATAAGCAGAGGGTCAGATATTTATGCCCCCTTCCTCTGGTAGTGTCGTGGGTGCAAGTCAGGCTACTAATCTCACGGCCACCCGTTCAAGACTACCAGGAGTTCTGTGAGAGAGAGATGAGGCTTTCTGCTCCTGTAAAGATTTTACAGCCTTGGAAACTCTATACGGGGTCACTGAGTTGGAACTGACTCCATGGAACATAACCACCACCACTACCTTAAACTTAGAAATGCTTAAAAATTACTGAAAATTTGCAAGACTAGCACAAAGAATGTCTAGATACACTTTTCTCAGATTCACCTTTTGTAAATATTTTGCCTATTTTCCTTTCTCATTTGCTTGCATTCTCTCTCTATCTATATGTATAGAGATAGAGAGAGTTGTAAGTGCCGTTGAGTTGGTTGTGACTCATAATGACCCTGTGTAGGGTTTCCAAGGAACAGCTGGTGGGTTTGAACAGCCGACCTTGTGGTTAGCAGTCCAATGCTTATCCTACAGCATCACATGTGGGGTCTTCAATAAGTATTTTAAGTCCTCTTGGCTTTCAGCAAGCAAGTTTGTATCGTCAGCATATCACAGGTTGTTAACGAACCTTCCTCCAATCCTGATGCCACGTTTTCGTCGCATAACCCAGATTCTTGGATGATTTGGTCAGCATACAGATTGAATAAGTATAGTGAAAGAATACAGCCTTGTCGCACACCTTTCTTACTTTTAAATCATTCTTTGTTCCCTTGTTCTGTTCGAACAACTGCCTCTTGGTCTGTGTACAGGTTCCTCATGAGCACAATTAAGTGTTCCAGAATACTCATTTTCTGCAATGTTGTCCATAGCTTGCATGATCCACACAATCAAAAGCATTTGCGTAGTCAATAAAGCACAAGTAAACATCTTTCTGGTATTCTCTGCTTTCAGACAAGATCCATCTGACGTCAGCAATGATATCCCTCATTCCACATCCGCTTCTGAAATTGGCTTGAACTTCTGGAAGTTCTCTGTTAATGTATGGTTGCAGCCGTTTCTGTATTACCTTTAGTAAAACTGTACTCGCATGGGGATATCAAAGAGATTGTCCGATGATTTCTGCATTCCGTTGGGTCACCTCTCTTTGGAATGGGCACAAATACAGATCTTCTCCAGTCAGTTGGCCAGGTAGTTGCCCTCCAAAATTCTTGGTATCTATGAGTGAGTGCCTAAAGTGCCTTTCACTTTGTTGAAAGATTTCATTTTTTATTCCATCAATTCCCGGTGCCTTGTTCTTTGCCAATGACTTCAATGCATGTTGGACTTCTTCCTTCAGGATCACTGACTCTTGATCATATGCTACCCATATGTGGTACAGTCCCCAACTCTGCCTCCATCTCTGGTGTCACTGCTTCTCTGGATAGGCTCCCACATTCCGCTTCTGCTCTCCCTTGATGTTGATGGTCCTAGGGTCCTCTATTTCTGGACTGTAAGATTAACCACTCCCCCATTTTTGTTACAAAACTTCTACCTTTACAGTTGTGATAGTCGCAATTAGTCATGATAACAATTACTCACTATTGAATCATAAGAATCATCCCCATCTCTTTTTACCAGACCTGTCTAGATAAATGAAAACCATTTCGTAGGGACTCTACCCACCCCCCATTCAAAGTAATCTCCCTCTTGAAACTTTGTAAGCCAGTCATTTTGTGCCTTTATCACCCCCTCATTTTAGGTTGCCAATATCTAGGTCGCCTGTCCCTATTTACCCTGTATACAGAGGGGATAGGTTTGACACTTGATGTAAGACTCCTTCCCTCTTTGTTGGTGGTTTGAGCTACTACCTCCATAATTATAGACTCATGAATGCTCTTGAGATGTTCTTGTTGATGAAGAATGCGATGCCATTCCTCTTCAATTTGTCATTTCCAGCATAGTAAACCCTGTGATTAATAGTTCTTTATGACCTTTGTTTATTTGGGTGCTCACATCATCCATTTTGGTCAGTAGGAACCTTTCAAGCTGACCACTGTGTCCGCCCTCTATTTTAAAATAACATCTTGTGTTTTGGGTGAAGATTTACATCACAGTTTAGGTTCCCATTCAACAGTTTCCATACAAAATTGTTCAGTGGTAATGGTTACATTCTTCACAATTTGTGAATATTTTCAATATTCCCATTCTGGTTGTTCCATCGCCATTGATCCAGCTTCCCTGGCCCCCTACCTGCTCATCTTTGCTTTAAAATAATTGTTGATCATTTGATTTTTTTTTTTTTTTTTAAGGAGCCCTGTGACCTTTTGCTATAATGGGGTAACCATAATATTTTTGAGCACTTTCTGACTTTCTGGAAATAACAACGTTCTAGCTTTATCTTGACCTTAGTCTGCCCCAGCCTTGAAATTGGATCTTTTTCAAGGATCCCTGATTCCTTTTCATAGGAGAATGGGATTAGAGAAAAAGATTTGGGTGCTAGGTATACACATCTGTATGTGTATATGTATACAGTGTTATTATTATAGTTACTGTTAAGTGTAATCCAGATGGTTCTAACTCATAGTGACCCTGTATAAGGTTTCCGAGGAACAGCTGTTTAGTTTGAACCACCAACTTCGCCATTCAAAACCACCTTGCAGTCCAGTGCTTATCCCACCGCATCACACCAGAACTCCATATGTACGCATAGACACACAATATGCATTTGTTGTTGTTATTAAAGTTGTTAAGTTGGTTCCAACTTATCGTGACCCTATGTGTGGGTTCCCAAAGAGTGGCTGGTGGGTGGGAACTAACAACCTTGTCGTTAGCAGTCCAGTGCTTATCCTATACAGCCTCATATGCAGGCACATGTATCAACACAGGTATTCATTTGCTCAATCCCATATCTAAAATTGCTTCTCAGTAACTGCTTTTCTCATACCAGCATTAAAAAACAACCTGTTAATAATAGTTCAGGATTTATTTTACCTTCGCTCCCCAACACTACCTCTTTGGTGTGGTTATGTTATTTATTTCAATGCACTTGTGGGTACATTTGTTTCAGTTCACCTTCAGATTTTATCTCTGCCTCCCTTTCTATCCTTACTGATGTTGTTTTAATTTTTTCAAATTTGTAAAACAACAATGTGTTTCCAAAGGGTAAAATTATATGAAAAGGTAAGCTTCGATAAGTGTCATTTTCATCCTGGTCCCTTATCTCCTCCACACCTTGTAGGCCACCAACAGTATCATTTTCTGGTTTATCTTGGTTGTTGTTTTGTTAAATATAAACAAATATATGTATGTTTTCTTATTGACCTTTCTTTAAAAACAAAAAACAAAGATAGCGTATAAAAGATGCTATTTTTCAATGTCCTGTTTTCCATTAATAATATCATTTGGAAATCACTGCATCTCAGTTCATAGAGATCTTTATTCTTTCTTTGCAGCTACCTAGTTACTTCATTGTTAAGTTTTGTTTTGACTTTTTTTCGTTGTTGTTGGAAGTATATATGGAAGATCATTTCTTCTTTGTAATAAAGCTACATGTGTAGTTTTTATGATTCATACTATTCATTGGTACATAGACAGCCAAGACCTTAAGCATTGTTCCTGGCCCTTTTCTTATCATAAGAATCACTAGACAGCTTCATCAGTTCTTCGTCTATCTATAGCATATCTGCCTACCCTCCATTCTGCTTCTTTTTCTAGTTTTAATTTTGACTTTTTCCACCTCCCCTGCAAAATAATGATAAAATCCTCTCGATGTCTTGCAAAACATTTGTGACTTAGTATTTTCAATGTTCAACTTCCTCTAACTTACTGTTGTTGTTAAGTGTTGATTGAGTCAGTTCCGACTCATAGCACCTTGTATTGGGTTTCCGAGGAGCGGCTGGTGGGCTTGAACCACTGATCGTGTGGATCAAACTAATTTTGCAGCCCAGCGCATTAACTGCAGCACCACACACACCAGGAGCTGCATAAAAGTGATTAAATTCACTGATCATTTTCCTTACCCTTTCTTTCTCATCATTGGGTAGAATTGTGGTTAAGAAGCAGTAAACTGAATGAAAAAGAGGTAACAGGAGAGAGAAGCCTGAATAATCCACAGACAAGAATGCGTTTCTCTCTTTTACTGAAAGTCAGTCAAGTATATGTTTTTAATTATGTACATTTTTCCCTGTATAAGTCAATGTTTCTGGTCTAAAGAGTTTCAAAAGCAGAAACTCAGACCCCTTTACCTACTTGGGGGTTTGGGAAGGGAAGGTTCCAGACAACAGGATGACCACCTGACCTCAAATAAATATGGCGATAAGAAGTAGAAAGGGCTGAAAACGAGTAATGTCCAAGTGAGGAGATAACGTCTCGCTTTGGTTTTCATGTCATCTCCTTGGCTTCCATATGATTCCCTGGAACCTAGATAGTTTCAGAGGTAAGGATGAAGAGTGGGTAGGAGAGTTGAATCGTAAGCCCTGAAACCCTCATGACTTTGAGGGGACAATGGAACTTTGTTGTTCACCCCAAGAATTATGATGCAATGGAGAGAGTGCTAAACTAGGATTAAAGATAAATCTGGGTTATACTCTCAGCACCATCTCCAACTTTTCGTGGCCTTGGGCAAGTCACGTTTCTTCTCTCAACCTTAGTTTCCCATTTGTGAAATGAGAGACATGGACTATATGGTTTTGGGGTGTGTTTTCACTCTGAGATTTCCTGTTTCTGAGCTCTCATAGGACTCCTCCATCCACACAAGGCCACATTCAGCTCTAAGAGGATAAGACATTTGGGCAACAGACCCACAGATTCCATAAAAAAAATGATGATTCTGTGATTTCTGTAGGCCATTCCTCTAATATTTGACAGAAAATTGAAATAACCTAACGTTCGCTAATGGTTGTTTTCATTTGCCAGAAGTGAGGAGCTTGGCATAAACTTAGCTTCGTGGGAGGAAAACAAAAAACAGAGGAGGCTGATCTCATTTTGTCTTCTAGGACTTAAAAGAAAACAAATTAAAATCACATTTGTTTTTGGACTCATGATTAATTTTCAGTTTGCTATTCTTCCCATCCCTGTTACCTGCTGGCTAACGTCCTTGTCTTTCGCACATTACAGGTCTATATAATTCAGTGGATAGCTGGATGATTGTGCCCAACATTAAACAGAACCATTACACAGTGCATGGACTGCAGAGTGGGACCCGCTACATCTTCATTGTTAAAGCCATAAACCAAGCAGGCAGCCGGAACAGTGAACCTACCCGACTGAAAACAAACAGTACGTTGTGGTGACTCTGAAAAGAAAAATCCATTTTTCCCTCCGTGCCCAGGAGGACACTTAGTCTGAACAGGCACCTACAACAATGTAAGAGAGCATTAGCCCTGGATAGAGTAATTTATGGTTGTAGCTTGTTGTTTGGGCAAAAGATTTGCTGGTGATCTTGGGAGATCTATGAAAACATACATATACAGAATACAGCTATAATAGCTTGGAAGGATGTCGCTCCCACCCAATACCCATGCTGAGGGGACAATTGAGTAAAAGAGCATTATTTGTGGTCATCTGATAAAAATCCTACTACAGAGAAGCTGCGTTAATTGCGAATGCTTTTGGCCACAAGTAATAGAGCATCCAAGTAACAGTAGCTTAAACATACAGCTTTTTTTTTTTTCGGTCACACAGATGACAATAGAAATAAGATTGGAGATAGGTAGTTCAGTGCTGGTGCCGCAGTTCTGTGATTTCATAAAAGACCTAGGCTCCTTCTTTCTTAGTGTATTAACCCACTACTAGGAGTGGTGCAAGATGACCATGGCAATCTGGAGAGATCCTATTTCCTTTCAAGATAGGAAGAAGGGGGAAAGGATTAGTACACATGACATTGTTGTGTGCTATCCAGTTGATTCCAACTCCTAGAGACTCTACATGGCAAGGTAGTACTGCTTCATAGAGTCTCTTGGCTGTAATCTTTCTGGAAGCAGATCACCAGGTTTTCTTAAAATATGAAGCTGATGGGCTCGAACTGGTGACCTTTCAGTTAGCACCAGAATTCTTCAGCATTATGCCACCAATGCTTCTGCTGTTAAGTGCCATCGAATCAGTTCCTACTCGGAGCGACCCTGTATAGGGCTTCCGAGGAGCAGCTGATGAGTTTGAACCGCCAACCTTTCGTTCAACCTGACCTTGTGATTGAGTGCTTATCCTACAGTGCCACACCGGGACTCCATGATAGCTATCCTTTTATTTGGAAAACAGATCTATCTGACTTGCTCTTTCATCTAATTAATTACCCTTAGTGTGTGGCATAGAGGAGCTCTGGTAACGTAGTGGCTATGAATCGGGCTACGAACCGCAAGGTCAGCAGTTCAAAACTACCAGCTGCTCCGCGGTAGAAAGATGAGGCTTTCTGCTCCCGTAAAGCTTTACAGCCTCGGAAGCCCTGTTCAGGGTCGCTATGGGTCGGAACCGACTCGACGGCACTTAACAACAACAACAGTAGTGTGTGGCATGGAGTCCTGGTGTAGCACTGTAGGTTAATGCACTGAACCAAAAGGTCAGTTTGAGCCACAAGTTCAGTGGTTCAAACCCACCAGCCACACCTTGGAAACCCTATGCAGGATCACTAAGAGTCAGAGCTGACTCAATGGCACTTAACAATAACAATAGTGTGTGGTGCTGTGGAGTCCTAGTGTGGCACTGCAGGATGATGCACTGGACCATAAGGTTGGTTTGAACCTCAAGGTTGGTTTGAACCACAAGGTCACTAGTTCAAATCCAGCAGCCGCTCCATGGAAACCCTATACAGGGTCATTATGAGTCAGGAGCAAGTCAATAGCATGTAACAGCAACAACAAGTTTATGGTGCTGTACAATAATCACTGCAAGGTTGGTGGTTCAAACCCACCAGTCACTCCTTGAAAGCCCTATACCAGGTCGCCATGAATCGGAATCAACTAGATGGCTGTGTACTGGGTTACGTGTCGGGCTACTAACCACAAGGTCATCAGTTTGAATCCATCAGCTGCTCTATGGGAGAAAGAAGAGGCTTTCTCCTCCTATAAAGATTCCCAGCTTCAGAACCCCTATATTGGGTTGCTACGAGTCAGAATCAACTTGGTGGCAATGAGTTTGGTTTCTGATAGCATAGTGAGTAAAGCACTAGGCTGCTAACCACAAGGTTAGTGGGTTGTTGCTGTTACATGCAATCGAGTCGCTTCTGACTCATAGCCATCCTATATAGGGTTTCCAAGAACCAGTTGCCCTACAGGAAATAGATGCGGCAGTCTGTTTTCCTAAGGATTTATAGCCTTGGAAACACTATGAAGCAGTTCAATTCTGACCTATAAGGTCATTATGAGACAAAATCGACTAGATAGCAGTGGGTTTGGCTTTTGTGTTTGTTCGTTTGTTTGTTATAGTGGCAAGAGTGGCACAAAAGGATACGCACTTGATTATTAACCAAAAGGTTGGCAGTTTGAACCTACCCAGAGGTACCTTGAAAGGTAGCCCTGGAGATCTGCTTTTGAAAGGTCACAGCCTTAAAAACCTTATGAAGCAGTTCTAGTCTGCACACAAGGGGTCACCATGAGTTGGAATCAACTAGACAGAAACCAACAACAGTGGCAATGGAGGCTGAGAGATTGAGCATTTAGCTTTTCTAGTCTCTAGTGAGAGCAAGTAAGAGTGAAGTTGGGGAGTGGGTGTTGTGTTGGCCAATAGTGTCTATAGTAAAGCTATTGCCATACCTAGCAGTTGTCCTGCAGTAACAAACTTTTGTCAACTGATTATAAGGAATTTTCTGCTATGAAGGATCCTACACAAATGTTTTCCTTGATTATTGATAATATGGCGTCCCTCTGAGTTACCTAATTATTCCTGTTTAGATCCCATTTGCAAGAGGGCAAGAACTTTATGTTCCGTGGCTGAGTTCTTGGCATTTCTTTTGTTGTCACCAAGCAGCAATTGTTCATGAATTCCCCTTAACTTTGTCTTACCTCAAACACAGTAACACCGGCATTAGTCAGGTTTCTCTAAAGAAATAGAACCAATAAAGTGTGTGTGTGTGTGTGTGTGTGTGTGTGTGTATGCATGGAGAGAGAGAGATTATGCAATTGTTGAGGGCGGACAAGTTCAAAATCTGTAGGTCAAATGCCAGGCTGGAGATTCCTGCAATCTTGTGTCCCCAAATCTGTAGGTCAAGTGGTTGACCTCTTCTTATTTTATTAAAAACTAGAATTGCTGGCCTGCTTCTTTAATCTAATCTAAACAGCATCTGACTTCTTGCACTTATATTGAGATTCCCATGGTAGGTAGACTTTTTAAATACTTCATTGTGCTCTGTCTTCTTTCTACTTTTTTCAGGCCAACCCTTTAAACTAGACCCCAAAATGACTCACAAGAAGTTGAAGATCTCCAATGATGGACTGCAGATGGAAAAGGATGAAAGTTCTCTGAAGAAGAGCCACACCCCGGAGAGGTTTAGTGGCACAGGGTGCTATGGGGCAGCCGGAAATGTATTCATTGACAGTGGCTGCCACTATTGGGAGGTGGTCATGGGCTCCTCCACATGGTGAGTGGATCCTACTTTTGTCTTCTCTTCCCTCCCCTGTTGTTAGGCTCCTGGAGGATTCAATTTTCTAGCACAACCATAATAACTAAATCAAGGTTTAAAGGGCATGTGCTATATATAACTACTAGGAGTTACAAGTCTCTCTGTCACTTTAATTGCTACCTTTTAAAGGTTCTAGTGATGGCATCAACATTGTGCATCTAAATGTAAACGATTTCAGGATGAAACCTGTAGTCTGTGTTTTGCATATCCTATATGGTGTTTGCGCTAACTCAGTTCCTTAATGTTTATTTCTATCTTCTTTCCACTGTCTCACAGGTATGCTATTGGTATTGCCTACAAATCCGCTCCAAAGAATGAATGGATTGGCAAGAACGCCTCCTCATGGGTCTTCTCTCGCTGCAATAGTAACTTTGTGGTGAGACATAACAACAAGGAGATGCTCGTGGACGTGCCCCCACAGCTGAAGCGTCTGGGTGTCCTCTTGGATTACGACAACAATATGTTAGCCTTCTATGACCCAGCTAACTCTCTCCATCTTCATACTTTTGATGTGACCTTCATTCTTCCAGTTTGCCCAACATTCACAATCTGGAACAAATCCCTAATGATCCTCTCTGGTTTGCCTGCCCCAGATTTTATTGATTACCCCGAGCGGCAGGAATGCAACTGCAGGCCTCAAGAATCCCCGTATGTTTCTGGGATGAAAGCTTGCCATTAAGTTTCAAGAGAGCACATAATTCACTGGCTCTCCTGTTCAACAGCTTGGTTTTGTTTTTTTCCTCTCCTAAATCTCAGTTAGTGTTCAATATATGCGATACAAAATAAAGTTTGTTTGGAGCATCCAAAATAACTAGATAATTATAGATTTAATTTTTGTGCATTAAAGCTTGTATTTGAATTAATGTACTGAGTTTTCCAGAATAAATTATATGAATAGTGGGGTTTCAAGCCATTGGAGAAGAGGTTTAGAGAATACTTCTCTTGTCATAGGAGAATTTAAAATTCCCAGTGATTTAGGAGTATAAATGATATTGGAAGGAATGAGGGTAATTCTATGTAAAAAAAAAAAAAAAATGGTAGACAGGTGTTGTGAACCAAGGGTAGGTGAGAGGGAGGTCAGGTTTTCTGGTAATGGCCAATTTGACCAAGTAGAATTTTGAACAGTGTCAAATTATTATCACATATTGTATATAGTTTTGGATAAAAACCTACAATCAAGGGATTATTATAATGAAAATATGTATGTGTATATATAATATACTATGAATAAATAATATATATTATATATTCATTTTATATATTATATATTCATTTTATATATTATATATATATATTGTAAGCTCTTTATTTGCTCATTTGAGTGAGAAATGTACTGAAAGGGAAAATAAACCGTTCATTTTTGTTACCTAAAGAGAACATCAAAATCAATCACCATCTCTCATTTTCCTCCATCCATCCATCCATCCACATATATACACATACAATCAAGTAATGAGAAGAGCTCTCAATTGGATTGGAAGAGATTGGAGAGGCAAGATTGCACAACAGGTCCTATTACTAGATAGCAATTTCATCCAGGAAGAAGTGTTGCACATAGCAAAACTTCATTGATGTCACTTAAAGGAGAAGGCCCTGACTTGTTGAAAATTCTGCCACAAAATATTTTAAAAGAGAAACAATTTTATTACTCTTGAGTATATATAGTTATTAGAATTTGGCTTGAAAAGCCAGTTAGATATGGAGGTCCTTTAGGAACCTGTTTTAATTCATCATTAAGACTGGACTACTATAGATTCAATAGTTATTTGCATATAAATACATATATTTTCTGATAAAACACTTCTGAAGTTCTTAAGAAGCCCTGAAAACAATTTGTTTTCTTACATGGATTAAACAATCATTCCTCTTGCAATTTTATTTACACTATTCATTTGCTTAGCCAGCCCTTGACGAGAAATGCAAAAGTTAGTTTAGTCCCAGTCTTCGCCAATGGAGTTGAAGTGAATAGAGCTTTATGGTGTGTTCTTTTGCCACTTCTATTTCAGGGATTGGAGCTTTCTCCTTTCCAAAAGTTAAATCTGCTTCATAGAGTCTATTCTTTGGGAGTTGAGAAAAAAAAAAAAATAGTGCTGTTGTAAGATTATAAAGTGATTGTTAAAACAACTCCACAGATTGGAGCTTTGAAATAATACCCAAACTTCTCCCCTCTTCACTACCATCAGGCTGGTAGATAGTCACTTATTAATTCATTCAATTAACTACTATATGCCAAGTTTCACAATACTTCTGTGGGAGTACATATATAAGGGACTTCAAAAAGTTAGTAGACAAATGGAATAAAAGATTATGGATTTTTTTCCCTTGAACTTTCTGAAGCCCCCTCATTAATAAAGGCGAGTCCCTGCTGAATTCACATTGCATTGGGCAAATCCACTGCAAAAGACCTCTTTAAACTATTTGAAAGCAATGATATCATCCTGATGATGATTTTTCAATTGCCTCATATAGATGTGAAAAGTAGACATGAATAAGGAAAACCAAGGAAGAATTGATGTTGGTGAAGAATATTAAATATATATATGGCATTGTAGGATAAGTACTGAACCGCAAGGTTGGTTTGAACTGCAAGGTCAGCGGTTCAAACTCACCAGCCACTCCTCAGACACCCTATATGGGTTGGTATGAGTCGGAACCAGCTCAATGGCACTTATAAACAAGTTGGATTGCCAGAAGAACAAATCTGTGTTGGAAGAAGTACAGCTAGCATGCTAGTTAGAAGCAAAGATAGTGAGACTTTGTCTTAAGTGCTTTGGTTATGTCATAGGGACCTACCAGTCCCTAGGGAAGGACACATGTTTGGTAAAATATAGGGGAAATGAGGAAGACCCTCTAAGAGATGGATTGACAACTTGGGCGTGGCAATGGGCTCAAACATAGCAAGGATTGTGAGGTTGGTGCCTAACTGGGCTATGTTTCAATTCTCTTGTACACTGGGTCACTGTGAGTCAGCTGATTCAACAGCACTTATCAACAAGGACTATTTTGTAGAAGAGAAAAAGTATCGATGTAAATCCCCAAAATAACAGTCATCTGTATGTTTGTCTCCCAAACACAGCAAGCAAAAATAATGTAAATATAGAAGGCTAGCCCAAACTTTCGTATCACTTGGCAAGGCAAAAAATAAGTTGTTGTTGTTAAGTACCGTGGAGTCTGTTCTGACTCATAGCGACCCTGTACAGGGTTTCCGAGGCTGTAAATCTTTACAGGAGCAGAAAGCCTCATCTTTCTCCAGCGAAACTGCTGGTAGTTTTGAACTGCTGACCAGATATGTACTTACTGCTAATCGGGAAATTTGCACCTCAGTAAGCTTCAGCATTGTGGTAAATAGCTTGCCTTTGGCCTGAAATATTCTGAGTTCCTTAGCTATTTACTAGTGGGATGGCCTACGGCAAGTCACTTCACTTCTCTGAGTCTCAGTTTTCTCTTCTGCAAAATAATACCTACCTCACAAGTTTGTTGCAAAGATTAAAAAAGACAGTATATTTAAACTGCCTGGCGCTTGGTAAGTATGAAGTCCCTCTTCCTTCCCCTCTCCCACAATAGAGTAGGGTGATGGTGTGCCTTCCAGTTGGTCCTGACTCATAGCAACCCTGTAGAGGGTTTCTGAAGCTGTAAATCTTTACGGGAGAAGAAAGTGTCTTTCTCTTACGGAGCAACTGCTAGATTCAAAATACTGACCTTACAGTTAGCAGTCCAGCTTGTGATCCACTGCGCTACCAGGGCTTCCTACAATACAGTGTTATTGTTGTTCCTAAGTGCCATCAAGTCAGTCCTGACTCATAGGGACCCTACATAGGGTTTCTGAGGAGCAGCTGGTGGTCTTGGTTCCCAGTCAGGTTAGTGGTGCTTTAAAATGTGTGTCCTTCATTTCTCTGTCAACCCAGTTTCTCCCACTAGGGCCTATCTCAAAATTCCTAAAACAAATGATGTTTCCCCCCTTTCTTAAAGTCAATTCACTGCCTTCCATAACGTTTAAGTAGTTCTTGTTAAGTGCCATGGAGTCAGTTCCGACTCACAGCACCCCTGTATAGGGTTTCCAAGGAGCGGCTAGTGACCTTGAACCACCGACCTTGCGGTTCAAACTGACCTTGCAGTGCAGCGCATTAATCCACAGTGCCAACTTTTAAGTGGTGGTGGTGGTGGTTGTTATGTGTCGTGGAGTTGGTTCCGACTCATAGTGACCCTGTACAGGGTTTCCGAGGCTGTAAATCTTTATGGGAGCAGAAAGCCTCATCTTTCTCCTGCGGAACAGCTGGTAGTTTCTAACTGCTGACCTTGACGTTCGCAGCTCAATTCGTAACCACTATGCTATATCAGGAGTCCTGGTGTGGCGCTGTAGGTTAATGCGCCAGACTACAAAGCCGTTTGAACCGCAAGGTCGGCGGTTCAAGCTCACCAGCTTCTCCTTGAAAACCGTATGCAGGGTCGCTATGGGTCGGAATTGACTCGACAGCACTTAACGACAACAACAGTGCTATATTAACTCCCTAGGATTTAGGTTTTCTAGATCCTGTTTGCTGTCCCAGCTTCATCTTTTGCCACTTTTCCATTCACAGTAGTTACTTTAACCAAGTTCAACTATACAAGTTGTTTTCTGGGCCTGGGTCAAAGACATCATAAACAGTTTTGACTTTCAGAGTAAACAGTAGGGAATCTTGTGAAAATGCTGGAAGTACAGATTACTCCCACCTTAGTCCAATTTCCTTTCCCTAGCCCTTGGATTTCCCCCTCTATCTAATTTTGTACCCTTTGAACTCTGGTCTAGACTACCTTTTCCTAGTCCTACCCCTCCCAACCAGGCTAACTCCTGATTTCCCTAGACTGGATAACGTGGTAACCCTGAACATTCACTTCTCTCAGTAATAATTACATTGTATAGCAGCATGTTTTCAAAGTCTGGTCCTCAGACCAGACTACATTAGAATCAACTTTATGGTATGTTAAAACAGAATGAGGATTCCTAGATCCTTCCCCAGACCTATTTAGAGTATTTGGCAATTTAGATTTTTAACAGCACCCCCCCCCCCACACACACACACCCCAATGTGATTCTGAAGCACATAAAAGTTTGATGTATATTAATCATCTTTCCTACTGGATTGTGAATATCTTGGTGGCAAGGACCGCATGTTTTATTGTTATTGTTGTATTTCTAACACCTGGCATAATGTCTGTTAACAGTACATCCTGGCTATTGTTTACTGAGAGAATGGATGAATGAAGAATCATTCTTTTTGTAGTCTGATGTCCATACTTGCCTTTGTTATTTCCTAGGCAATTGGTTATCACTCCATTTGGTCTGCGTTAAGATTCATTAACAGATATACCAGGGTGCACCCCTATCAATGACCAATGCCTCCCTCAACAGCTCTTTGGAACTTATCTTGGGGACTTTTTTGTGGAGCATGTGACATATAACTTTTCAAATTTTGTTCTTTGAAGGTGGATTTACATTTTGGTTACAGCCAAAAATGATTCAGAGCAAAACCAATAGAATCAAGTGGGAAATTAAACTAGACTTGGCCTAAACTAAGCCTGGTTCTCAGGCAGATAATGATAATGAACAGTGCTTTCCAAGATACCACATAGTGGCGAAGTATACTTAATAGGGGTGCAGTGAGTCCTAGATATTTCATTAAACATATGACTTTCAAAGAATAGTAGTCATGCCAAGAGAAGTCATTACTACCTGTTGGTAAACCCAGTTGGACAAAGAAAACGGGGCCTGTTTGTAACATCTTCAGAGAATGTGACTCAATTGTTGTTGCTGCTCTACTCAGTCCATTACCCTACAATCCTTTCTGCTAGCAAATCATTCTTTTCATTGGCAATTTATGCTTGTCTCCACCTTTTTATATTGTCGTATTAAAGAAAGCACAAAAACAAAACATAAGTTAAACCTGTTCCTAGAATATGAGAGAAATTTTAATGCCACATTGGGGTTCGGGCTACTTGTAAATAAGAGTAACTGCATCTGGATTTGTCTTTATCATATGTAATTCCTTTGGGTAATTTTAGATGCAGTGAAATTCAGATCACAACAGAATCCGTTGTATTTTGTTTCAGCAAAAACACACTATGTGAATTTTTTTAACTTCCATGGAGATAT